>NW_027478971.1:0-313450 GCF_051014685.1 Ptiloglossa arizonensis
TGGCAGTTTGGAAGTAAGAAACGCTCGAGAAACTCAACATTTTCGCAGTTCTGATGCTCGACAAGCATAACTAGAACGGCCTAGGGGAAAAGTACGCACACCGTTGTAATCGGGCGAGTTTCTACTTTCAGATGCAACAGAAATTTTGCGGATTGGTCAATCCGTTCGCGAGATGTGGCAGTTTGGATGTAAGAAACGCTTGAGAAACTCAAAATTTTCGCAGTTCTGTTGCTCGAAACGAATAACTAGAACGGGCTAGGGGAAAAGTACGCATACCGTTGTAATTGGGCGAGTTTCTACTTTCAGATGCAACAGAAATTTTGCGGATTGGTCAATCCGTTCGCGAGATATGGCAGTTTGGATGTAAGAAACGCTTGAGGAACTCAAAATTTTCGCAGTTCTGATGCTCGAAACGAATAACTAGAACGGCCTAGGGGAAAAGTACGCATACCGTTGTAATCGGGCGAGTTTCTACTTTCAGATGCAACAGAAATTTTGCGGATTGGTCAATCCGTTCGCGAGATGTGGCAGTTTGGATGTAAGAAACGCTTGAGAAACACAAAATTTTCGCGGTTCTGATGCTCGAAACGAATAACAAGAACGGCCTAGGGGAAAAGTACGGACACCGTTGTAATCGGGCGAGCTTCTACTTTCAGATGCAACAGAAATTTTGCGGATTGGTCATTCCGTTCGCGAGATATGGCAGTTTGGAGGTAAGAAACGCTTGAGAAACTCAAAATTTTCGCAGTTCTGATGCTCGACAAGCATAACTAGAACGGCCTAGGGGAAAAGTACGCACACCGTTGTAATCGGGCGAGTTTCTACTTTCAGATGCAACAGAAATTTTGCGGATTGGTCCATCCGTTCGCGAGATATGGCAGTTTGGAGGTAAGCAACGCTTGAGAAACTCAAAATTTTCGCAGTTCTGTTGCTCGAAACGAATAACTAGAACGGGCTAGGGGAAAAGTACGCATACATTTGTAATCGAGCGAATTTCTACTTTCAGATGCAACAGAAATTTTGCGGATTGATCAATCCGTTCGCGAGATATGGCAGTTTGGATGTAAGAAACGCTCGAGAAACTCAAAATTTTCGCAGTTCTGATGCTCGAAACGAATAACTAGAACGGCCTAGTGGAAAAGTACGCATAGTGTTGTAATCGGGCGAGTTTCTACTTTCAGATGCAACAGAAATTTTGCGGATTGGTCAATCCCTTCGCGAGATATGGCAGTTTGGAGGTAAGAAACGCTCGAGAAACTCAAAATTTTCGCAGTTCTGATGCTCGACAAGCATAACTAGAACGGCCTAGGGGAAAAGTACGCACACCGTTGTAATCGGGCGAGTTTCTACTTTCAGATGCAACAGAAATTTTGCGGATTGGTCAATCCGTTCGCGAGATGTGGCAGTTTGGATGTAAGAAACGCTTGAGAAACACAAAATTTTCGCGGTTCTGATGCTCGATACGAATAACAAGAACGGCCTAGGGGAAAAGTACGCACACCGTTGTAATCGGGCGAGTTTCTACTTTCAGATGCAACAGAAATTTTGCGGATTGGTCATTCCGTTCGCGAGATATGGCAGTTTGGAGGTAAGAAACGCTTGAGAAACTCAAAATTTTCGCAGTTCTGATGCTCGACAAGCATAACTAGAACGGCCTAAGGGAAAAGTACGCACACCTTTGTAATCGGGCGAGTTTCTACTTTCAGATGCAACAGAAATTTTGCGGATTGGTCAATCCGTTCGCGAGATATGGCAGTTTGGATGTAAGCAACGCTTGAGAAACTCAAAATTTTCGCAGTTCTGTTGCTCGAAACGAATAACTAGAACGGGCTAGGGGAAAAGTACGCATACATTTGTAATCGGGCGAATTTCTACTTTCAGATGCAACAGAAATTTTGCGGATTGGTCAATCCGTTCGCGAGATATGGCAGTTTGGATGTAAGAAACGCTCGAGAAACTCAAAATTTTCGCAGTTCTGATGCTCGAAACGAATAACTAGAACGGCCTAGGGGAAAAGTACGCCCACCGTTGTAATCGGGCGAGTTTCTACTTTCAGATGCAACAGAAATTTTGCGGATTGGTCAATCCGTTCGCGAGATATGGCAGTTTGGAAGTAAGAAACGCTTGAGAAACTCAAAATTTTCGCAGTTCTGATGCTCGAAACGAATAACTAGAACGGCCTAGGGGAAAAGTACGCATAGTGTTGTAATCGGGCGAGTTTCTACTTTCAGATGCAACAGAAATTTTGCGGATTGGTCAATCCGTTCGCGAGATATGGCAGTTTGGATGTAAGCAACGCTTGAAAAACTCAAAATTTTCGCAGTTCTGTTGCTCGAAACGAATAACTAGAACGGCCTAGGGGAAAAGTACGCACACCGTTGTAATCGGGCGAGTTTCTACTTTCTGGTGCAACAGAAATTTTGCGGATTGGTCAATCCGTTCGCGAGATATGGCAGTTTGGAGGTAAGCAACGGTTGAAAAACTCAAAATTTTCGCAGTTCTGTTGCTCGAAACGAATAACTAGAACGGGCTAGGGGAAAAGTACGCATACCGTTGTAATTGGGCGAGTTTCTACTTTCAGATGCAACAGAAATTTTGCGGATTGGTCAAACCGTTCGCGAGATATGGCAGTTTGGATGTAAGAAACGCTTGAGGAACTCAAAATTTTCGCAGTTCTGATGCTCGAAACGAATAACTAGAACGGGCTAGGGGAAAAGTACGCATACCGTTGTAATCGGGCGAGTTTCTACTTTCAGATGCATCAGAAATTTTGCGGATTGGACAATCCGTTCGCGAGATGTGGCAGTTTGTAGGTGAGAAACGCTTGAGAAACTCAAAATTTTCGCAGTTCTGATGCTCGAAACGAATAACTAGAACGGCCTAGGGGAAAAGTACGCATACCGTTGTAATCGGGGGAGTTTCGACCTTCAGATGCAACAGAAATTTTGCGGATTGGTCAATCCGTTCGCGAGATGTGGCAGTTTGGATGTAAGAAACGCTTGAGAAACACAAAATTTTCGCGGTTCTGATGCTCGAAACGAATAACAAGAACGGCCTAGGGGAAAAGTACGCACACCGTTGTAATCGGGCGAGTTTCTACTTTCAGATGCAACAGAAATTTTGCGGATTGGTCATTCCGTTCGCGAGATATGGCAGTTTGGAGGTAAGAAACGCTTGAGAAACTCAAAATTTTCGCAGTTCTGATGCTCGACAAGCATAACTAGAACGGCCTAAGGGAAAAGTACGCACACCTTTGTAATCGGGCGAGTTTCTACTTTCAGATGCAACAGAAATTTTGCGGATTGGTCAATCCGTTCGCGAGATATGGCAGTTTGGAGGTAAGAAACGCTTGAGAAACTCAAAATTTTCGCAGTTCTGATGCTCGAAACGAATAACTAGAACGGCCTAGGGGAAAAGTACGCACACCGTTGTAGTCGGGCGAGTTTCTACTTTCAGATGCAACAGAAATTTTGCGGATTGGTCAATCCGTTCGCGAGATATGGCAGTTTGGAGGTAAGCAACGCTTGTGAAACTCAAAATTTTCGCAGTTCTGTTGCTCGAAACGAATAACTAGAACGGCCTAGGGGAAAAGTACGCATAGTGTTGTAATCGGGCGAGTTTCTACTTTCAGATGCAACAGAAATTTTGCGGATTGGTCAATCCGTTCGCGAGATATGGCAGTTTGGAGGTAAGAAACGCTTGAGAAACTCAAAATTTTCGCAGTTCTGATGCTCGAAACGAATAACTAGAACGGCCTAGGGGAAAAGTACGCACACCGTTGTAGTCGGGCGAGTTTCTACTTTCAGATGCAACAGAAATTTTGCGGATTGGTCAATCCGTTCGCGAGATATGGCAGTTTGGAGGTAAGCAATGCTTGAGAAACTCAACATTTTCGCAGTTCTGATGCTCGAAATGAATAACTAGAACGGGCTAGGGGAAAAGTACGCATACCGTTGTAATCGGGCGAGTTTCTACTTTCAGATGCAACAGAAATTTTGCGGATTGGTCAATCCGTTCGCGAGATATGGCAGTTTGGAGGTAAGCAATGCTTGAAAAACTCAAAATTTTCGCAGTTCTGTTGCTCGAAACGAATAACTAGAACGGGCTAGGGGAAAAGTACGCATACCGTTGTAATCGGGCGAGTTTCTACTTTCTGATGCAACAGAAATTTTGCGGATTGGTCAATCCGTTCGCGAGATATGGCAGTTTGGATGTAAGAAACGCTTGAGGAACTCAAAATTTTCGCAGTTCTGATGCTCGAAACGAATAACTAGAACGGCCTAGGGGAAAAGTACGCATACCGTTGTAATCGGGCGAGTTTCTACTTTCAGATGCAACAGAAATTTTGCGGATTGGTCAATCCGTACGCGAGATGTGGCAGTTTGGATGTAAGAAACGCTTGAGAAACACAAAATTTTCGCGGTTCTGATGCTCGAAACGAATAACAAGAACGGCCTAGGGGAAAAGTACGGACACCGTTGTAATCGGGCGAGTTTCTACTTTCAGATGCAACAGAAATTTTGCGGATTGGTCATTCCGTTCGCGAGATATGGCAGTTTGGAAGTAAGAAACGCTTGAGAAACTCAACATTTTCGCAGTTCTGATGCTCGACAAGCATAACTAGAACGGCCTAGGGGAAAAGTACGCACACCGTTGTAATCGGGCGAGTTTCTACTTTCAGATGCAACAGAAATTTTGCGGATTGGTCAATCCGTTCGCGAGATATGGCAGTTTGGAGGTAAGCAACGCTTGTGAAACTCAAAATTTTCGCAGTTCTGTTGCTCGAAACGAATAACTAGAACGGCCTAGGGGAAAAGTACGCATAGTGTTGTAATCGGGCGAGTTTCTACTTTCAGATGCAACAGAAATTTTGCGGATTGGTCAATCCGTTCGCGAGATATGGCAGTTTGGAGGTAAGAAACGCTTGAGAAACTCAAAATTTTCGCAGTTCTAATGCTCGAAACGAATAACTAGAACGGCCTAGGGGAAAAGTACGCACACCGTTGTAGTCGGGCGAGTTTCTACTTTCAGATGCAACAGAAATTTTGCGGATTGGTCAATCCGTTCGCGAGATATGGCAGTTTGGAGGTAAGCAACGCTTGTGAAACTCAAAATTTTCGCAGTTCTGTTGCTCGAAACGAATAACTAGAACGGCCTAGGGGAAAAGTACGCATAGTGTTGTAATCGGGCGAGTTTCTACTTTCAGATGCAACAGACATTTTGCGGATTGGTCAATCCGTTCGCGAGATGTGGCAGTTTGGATGTAAGAAACGCTTGAGAAACACAAAATTTTCGCGGTTCTGATGCTCGAAACGAATAACAAGAACGGCCTAGGGGAAAAGTACGGACACCGTTGTAATCGGGCGAGTTTCTACTTTCAGATGCAACAGAAATTTTGCGGATTGGTCATTCCGTTCGCGAGATATGGCAGTTTGGAAGTAAGAAACGCTTGAGAAACTCAACATTTTCGCAGTTCTGATGCTCGACAAGCATAACTAGAACGGCCTAGGGGAAAAGTACGCACACCGTTGTAATCGGGCGAGTTTCTACTTTCAGATGCAACAGAAATTTTGCGGATTGGTCAATCCGTTCGCGAGATATGGCAGTTTGGAGGTAAGCAACGCTTGTGAAACTCAAAATTTTCGCAGTTCTGTTGCTCGAAACGAATAACTAGAACGGCCTAGGGGAAAAGTACGCATAGTGTTGTAATCGGGCGAGTTTCTACTTTCAGATGCAACAGAAATTTTGCGGATTGGTCAATCCGTTCGCGAGATATGGCAGTTTGGAGGTAAGAAACGCTTGAGAAACTCAAAATTTTCGCAGTTCTAATGCTCGAAACGAATAACTAGAACGGCCTAGGGGAAAAGTACGCACACCGTTGTAGTCGGGCGAGTTTCTACTTTCAGATGCAACAGAAATTTTGCGGATTGGTCAATCCGTTCGCGAGATATGGCAGTTTGGAGGTAAGCAACGCTTGTGAAACTCAAAATTTTCGCAGTTCTGTTGCTCGAAACGAATAACTAGAACGGCCTAGGGGAAAAGTACGCATAGTGTTGTAATCGGGCGAGTTTCTACTTTCAGATGCAACAGACATTTTGCGGATTGGTCAATCCGTTCGCGAGATGTGGCAGTTTGGATGTAAGAAACGCTTGAGAAACACAAAATTTTCGCGGTTCTGATGCTCGAAACGAATAACAAGAACGGCCTAGGGGAAAAGTACGGACACCGTTGTAATCGGGCGAGTTTCTACTTTCAGATGCAACAGAAATTTTGCGGATTGGTCATTCCGTTCGCGAGATATGGCAGTTTGGAAGTAAGAAACGCTTGAGAAACTCAACATTTTCGCAGTTCTGATGCTCGACAAGCATAACTAGAACGGCCTAGGGGAAAAGTACGCACACCGTTGTAATCGGGCGAGTTTCTACTTTCAGATGCAACAGAAATTTTGCGGATTGGTCAATCCGTTCGCGAGATATGGCAGTTTGGAGGTAAGCAACGCTTGTGAAACTCAAAATTTTCGCAGTTCTGTTGCTCGAAACGAATAACTAGAACGGCCTAGGGGAAAAGTACGCATAGTGTTGTAATCGGGCGAGTTTCTACTTTCAGATGCAACAGAAATTTTGCGGATTGGTCAATCCGTTCGCGAGATATGGCAGTTTGGAGGTAAGAAACGCTTGAGAAACTCAAAATTTTCGCAGTTCTAATGCTCGAAACGAATAACTAGAACGGCCTAGGGGAAAAGTACGCACACCGTTGTAGTCGGGCGAGTTTTTGCTTTCAGATGCAACAGAAATTTTGCGGATTGGTCAATCCGTTCGCGAGATATGGCAGTTTGGAGGTAAGCAACGCTTGTGAAACTCAAAATTTTCGCAGTTCTGTTGCTCGAAACGAATAACTAGAACGGCCTAGGGGAAAAGTACGCATAGTGTTGTAATCGGGCGAGTTTCTACTTTCAGATGCAACAGACATTTTGCGGATTGGTCAATCCGTTCGCGAGATATGGCAGTTTGGAGGTAAGAAACGCTTGAGAAACTCAAAATTTTCGCAGTTCTGATGCTCGAAACGAATAACTAGAACGGCCTAGGGGAAAAGTACGCACACCGTTGTAGTCGGGCGAGTTTCTACTTTCAGATGCAACAGAAATTTTGCGGATTGGTCAATCCGTTCGCGAGATATGGCAGTTTGGAGGTAAGCAACGCTTGAGAAACTCAACATTTTCGCAGTTCTGATGCGCGAAATGAATAACTAGAACGGGCTAGGGGAAAAGTACGCATACCGTTGTAATCGGGCGAGTTTCTACTTTCAGATGCAACAGAAATTTTGCGGATTGGTCAATCCGTTCGCGAGATATGGCAGTTTGGAGGTAAGCAATGCTTGAAAAACTCAAAATTTTCGCAGTTCTGTTGCTCGAAACGAATAACTAGAACGGGCTAGGGGAAAAGTACGCATACCGTTGTAATCGGGCGAGTTTCTACTTTCTGATGCAACAGAAATTTTGCGGATTGGACAATCCTTTCGCGAGATATGGCAGTTTGGAGGTAAGAACCGCTTGAGAAACTCAAAATTTTCGCAGTTCTGATGCTCGAAACGAATAACTAGAACGGCCTAGGGGAAAAGTACGCATAGTGTTGTAATCGGGCGAGTTTCTACTTTCAGATGCAACAGAAATTTTGCGGATTGGTCAATCCGTTCGCGAGATATGGCAGTTTGGAGGTAAGAAACGCTCGAGAAACTCAAAATTTTCGCAGTTCTGATGCTCGACAAGCATAACTAGAACGGCCTAGGGGAAAAGTACGCACACCGTTGTAATCGGACGAGTTTCTACTTTCAGATGCAACAGAAATTTTGCGGATTGGTCAATCCGTTCGAGAGATGTGGCAGTTTGGATGTAAGAAGCGCTTGAGAAACACAAAATTTTCGCGGTTCTGATGCTCGATACGAATAACAAGAACGGCCTAGGGGAAAAGTACGCACACCGTTGTAATCGGGCGAGTTTCTACTTTCAGATGCAACAGAAATTTTGCGGATTGGTCATTCCGTTCGCGAGATATGGCAGTTTGGAGGTAAGAAACGCTTGAGAAACTCAAAATTTTCGCAGTTCTGATGCTCGACAAGCATAACTAGAACGGCCTAAGGGAAAAGTACGCACACCGTTGTAATCGGGCGAGTTTCTACTTTCAGATGCAACAGAAATTTTGCGGATTGGTCAATCCGTTCGCGAGATGTGGCAGTTTGGATGTAAGAAACGCTTGAGAAACACAAAATTTTCGCGGTTCTGATGCTCGAAACGAATAACAAGAACGGCCTAGGGGAAAAGTACGGACACCGTTGTAATCGGGCGAGTTTCTACTTTCAGATGCAACAGAAATTTTGCGGATTGGTCATTCCGTTCGCGAGATATGGCAGTTTGGAAGTAAGAAACGCTTGAGAAACTCAACATTTTCGCAGTTCTGATGCTCGACAAGCATAACTAGAACGGCCTAGGGGAAAAGTACGCACACCGTTGTAATCGGGCGAGTTTCTACTTTCAGATGCAACAGAAATTTTGCGGATTGGTCAATCCGTTCGCGAGATATGGCAGTTTGGAGGTAAGCAACGCTTGAGAAACTCAAAATTTTCGCAGTTCTGTTGCTCGAAACGAATAACTAGAACGGGCTAGGGGAAAAGTACGCATACATTTGTAATCGAGCGAATTTCTACTTTCAGATGCAACAGAAATTTTGCGGATTGATCAATCCGTTCGCGAGATATGGCAGTTTGGATGTAAGAAACGCTCGAGAAACTCAAAATTTTCGCAGTTCTGATGCTCGAAACGAATAACTAGAACGGCCTAGGGGAAAAGTACGCATAGTGTTGTAATCGGGCGAGTTTCTACTTTCAGATGCAACAGAAATTTTGCGGATTGGTCAATCCCTTCGCGAGATATGGCAGTTTGGAGGTAAGAAACGCTCGAGAAACTCAAAATTTTCGCAGTTCTGATGCTCGACAAGCATAACTAGAACGGCCTAGGGGAAAAGTACGCACACCGTTGTAATCGGGCGAGTTTCTACTTTCAGATGCAACAGAAATTTTGCGGATTGGTCAATCCGTTCGCGAGATGTGGCAGTTTGGATGTAAGAAACGCTTGAGCAACACAAAATTTTCGCGGTTCTGATGCTCGATACGAATAACAAGAACGGCCTAGGGGAAAAGTACGCACACCGTTGTAATCGGGCGAGTTTCTACTTTCAGATGCAACAGAAATTTTGCGGATTGGTCATTCCGTTCGCGAGATATGGCAGTTTGGAGGTAAGAAACGCTTGAGAAACTCAAAATTTTCGCAGTTCTGATGCTCGACAAGCATAACTAGAACGGCCTAAGGGAAAAGTACGCACACCGTTGTAATCGGGCGAGTTTCTACTTTCAGATGCAACAGAAATTTTGCGGATTGGTCAATCCGTTCGCGAGATATGGCAGTTTGGAGGTAAGCAACGCTTGAGAAACTCAAAATTTTCGCAGTTCTGTTGCTCGAAACGAATAACTAGAACGGGCTAGGGGAAAAGTACGCACACATTTGTAATCGGGCGAATTTCTACTTTCAGACGCAACAGAAATTTTGCGGATTGGTCAATCCGTTCGCGAGATATGGCAGTTTGGATGTAAGAAACGCTCGAGAAACTCAAAATTTTCGCAGTTCTGATGCTCGAAACGAATAACTAGAACGGCCTAGGGGAAAAGTACGCCCACCGTTGTAATCGGGCGAGTTTCTACTTTCAGATGCAACAGAAATTTTGCGGATTGGTCAATCCGTTCGCGAGATATGGCAGTTTGGAAGTAAGAAACGCTTGAGAAACTCAAAATTTTCGCAGTTCTGATGCTCGAAACGAATAACTAGAACGGCCTAGGGGAAAAGTACGCATAGTGTTGTAATCGGGCGAGTTTCTACTTTCAGATGCAACAGAAATTTTGCGGATTGGTCAATCCGTTCGCGAGATATGGCAGTTTGGAGGTAAGCAACGCTTGAAAAACTCAAAATTTTCGCAGTTCTGTTGCTCGAAACGAATAACTAGAACGGCCTAGGGGAAAAGTACGCACACCGTTGTAATCGGGCGAGTTTCTACTTTCTGGTGCAACAGAAATTTTGCGGATTGGTCAATCCGTTCGCGAGATGTGGCAGTTTGGATGTAAGAAACGCTTGAGAAACACAAAATTTTCGCGGTTCTGATGCTCGAAACGAATAACAAGAACGGCCTAGGGGAAAAGTACGGACACCGTTGTAATCGGGCGAGTTTCTACTTTCAGATGCAACAGAAATTTTGCGGATTGGTCATTCCGTTCGCGAGATATGGCAGTTTGGAAGTAAGAAACGCTCGAGAAACTCAACATTTTCGCAGTTCTGATGCTCGACAAGCATAACTAGAACGGCCTAGGGGAAAAGTACGCACACCGTTGTAATCGGGCGAGTTTCTACTTTCAGATGCAACAGAAATTTTGCGGATTGGTCAATCCGTTCGCGAGATGTGGCAGTTTGGATGTAAGAAACGCTTGAGAAACTCAAAATTTTCGCAGTTCTGTTGCTCGAAACGAATAACTAGAACGGGCTAGGGGAAAAGTACGCATACCGTTGTAATTGGGCGAGTTTCTACTTTCAGATGCAACAGAAATTTTGCGGATTGGTCAATCCGTTCGCGAGATATGGCAGTTTGGATGTAAGAAACGCTTGAGGAACTCAAAATTTTCGCAGTTCTGATGCTCGAAACGAATAACTAGAACGGCCTAGGGGAAAAGTACGCATACCGTTGTAATCGGGCGAGTTTCTACTTTCAGATGCAACAGAAATTTTGCGGATTGGTCAATCCGTTCGCGAGATGTGGCAGTTTGGATGTAAGAAACGCTTGAGAAACACAAAATTTTCGCGGTTCTGATGCTCGAAACGAATAACAAGAACGGCCTAGGGGAAAAGTACGGACACCGTTGTAATCGGGCGAGCTTCTACTTTCAGATGCAACAGAAATTTTGCGGATTGGTCATTCCGTTCGCGAGATATGGCAGTTTGGAGGTAAGAAACGCTTGAGAAACTCAAAATTTTCGCAGTTCTGATGCTCGACAAGCATAACTAGAACGGCCTAGGGGAAAAGTACGCACACCGTTGTAATCGGGCGAGTTTCTACTTTCAGATGCAACAGAAATTTTGCGGATTGGTCCATCCGTTCGCGAGATATGGCAGTTTGGAGGTAAGCAACGCTTGAGAAACTCAAAATTTTCGCAGTTCTGTTGCTCGAAACGAATAACTAGAACGGGCTAGGGGAAAAGTACGCATACATTTGTAATCGAGCGAATTTCTACTTTCAGATGCAACAGAAATTTTGCGGTTTGATCAATCCGTTCGCGAGATATGGCAGTTTGGATGTAAGAAACGCTCGAGAAACTCAAAATTTTCGCAGTTCTGATGCTCGAAACGAATAACTAGAACGGCCTAGTGGAAAAGTACGCATAGTGTTGTAATCGGGCGAGTTTCTACTTTCAGATGCAACAGAAATTTTGCGGATTGGTCAATCCCTTCGCGAGATATGGCAGTTTGGAGGTAAGAAACGCTCGAGAAACTCAAAATTTTCGCAGTTCTGATGCTCGACAAGCATAACTAGAACGGCCTAGGGGAAAAGTACGCACACCGTTGTAATCGGGCGAGTTTCTACTTTCAGATGCAACAGAAATTTTGCGGATTGGTCAATCCGTTCGCGAGATGTGGCAGTTTGGATGTAAGAAACGCTTGAGAAACACAAAATTTTCGCGGTTCTGATGCTCGATACGAATAACAAGAACGGCCTAGGGGAAAAGTACGCACACCGTTGTAATCGGGCGAGTTTCTACTTTCAGATGCAACAGAAATTTTGCGGATTGGTCATTCCGTTCGCGAGATATGGCAGTTTGGAGGTAAGAAACGCTTGAGAAACTCAAAATTTTCGCAGTTCTGATGCTCGACAAGCATAACTAGAACGGCCTAAGGGAAAAGTACGCACACCTTTGTAATCGGGCGAGTTTCTACTTTCAGATGCAACAGAAATTTTGCGGATTGGTCAATCCGTTCGCGAGATATGGCAGTTTGGATGTAAGCAACGCTTGAGAAACTCAAAATTTTCGCAGTTCTGTTGCTCGAAACGAATAACTAGAACGGGCTAGGGGAAAAGTACGCATACATTTGTAATCGGGCGAATTTCTACTTTCAGATGCAACAGAAATTTTGCGGATTGGTCATTCCGTTCGCGAGATATGGCAGTTTGGAGGTAAGAAACGCTTGAGAAACTCAAAATTTTCGCAGTTCTGATGCTCGACAAGCATAACTAGAACGGCCTAAGGGAAAAGTACGCACACCTTTGTAATCGGGCGAGTTTCTACTTTCAGATGCAACAGAAATTTTGCGGATTGGTCAATCCGTTCGCGAGATATGGCAGTTTGGATGTAAGCAACGCTTGAGAAACTCAAAATTTTCGCAGTTCTGTTGCTCGAAACGAATAACTAGAACGGGCTAGGGGAAAAGTACGCATACATTTGTAATCGGGCGAATTTCTACTTTCAGATGCAACAGAAATTTTGCGGATTGGTCAATCCGTTCGCGAGATATGGCAGTTTGGATGTAAGAAACGCTCGAGAAACTCAAAATTTTCGCAGTTCTGATGCTCGAAACGAATAACTAGAACGGCCTAGGGGAAAAGTACGCCCACCGTTGTAATCGGGCGAGTTTCTACTTTCAGATGCAACAGAAATTTTGCGGATTGGTCAATCCGTTCGCGAGATATGGCAGTTTGGAAGTAAGAAACGCTTGAGAAACTCAAAATTTTCGCAGTTCTGATGCTCGAAACGAATAACTAGAACGGCCTAGGGGAAAAGTACGCATAGTGTTGTAATCGGGCGAGTTTCTACTTTCAGATGCAACAGAAATTTTGCGGATTGGTCAATCCGTTCGCGAGATATGGCAGTTTGGATGTAAGCAACGCTTGAAAAACTCAAAATTTTCGCAGTTCTGTTGCTCGAAACGAATAACTAGAACGGCCTAGGGGAAAAGTACGCACACCGTTGTAATCGGGCGAGTTTCTACTTTCTGGTGCAACAGAAATTTTGCGGATTGGTCAATCCGTTCGCGAGATATGGCAGTTTGGAGGTAAGCAACGCTTGAAAAACTCAAAATTTTCGCAGTTCTGTTGCTCGAAACGAATAACTAGAACGGGCTAGGGGAAAAGTACGCATACCGTTGTAATTGGGCGAGTTTCTACTTTCAGATGCAACAGAAATTTTGCGGATTGGTCAAACCGTTCGCGAGATATGGCAGTTTGGATGTAAGAAACGCTTGAGGAACTCAAAATTTTCGCAGTTCTGATGCTCGAAACGAATAACTAGAACGGGCTAGGGGAAAAGTACGCATACCGTTGTAATCGGGCGAGTTTCTACTTTCAGATGCATCAGAAATTTTGCGGATTGGACAATCCGTTCGCGAGATGTGGCAGTTTGTAGGTGAGAAACGCTTGAGAAACTCAAAATTTTCGCAGTTCTGATGCTCGAAACGAATAACTAGAACGGCCTAGGGGAAAAGTACGCATACCGTTGTAATCGGGGGAGTTTCGACCTTCAGATGCAACAGAAATTTTGCGGATTGGTCAATCCGTTCGCGAGATGTGGCAGTTTGGATGTAAGAAACGCTTGAGAAACACAAAATTTTCGCGGTTCTGATGCTCGAAACGAATAACAAGAACGGCCTAGGGGAAAAGTACGCACACCGTTGTAATCGGGCGAGTTTCTACTTTCAGATGCAACAGAAATTTTGCGGATTGGTCATTCCGTCCCGAGATATGGCAGTTTGGAGGTAAGAAACGCTTGAGAAACTCAAAATTTTCGCAGTTCTGATGCTCGACAAGCATAACTAGAACGGCCTAGGGGAAAAGTACGCACACCGTTGTAATCGGGCGAGTTTCTACTTTCAGATGCAACAGAAATTTTGCGGATTGGTCAATCCGTTCGCGAGATATGGCAGTTTGGAGGTACGAAACGCTTGAGAAACTCAAAATTTTCGCAGTTCTGATGCTCGAAACGAATAACTAGAACGGCCTAGGGGAAAAGTACGCATACCGTTGTAATCGGGCGAGTTTCTACTTTCAGATGCAACAGAAATTTTGCGGATTGGTCAATCCGTTCGCGAGATGTGGCAGTTTGGATGTAAGAAACGCTTGAGAAACACAAAATTTTCGCGGTTCTGATGCTCGAAACGAATAACAAGAACGGCCTAGGGGAAAAGTACGGACACCGTTGTAATCGGGCGAGTTTCTACTTTCAGATGCAACAGAAATTTTGCGGATTGGTCATTCCGTTCGCGAGATATGGCAGTTTGGAGGTAAGAAACGCTTGAGAAACTCAAAATTTTCGCAGTTCTGATGCTCGACAAGCATAACTAGAACGGCCTAGGGGAAAAGTACGCACACCGTTGTAATCGGGCGAGTTTCTACTTTCAGATGCAACAGAAATTTTGCGGATTGGTCAATCCGTTCGCGAGATATGGCAGTTTGGAGGTAAGCAACGCTTGAGAAACTCAAAATTTTCGCAGTTCTGTTGCTCGAAACGAATAACTAGAACGGCCTAGGGGAAAAGTACGCATACCGTTGTAATCGGGCGAGTTTCTACCTTCAGATGCAACAGAAATTTTGCGGATTGGTCAATCCGTTCGCGAGATATGGCAGTTTGTAGGTAAGAAACGCTTGAAAAACTCAAAATTTTCGCAGTTCTGTTGCTCGAAACGAATAACTAGAACGGGCTAGGGGAAAAGTACGCATACCGTTGTAATTGGGCGAGTTTCTACTTTCAGATGCAACAGAAATTTTGCGGATTGGTCAAACCGTTCGCGAGATATGGCAGTTTGGATGTAAGAAACGCTTGAGGAACTCAAAATTTTCGCAGTTCTGATGCTCGAAACGAATAACTAGAACGGGCTAGGGGAAAAGTACGCATACCGTTGTAATCGGGCGAGTTTCTACTTTCAGATGCATCAGAAATTTTGCGGATTGGACAATCCGTTCGCGAGATGTGGCAGTTTGTAGGTGAGAAACGCTTGAGAAACTCAAAATTTTCGCAGTTCTGATGCTCGAAACGAATAACTAGAACGGCCTAGGGGAAAAGTACGCATACCGTTGTAATCGGGGGAGTTTCGACCTTCAGATGCAACAGAAATTTTGCGGATTGGTCAATCCGTTCGCGAGATGTGGCAGTTTGGATGTAAGAAACGCTTGAGAAACACAAAATTTTCGCGGTTCTGATGCTCGAAACGAATAACAAGAACGGCCTAGGGGAAAAGTACGCACACCGTTGTAATCGGGCGAGTTTCTACTTTCAGATGCAACAGAAATTTTGCGGATTGGTCATTCCGTCCCGAGATATGGCAGTTTGGAGGTAAGAAACGCTTGAGAAACTCAAAATTTTCGCAGTTCTGATGCTCGACAAGCATAACTAGAACGGCCTAGGGGAAAAGTACGCACACCGTTGTAATCGGGCGAGTTTCTACTTTCAGATGCAACAGAAATTTTGCGGATTGGTCAATCCGTTCGCGAGATATGGCAGTTTGGAGGTACGAAACGCTTGAGAAACTCAAAATTTTCGCAGTTCTGATGCTCGAAACGAATAACTAGAACGGCCTAGGGGAAAAGTACGCATACCGTTGTAATCGGGCGAGTTTCTACTTTCAGATGCAACAGAAATTTTGCGGATTGGTCAATCCGTTCGCGAGATGTGGCAGTTTGGATGTAAGAAACGCTTGAGAAACTCAACATTTTCGCAGTTCTGATGCTCGAAACGAATAACTAGAACGGCCTAGGGGAAAAGTACGCATACCGTTGTAATCGGGCGAGTTTCGACCTTCAGATGCAACAGAAATTTTGCGGATTGGTCAATCCGTTCGCGAGATATGGCAGTTTGGAGGTAAGCAACGCTTGAGAAACTCAAAATTTTCGCAGTTCTGTTGCTCGAAACGAATAACTAGAACGGGCTAGGGGAAAAGTACGCATACCGTTGTAGTCGGGCGAGTTTCTACTTTCAGATGCAACAGAAATTTTGCGGATTGGTCAATCCGTTCGCGAGATGTGGCAGTTTGGATGTAAGAAACGCTTGAGAAACACAAAATTTTCGCGGTTCTGATGCTCGAAACGAATAACAAGAACGGCCTAGGGGAAAAGTACGCACACCGTTGTAATCGGGCGAGTTTCTACTTTCAGATGCAACAGAAATTTTGCGGATTGGTCAATCCGTTCGCGAGATATGGCAGTTTGGAGGTAAGCAACGCTTGAGAAACTCAAAATTTTCGCAGTTCTGTTGCTCGAAACGAATAACTAGAACGGCCTAGGGGAAAAGTACGCATAGTGTTGTAATCGGGCGAGTTTCTACTTTCAGATGCAACAGAAATTTTGCGGATTGGTCAATCCGTTCGCGAGATATGGCAGTTTGGAGGTAAGAAACGCTTGAGAAACTCAAAATTTTCGCAGTTCTGATGCTCGACAAGCATAACTAGAACGGCCTAGGGGAAAAGTACGCACACCGTTGTAATCGGGCGAGTTTCTACTTTCAGATGCAACAGAAATTTTGCGTATTGGTCAATCCGTTCGCGAGATATGGCAGTTTGGAGGTAAGCAACGCTTGAAAAACTCAAAATTTTCGCAATTCTGTTGCTCGAAACGAATAACTAGAACGGGCTAGGGGAAAAGTACGCATACCGTTGTAATCGGGCGAGTTTCTACTTTCAGATGCAACAGAAATTTTGCGGAATGGTCAATCCGTTCGCGAGATATGGCAGTTTGGATGTAAGAAACGCTTGAGAAACTCAAAATTTTCGCAGTTCTGATGCTCGAAACGAATAACTAGAACGGCCTAGGGGAAAAGTACGCATACCGTTGTAATCGGGCGAGTTTCTACTTTCAGATGCAACAGAAATTTTGAGGATTGGTCAATCCGTTCGCGAGATATGGCAGTTTGGATGTAAGAAACGCTTGAGAAACACAAAATTTTCGCGGTTCTGATGCTCGAAACGAATAACAAGAACGGCCTAGGGGAAAAGTACGCACACCGTTGTAATCGGGCGAGTTTCTACTTTCAGATGCAACAGAAATTTTGCGGATTGGTCATTCCGTCCCGAGATATGGCAGTTTGGAGGTAAGAAACGCTTGAGAAACTCAAAATTTTCGCAGTTCTGATGCTCGACAAGCATAACTAGAACGGCCTAGGGGAAAAGTACGCACACCGTTGTAATCGGGCGAGTTTCTACTTTCAGATGCAACAGAAATTTTGCGGATTGGTCAATCCGTTCGCGAGATATGGCAGTTTGGAGGTACGAAACGCTTGAGAAACTCAAAATTTTCGCAGTTCTGATGCTCGAAACGAATAACTAGAACGGCCTAGGGGAAAAGTACGCATACCGTTGTAATCGGGCGAGTTTCTACTTTCAGATGCAACAGAAATTTTGCGGATTGGTCAATCCGTTCGCGAGATGTGGCAGTTTGGATGTAAGAAACGCTTGAGAAACTCAACATTTTCGCAGTTCTGATGCTCGAAACGAATAACTAGAACGGCCTAGGGGAAAAGTACGCATACCGTTGTAATCGGGCGAGTTTCGACCTTCAGATGCAACAGAAATTTTGCGGATTGGTCAATCCGTTCGCGAGATATGGCAGTTTGGAGGTAAGCAACGCTTGAGAAACTCAAAATTTTCGCAGTTCTGTTGCTCGAAACGAATAACTAGAACGGGCTAGGGGAAAAGTACGCATACCGTTGTAGTCGGGCGAGTTTCTACTTTCAGATGCAACAGAAATTTTGCGGATTGGTCAATCCGTTCGCGAGATGTGGCAGTTTGGATGTAAGAAACGCTTGAGAAACACAAAATTTTCGCGGTTCTGATGCTCGAAACGAATAACAAGAACGGCCTAGGGGAAAAGTACGCACACCGTTGTAATCGGACGAGTTTCTACTTTCAGATGCAACAGAAATTTTGCGGATTGGTCAATCCGTTCGCGAGATATGGCAGTTTGGAGGTAAGCAACGCTTGAGAAACTCAAAATTTTCGCAGTTCTGTTGCTCGAAACGAATAACTAGAACGGCCTAGGGGAAAAGTACGCATAGTGTTGTAATCGGGCGAGTTTCTACTTTCAGATGCAACAGAAATTTTGCGGATTGGTCAATCCGTTCGCGAGATATGGCAGTTTGGAGGTAAGAAACGCTTGAGAAACTCAAAATTTTCGCAGTTCTGATGCTCGACAAGCATAACTAGAACGGCCTAGGGGAAAAGTACGCACACCGTTGTAATCGGGCGAGTTTCTACTTTCAGATGCAACAGAAATTTTGCGTATTGGTCAATCCGTTCGCGAGATATGGCAGTTTGGAGGTAAGCAACGCTTGAAAAACTCAAAATTTTCGCAATTCTGTTGCTCGAAACGAATAACTAGAACGGGCTAGGGGAAAAGTACGCATACCGTTGTAATCGGGCGAGTTTCTACTTTCAGATGCAACAGAAATTTTGCGGAATGGTCAATCCGTTCGCGAGATATGGCAGTTTGGATGTAAGAAACGCTTGAGAAACTCAAAATTTTCGCAGTTCTGATGCTCGAAACGAATAACTAGAACGGCCTAGGGGAAAAGTACGCATACCGTTGTAATCGGGCGAGTTTCTACTTTCAGATGCAACAGAAATTTTGAGGATTGGTCAATCCGTTCGCGAGATATGGCAGTTTGGATGTAAGAAACGCTTGAGAAACTCAAAATTTTCGCGGTTCTGATGCTCGAAACGAATAACAAGAACGGCCTAGGGGAAAAGTACGCACACCGTTGTAATCGGGCGAGTTTCTACTTTCAGATGCATCAGAAATTTTGCGGATTGGACAATCCGTTCGCGAGATGTGGCAGTTTGTAGGTGAGAAACGCTTGAGAAACTCAAAATTTTCGCAGTTCTGATGCTCGAAACGAATAACTAGAACGGCCTAGGGGAAAAGTACGCATACCGTTGTAATCGGGCGAGTTTCTACTTTCAGATGCAACAGAAATTTTGCGGATTGGTCAATCCGTTCGCGAGATGTGGCAGTTTGGATGTAAGAAACGCTTGAGAAACACAAAATTTTCGCGGTTCTGATGCTCGAAACGAATAACAAGAACGGCCTAGGGGAAAAGTACGGACACCGTTGTAATCGGGCGAGTTTCTACTTTCAGATGCAACAGAAATTTTGCGGATTGGTCATTCCGTTCGCGAGATATGGCAGTTTGGAGGTAAGCAACGCTTGAGAAACTCAAAATTTTCGCAGTTCTGTTGCTCGAAACGAATAACTAGAACGGCCTAGGGGAAAAGTACGCATAGTGTTGTAATCGGGCGAGTTTCTACTTTCAGATGCAACAGAAATTTTGCGGATTGGTCAATCCGTTCGCGAGATATGGCAGTTTGGAGATAAGAAACGCTTGAGAAACTCAAAATTTTCGCAGTTCTGATGCTCGACAAGCATAACTAGAACGGCCTAGGGGAAAAGTACGCACACCGTTGTAATCGGGCGAGTTTCTACTTTCAGATGCAACAGAAATTTTGCGGATTGGTCAATCCGTTCGCGAGATATGGCAGTTTGGAGGTAAGCAACGCTTGAGAAACTCAAAATTTTCGCAGTTCTGTTGCTCGAAACGAATAACTAGAACGGCCTAGGGGAAAAGTACGCATAGTGTTGTAATCGGGCGAGTTTCTACTTTCAGATGCAACAGAAATTTTGCGGATTGGTCAATCCGTTCGCGAGATATGGCAGTTTGGAGATAAGAAACGCTTGAGAAACTCAAAATTTTCGCAGTTCTGATGCTCGAAACGAATAACTAGAACGGCCTAGGGGAAAAGTACGCACACCGTTGTAGTCGGGCGAGTTTCTACTTTCTGATTCAACAGAAATTTTGCGGATTGGACAATCCTTTCGCGAGATATGGCAGTTTGGAGGTAAGAACCGCTTGAGAAACTCAAAATTTTCGCAGTTCTGATGCTCGAAACGAATAACTAGAACGGCCTAGGGGAAAAGTACGCATAGTGTTGTAATCGGGCGAGTTTCTACTTTCAGATGCAACAGAAATTTTGCGGATTGGTCAATCCGTTCGCGAGATATGGCAGTTTGGATGTAAGAAACGCTTGAGAAACACAAAATTTTCGCGGTTCTGATGCTCGAAACGAATAACAAGAACGGCCTAGGGGAAAAGTACGCACACCGTCGTAATCGGGCGAGTTTCTACTTTCAGATGCAACAGAAATTTTGCGGATTGGTCATTCCGTTCGCGAGATATGGCAGTTTGGAGGTAAGAAACGCTTGAGAAACTCAAAATTTTCGCAGTTCTGTTGCTCGAAACGAATAACTAGAACGGGCTAGGGGAAAAGTACGCATACATTTGTAATCGGGCGAATTTCTACTTTCAGATGCAACAGAAATTTTGCGGATTGGTCAATCCGTTCGCGAGATATGGCAGTTTGGATGTAAGAAACGCTTGAGGAACTCAAAATTTTCGCAGTTCTGATGCTCGAAACGAATAACTAGAACGGCCTAGGGGAAAAGTACGCATACCGTTGTAATCGGGCGAGTTTCTACTTTCAGATGCAACAGAAATTTTGCGGATTGGTCAATCCGTTCGCGAGATGTGGCAGTTTGGATGTAAGAAACGCTTGAGAAACACAAAATTTTCGCGGTTCTGATGCTCGAAACGAATAACAAGAACGGCCTAGGGGAAAAGTACGGACACCGTTGTAATCGGGCAAGTTTCTATTTTCAGATGCAACAGAAATTTTGCGGATTGGTCATTCCGTTCGCGAGATATGGCAGTTTGGAGGTAAGAAACGCTTGAGAAACTCAAAATTTTCGCAGTTCTGATGCTCGACAAGCATAACTAGAACGGCCTAGGGGAAAAGTACGCACACCGTTGTAATCGGGCGAGCTTCTACTTTCAGATGCAACAGAAATTTTGCGGATTGGTCAATCCGTTCGCGAGATATGGCAGTTTGGAGGTAAGCAACGATTGAGAAACTCAAAATTTTCGCAGTTCTGTTGCTCGAAACGAATAACTAGAACGGGCTAGGGGAAAAGTACGCATACAGATGTAATCGGGCGAATTTCTACTTTCAGATGTAACAGAAATTTTGCGGATTGGTCTATCCGTTCGCGAGATATGGCAGTTTGGATGTAAGCAACGCTTGAGAAACTCAAAATTTTCGCAGTTCTGTTGCTCGAAACGAATAACTAGAACGGGCTAGGGGAAAAGTACGCATACATTTGTAATCGGGCGAATTTCTACTTTCAGATGCAACAGAAATTTTGCGGATTGGTCAATCCGTTCGCGAGATATGGCAGTTTGGATGTAAGAAACGCTCGAGAAACTCAAAATTTTCGCAGTTCTGATGCTCGAAACGAATAACTAGAACGGGCTAGGGGAAAAGTACGCATACCGTTGTAATCGGGCGAGTTTCTACTTTCAGATGCAACAGAAATTTTGCGGATTGGTCAATCCGTTCGCGAGATATGGCAGTTTGGAGGTAAGCAACGCTTGAAAAATTCAAAATTTTCGCAGTTCTGTTGTTAGAAACGAATAACTAGAACGGGCTAGGGGAAAAGTACGCATACCGTTGTAATCGGGCGAGTTTCTACTTTCAGATGCAACAGAAATTTTGCGGATTGGTCAATCCGTTCGCGAGATATGGCAGTTTGGAGGTAAGAAACGCTTGAGAAACTCAAAATTTTCGCAGTTCTGATGCTCGAAACGAATAACTAGAACGGCCTAGGGGAAAAGTACGCATAGTGTTGTAATCGGGCGAGTTTCTACTTTGAGATGCAACAGAAATTTTGCGGATTGGTCAATCCGTTCGCAGGATATGGCAGTTCGGAAGTAAGAAACGCTTGAGAAACTCAAAATTTTCGCAGTTGTGATACTCGAAACGAATAACTAGAACGGCCTAGGGGAAAAGTACGCATAGTGTTGTAATCGGGCGAGTTTCTACTTTCAGATGCAACAGAAATTTTGCGGATTGGTCAATCCGTTCGCGAGATATGGCAGTTTGGAGGTAAGAAACGCTCGAGAAACTCAAAATTTTCGCAGTTCTGATGCTCGACAAGCATGACTAGAACGGCCTAGGGGAAAAGTACGCACACCGTTGTTTTCGGGCGAGTTTCTACTTTCAGATGCAACAGAAATTTTGCGGATTGGTCAATCCGTTCGCGAGATATGGCAGTTTGGAGGTAAGCAACGCTTGAGAAACTCAAAATTTTCGCAGTTCTGTTGCTCGAAATGAATAACTAGAACGGGCTAGGGGAAAGGACGCATACCGTTGTAATTGGGCGAGTTTCTACTTTCAGATGCAACAGAAATTTTGCGGATTGGTCAATCCGTTCGCGAGATATGGCAGTTTGGATGTAAGCAACGCTTGAGAAACTCAAAATTTTCGCAGTTCTGTTGCTCGAAACGAATAACTAGAACGGGCTAGGGGAAAAGTACGCATACATTTGTAATCGGGCGAATTTCTACTTTCAGATGCAACAGAAATTTTGCGGATTGGTCAATCCGTTCGCGAGATATGGCAGTTTGGATGTAAGAAACGCTCGAGAAACTCAAAATTTTCGCAGTTCTGATGCTCGAAACGAATAACTAGAACGGCCTAGGGGAATAGTACGCACACCGTTGTAATCGGGCGAGTTTCTACTTTCAGATGCAACAGAAATTTTGCGAATTGGTCAATCCGTTCGCGAGATATGGCAGTTTGGAGGTAAGAAACGCTTGAGAAACTCAAAATTTTCGCAGTTCTGATGCTCGACAAGCATAACTAGAACGGCCTAGGGGAAAAGTACGCACACCGTTGTAATCGGGCGAGTTTCTACTTTCAGATGCAACAGAAATTTTGCGGATTTGTCATTCCGTTCGCGAGATATGGCAGTTTGGAGGTAAGAAACGCTTGAGAAACTCAAAATTTTCGCAGTTCTGATGCTCGACAAGCATAACTAGAACGGCCTAGGGGAAAAGTACGCACACCGTTGTAATCGGGCGAGTTTCTACTTTCAGATGCAACAGAAATTTTGCGGATTGGTCAATCCGTTCGCGAGATATGGCAGTTTGGAGGTAAGCAACGCTTGAGAAACTCAAAATTTTCGCAGTTCTGTTGCTCGAAACGAATAACTAGAACGGGCTAGGGGAAAAGTACGCATACAGTTGTAATCGGGCGAATTTCTACTTTCAGATGCAACAGAAATTTTGCGGATTGGTCAATCCGTTCGCGAGATATGGCAGTTTGGATGTAAGAAACGCTCGAGAAACTCAAAATTTTCGCAGTTCTGATGCTCGAAACGAATAACTAGAACGGCCTAGGGGAAAAGTACGCACACCGTTGTAATCGGGCGAGTTTCTACTTTCAGATGCAACAGAAATTTTGCGGATTGGTCAATCCGTTCGCGAGATATGGCAGTTTGGAGGTAAGCAACGCTTGAGAAACTCAAAATTTTCGCAGTTCTGATGCTCGACAAGCATAACTAGAACGGCCAAGGGGAAAAGTACGCACACCGTTGTAATCGGGCGAGTTTCTACTTTCAGATGCAACAGGAATTTTGCGGATTGGTCAATCCGTTCGCGAGATATGGCAGTTTGGAGGTAAGCAACGCTTGAAGAACTCAAAATTTTCGCAGTTCTGTTGCTCGAAACGAATAACTAGAACGGGCTAGGGGAAAAGTACGCATACCGTTGTAATTGGGCGAGTTTCTACTTTCAGATGCAACAGAAATTTTGCGGATTGGTCAATCCGTTCGCGAGATATGGCAGTTTGGATGTAAGAAACGCTTGAGAAACTCAAAATTTTCGCAGTTCTGATGCTCGAAACGAATAACTAGAACGGCCTAGGGGAAAAGTACGCATACCGTTGTAATCGGGCGAGTTTCTACTTTCAGATGCTACAGAAATTTTGCGGATTGGTCAATCCGTTCGCGAGATGTGGCAGTTTGGATGTAAGAAACGCTTGAGAAACACAAAATTTTCGCGGTTCTGATGCTCGAAACGAATAACTAGAACGGCCTAGGGGAATAGTACGCACACCGTTGTAATCGGGCGAGTTTCTACTTTCAGATGCAACAGAAATTTTGCGGATTGGTCAATCCGTTCGCGAGATATGGCAGTTTGGATGTAAGAAACGCTTGAGAAACTCAAAATTTTCGCAGTTCTGATGCTCGAAACGAATAACTAGAACGGCCAAGGGGAAAAGTACGCACACCGTTGTAATCGGGCGAGTTTCTACTTTCAGATGCAACAGAAATTTTGCGGATTGGTCATTCCGTTCGCGAGATATGGCAGTTTGGAGGTAAGAAACGCTTGAGAAACTCAAAATTTTCGCAGCTCTGATGCTCGACAAAGCATAACTAGAACGGCCTAGGGGAAAAGTACGCACACCGATGTAATCGGGCGAGTTTCTACTTTCAGATGCAACAGAAATTTTGCGGATTGGTCAATCCGTTCGCGAGATATGGCAGTTTGGAGGTAAGCAACGCTTGAGAAACTCAAAATTTTCGCTGTTCTGTTGCGCGAAACGAATAACTAGAACGGGCTAGGGGAAAAGTACGCATACATTTGTAATCGGGCGAATTTCTACTTTCAGATGCAACAGAAATTTTGCGGATTGGTCAATCCGTTCGCGAGATATGGCAGTTTAGATGTAAGAAACGCTCGAGAAACTCAAAATTTTCGCAGTTCTGATGCTCGAAACGAATAACTAGAACGGCCTAGGGGAAAAGTACGCACACCGTTGTAATCGGGCGAGTTTCTACTTTCAGATGCAACAGAAATTTTGCGGATTGGTCAATCCGTTCGCGAGATATGGCAGTTTGGAAGTAAGAAACGCTTGAGAAACTTAAAATTTTCGCAGTTCTGATGCTCGAAACGAATAACTAGAACGGCCTAGGGGAAAAGTACGCATAGTGTTGTAATCGGGCGAGTTTCGACTTTCAGATGCAACAGAAATTTTGCGGATTGGTCAATCCGTTCGCGAGATATGGCAGTTTGGAGGTAAGCAACGCTTGAAAAACTCAAAATTTTCGCAGTTCTGTTGCTCGAAACGAATAACTAGAACGGGCTAGGGGAAAAGTACGCATACCGTTGTAATCGGGCGAGTTTCTACTTTCAGATGCAACAGAAATTTTGCGGATTGGTCAATCCGTTCGCGAGATATGGCAGTTTGGAGGTAAGCAACGCTTGAAAAACTCAAAATTTTCGCAGTTCTGTTGCTCGAAACGAATAACTAGAACGGGCTAGGGGAAAAGTACGCACACCGTTGTAATCGGGCGTGTTTCTACTTTCAGATGCAACAGAAATTTTGCGGATTGGTCATTCCGTTCGCGAGATATGGCAGTTTGGAGGTAAGAAACGCTTGAGAAACTCAAAATTTTCGCAGTTCTGATGCTCGACAAGCATAACTAGAACGGCCTAGGGGAAAAGTACGCATAGTGTTGTAATCGGGCGAGTTTCTACTTTGAGATGCAACAGAAATTTTGCGGATTGGTCAATCCGTTCGCGAGATATGGCAGTTTGGAAGTAAGAAACGCTTGAGAAACTCAAAATTTTCGCAGTTCTGATGCTCGAAACGAATAACTAGAACGGCCTAGGGGAAAAGTACGCATAGTGTTGTAATCGGGCGAGTTTCTACTTTCAGATGCAACAGAAATTTTGCGGATTGGTCAATCCGTTCGCGAGATATGGCAGTTTGGAGGTAAGAAACGCTCGAGAAACTCAAAATTTTCGCAGTTCTGATGCTCGACAAGCATAACTAGAACGGCCTAGGGGAAAAGTACGCACACCGTTGTAATCGGGCGAGTTTCTACTTTCAGATGCAACAGAAATTTTGCGGATTGGTCAATCCGTTCGCGAGATATGGCAGTTTGGAGGTAAGCAACGCTTGAAAAACTCAAAATTTTCGCAGTTCTGTTGCTCGAAACGAATAACTAGAACGGGCTAGGGGAAAAGTACGCATACCGTTGTAATTGGGCGAGCTTCTACTTTCATATGCAACAGAAATTTTGCGGATTGGTCAATCCGTTCGCGAGATATGGCAGTTTGGATGTAAGAAACGCTTGAGAAACTCAAAATTTTCGCAGTTCTGATGCTCGAAATGAATAACTAGAACGGCCTAGGGGAAAAGTACGCACACCGTTGTAATCGGGCGAGTTTCTACTTTCAGATGCAACAGAAATTTTGCGGATTGGTCAATCCGTTCGCGAGATATGGCAGTTTGGAGGTAAGCAACGCTTGAGAAACTCAAAATTTTCGCAGTTCTGATGCTCGAAACGAATAACTAGAACGGCCTAGGGGAAAAGTACGCCCACCGTTGTAATCGGGCGAGTTTCTACTTTCAGATGCAACAGAAATTTTGCGAATTTTTCAATCCGTTCGCGAGATATGGCAGTTTGGAGGTAAGCAACGCTTGAGAAACTCAAAATTTTCGCAGTTCTGATGCTCGAAACGAATAACTAGAACGGCCTAGGGGAAAAGTACGCATAGTGTTGTAATCGGGCGAGTTTCTACTTTCAGATGCAACAGAAATTTTGCGGATTGGTCAATCCGTTCGCGAGATATGGCAGTTTGGAGGTAAGAAACGCTTGAGAAACTCAAAGTTTTCGCAGTTCTGATGCTCGAACCGAATAACTAGAACGGGCTAGGGGAAAAGTACGCATACCGTTGTAATTGGGCGAGTTTCTGCCTTCAGATGCAACAGAAATTTTGCGGATTGGTCAATCCGTTCGCGAGATATGGCAGTTTGGAGGTAAGCAACGCTTGAAAAACTCAAAATTTTCGCAGTTCTGATGCTCGACAAGCATAACCAGAACGGCCTAGGGGAAAAGTACGCATACCGTTGTAATCGGGCTAGTTTCTACCTTCAGATGCAACAGAAATTTTGCGGATTGGTCAATCCGTTCGCGAGATATGGCAGTTTGGAAGTAAGAAACGCTTGAGAAACTCAAAATTTTCGCAGTTCTGATGCTCGACAAGCATAACTAGAACGGCCTAGGGGAAAAGTACGCACACCGTTGTAATCGGGCGAGTTTCTACTTTCAGATGCAACAGAAATTTTGCGAATTGGTCAATCCGTTCGCGAGATATGGCAGTTTGGAGGTAAGAAACGCTCGAGAAACTCAAAATTTTCGCAGTTCTGATGCTCGACAGGCATAACTAGAACGGCCTAGGGGAAAAGTACGCACACCGTTGTAATCGGGCGAGTTTCTACTTTCAGATGCAACAGAAATTTTGCGAATTGGCCAATCCGTTCGCGAGATATGGCAGTTTGGAGGTAAGAAACGCTCGAGAAACTCAAAATTTTCGCAGTTCTGATGCTCGACAAGCATAACTAGAACGGCCTAGGGGAAAAGTACGCACACCGTTGTAATCGGGCGAGTTTCTACTTTCAGATGCAACAGAAATTTTGCGGATTGGTCAATCCGTTCGCGAGATATGGCAGTTTGGAGGTAAGCAACGCTTGAAAAACTCAAAATTTTCGCAGTTCTGTTGCTCGAAACGAATAACTAGAACGGGCTAGGGGAAAAGTACGCATACCGTTGTAATTGGGCGAGTTTCTACTTTCAGATGCAAGAGAAATTTTGCGGATTGGTCAATCCGTTCGCGAAATATGGCAGTTTGGATGTAAGAAACGCTTGAGAAACTCAAAATTTTCGCAGTTCTGATGCTCGAAATGAATAACTAGAACGGCCTAGGGGAAAAGTACGCGTACCGTTGTAATCGGGCGAGTTTCTGCTTTCAGATGCAACAGAAATTTTGCGGATTGGTCAATCCGTTCGCGAGATGCGGCAGTTTGGATGTAAGAAACGCTTGAGAAACACAAAATTTTCGCGGTTCTGATGCTCGAAACGAATAACAAGAACGGCCTAGGGGAAAAGTACGGACACCGTTGTAATCGGGCGAGTTTCTACTTTCAGATGCAACAGAAATTTTGCGGATTGGTCATTCCGTTCGCGAGATATGGCACTTTGGAGGTAAGAAACGCTTGAGAAACTCAAAATTTTCGCAGTTCTGATGCTCGACAAGCATAACTAGAACGGCCTAGGGGAAAAGTACGCACACCGTTGTAATCGGGCGAGTTTCTACTTTCAGATGCAACAGAAATTTTGCGGATTGATCAATCCGTTCGCGAGATATGGCAGTTTGGATGTAAGAAACGCTCGAGAAACTCAAAATTTTCGCAGTTCTGATGCTCGAAACGAATAACTAGAACGGCCTAGGGGAAAAGTACGCCCACCGTTGTAATCGGGCGAGTTTCTACCTTCAGATGCAACAGAAATTTTGCGGGTTGGTCAATCCGTTCGCGAGATATGGCAGTTTGGAGGTAAGAAACGCTCGAGAAACTCAAAATTTTCGCAGTTCTGATGCTCGACAAGCATAACTAGAACGGCCTCGGGGAAAAGTACGCACACCGTTGAAATCGGGCGAGTTTCTACTTTCAGATGCAACAGAAATTTTGCGGATTGGTCAATCCGTTCGCGAGATATGGCAGTTTGGAGGTAAGCAACGCTTGAGAAACTCAAAATTTTCGCAGTTCTGATGCTCGAAACGAATAACTAGAACGGCCTAGGGGAAAAGTACGCATAGCGTTGTAATCGGGCGAGTTTCTACTTTCAGATGCAACAGAAATTTTGCGAATTGGCCAATCCGTTCGCGAGATATGGCAGTTTGGAGGTAAGAAACGCTCGAGAAACTCAAAATTTTCGCAGTTCTGATGCTCGACAAGCATAACTAGAACGGCCTAGGGGAAAAGTACGCACACCGTTGTAATCGGGCGAGTTTCTACTTTCAGATGCAACAGAAATTTTGCGGATTGGTCAATCCGTTCGCGAGATATGGCAGTTTGGAGGTAAGCAACGCTTGAAAAACTCAAAATTTTCGCAGTTCTGTTGCTCGAAACGAATAACTAGAACGGGCTAGGGGAAAAGTACGCATACCGTTGTAATTGGGCGAGTTTCTACTTTCAGATGCAAGAGAAATTTTGCGGATTGGTCAATCCGTTCGCGAAATATGGCAGTTTGGATGTAAGAAACGCTTGAGAAACTCAAAATTTTCGCAGTTCTGATGCTCGAAATGAATAACTAGAACGGCCTAGGGGAAAAGTACGCGTACCGTTGTAATCGGGCGAGTTTCTGCTTTCAGATGCAACAGAAATTTTGCGGATTGGTCAATCCGTTCGCGAGATGCGGCAGTTTGGATGTAAGAAACGCTTGAGAAACACAAAATTTTCGCGGTTCTGATGCTCGAAACGAATAACAAGAACGGCCTAGGGGAAAAGTACGGACACCGTTGTAATCGGGCGAGTTTCTACTTTCAGATGCAACAGAAATTTTGCGGATTGGTCATTCCGTTCGCGAGATATGGCACTTTGGAGGTAAGAAACGCTTGAGAAACTCAAAATTTTCGCAGTTCTGATGCTCGACAAGCATAACTAGAACGGCCTAGGGGAAAAGTACGCACACCGTTGTAATCGGGCGAGTTTCTACTTTCAGATGCAACAGAAATTTTGCGGATTGATCAATCCGTTCGCGAGATATGGCAGTTTGGATGTAAGAAACGCTCGAGAAACTCAAAATTTTCGCAGTTCTGATGCTCGAAACGAATAACTAGAACGGCCTAGGGGAAAAGTACGCCCACCGTTGTAATCGGGCGAGTTTCTACCTTCAGATGCAACAGAAATTTTGCGGGTTGGTCAATCCGTTCGCGAGATATGGCAGTTTGGAGGTAAGAAACGCTCGAGAAACTCAAAATTTTCGCAGTTCTGATGCTCGACAAGCATAACTAGAACGGCCTCGGGGAAAAGTACGCACACCGTTGAAATCGGGCGAGTTTCTACTTTCAGATGCAACAGAAATTTTGCGGATTGGTCAATCCGTTCGCGAGATATGGCAGTTTGGAGGTAAGCAACGCTTGAGAAACTCAAAATTTTCGCAGTTCTGATGCTCGAAACGAATAACTAGAACGGCCTAGGGGAAAAGTACGCATAGCGTTGTAATCGGGCGAGTTTCTACTTTCAGATGCAACAGAAATTTTGCGGATTGGTCAATCCGTTCGCGAGATATGGCAGTTTGGAGGTACGAAACGCTTGAGAAACTCAAAATTTTCGCAGTTCTGATGCTCGAAACGAATAACTAGAACGGCCTAGGGGAAAAGTACGATAACCGTTGTAATCGGGCGAGTTTCTACCTTCAGATGCAACAGAAATTTTGCGGGTTGGTCAATCCGTTCGCGAGATATGGCAGTTTGGAAGTAAGAAACGCTTGAGAAACTCAAAATTTTCGCAGTTCTGATGCTCGAAACGAATAACTAGAACGGCCTAGGGAAAAAGTACGCATAGTGTTGTAATCGGGCGAGTTTCTACTTTCAAATGCAACAGAAATTTTGCGGATTGGTCAATCCGTTCGCGAGATATGGCAGTTTGGAGGTAAGAAACGTTCGAGAAACTCAAAATTTTCGCAGTTCTGATGCTCGACAAGCATAACTAGAACGGCCTAGGGGAAAAGTACGCACACCGTTGTAATCGGGCGAGTTTCTACTTTCAGATGCAACAGAAATTTTGCGGATTGGTCATTCCGTTCGCGAGATATGGCAGTTTGGAGGTAAGAAACGCTTGAGAAACTCAAAATTTTCGCAGTTCTGATGCTCGACAAGCATAACTAGAACGTCCTAGGGGAAAAGTACGCACACCGTTCTAATCGGGCGAGTTTCTACTTTCAGATGCAACAGAAATTTTGCGGATTGGTCAATCCGTGCGCGAGATATGGCAGTTTGGAGGTAAGAAACGCTGGAGAAACTCAAAATTTTCGCAGTTCTGATGCTCGACAAGCATAACTAGAACGTCCTAGGGGAAAAGTACGCACACCGTTCTAATCGGGCGAGTTTCTACCTTCAGATGCAACAGAAATTTTGCGGGTTGGTCAATCCGTTCGCGAGATATGGCAGTTTGGAGGTAAGAAACGCTTGAAAAACTCAAAATTTTCGCAGTTCTGATGCTCGACAAGCATAACCAGAACGGCCTAGGGGAAAAGTACGCATACCGTTGTAATCGGGCGAGTTTCTACCTTCAGATGCAACAGAAATTTTGCGGATTGGTCAATCCGTTCGCGAGATATGGCAGTTTGGAGGTAAGAAACGCTTGAGAAACTCAAAATTTTCGCAGTTCTGATGCTCGAAACGAATAACTAGAACGGCCTAGGGGAAAAGTACGCACACCGTTGTAATCGGGCGAGTTTCTACCTTCGGATGCAACAGAAATTTTGCGGATTGGTCAAACCGTTCGCGAGATATGGCAGTTTGGAGGTAAGCAACGCTTGAAAAACTCAAAATTTTTGCAGTTCTGATGCTCGAAACGAATATTTAGAACGGCCTAGGGGAAAAGTACGCATAGTGTTGTAATCGGGCGAGTTTCTACTTTGAGATGCAACAGAAATTTTGCGGATTGGTCAATCCGTTCGCGAGATATGGCAGTTTGGAGGTAAGAAACGCTTGAGAAACTCAAAATTTTCGCAGTTCTGATGCTCGAAACGAATAACTAGAACGGCCTAGGGGAAAAGTACGCACACCGTTGTAATCGGGCGAGTTTCTACCTTCAGATGCAACAGAAATTTTGCGGATTGGTCAATCCGTTCGCGAGATATGGCAGTTTGGAGGTAAGCAACGCTTGAAAAACTCAAAATTTTTGCAGTTCTGATGCTCGAAACGAATATCTAGAACGTCCTAGGGGAAAAGTACGCACACCGTTGTAATCGGGCGAGTTTCTACTTTCAGATGCAACAGAAATTTTGCGGATTGGTCAATCCGTGCGCGAGATATGGCAGTTTGGAGGTAAGAAACGCTGGAGAAACTCAAAATTTTCGCAGTTCTGATGCTCGACAAGCATAACTAGAACGGCCTAGGGGAAAAGTACGCATACCGTTGTAATCGGGCGAGTTTCTACCTTCAGATGCAACAGAAATTTTGGGGATTGGTCAATCCGTTCGCGAGATATGGCAGTTTGGAGGTAAGAAACGCTCGAGAAACTCAAAATTTTCGCAGTTCTGATGCTCGACAAGCATAACTAGAACGGCCTAGGGGAAAAGTACGCACACCGTTGTAATCGGGCGAGTTTCTACTTTCAGATGCAACAGAAATTTTGCGGATTGGTCAATCCGTTCGCGAGATATGGCAGTTTGGAGGTAAGAAACGCTTGAGAAACTCAAAATTTTCGCAGTTCTGATGCTCGAAACGAATAACTAGAACGGCCTAGGGGAAAAGTACGCATAGTGTTGTAATCGGGCGAGTTTCTACTTTCAGATGCAACAGAAATTTTGCGGATTGGTCAATCCGTTCGCGAGATATGGCAGTTTGGAGGTAAGAAACGCTTGAGAAACTCAAAATTTTCGCAGTTCTGATGCTCGAAACGAATAACTAGAACGGCCTAGGGGAAAAGTACGCATACCGTTGTAATCGGGCGAGTTTCTACCTTCAGATGCAACAGAAATTTTGCGGATTGGTCAATCCGTTCGCGAGATATGGCAGTTTGGAGGTAAGCAACGCTTGAAAAACTCAAAATTTTCGCAGTTCTGTTGCTCGAAACGAATAACTAGAACGGGCTAGGGGAAAAGTACGCATACAGTTGTAATCGGGCGAGTTTCTACTTTCAGATGCATCAGAAATTTTGCGGATTGGACAATCCGTTCGCGAGGTATGGCAGTTTGGAGGTAAGAAACGCTCGAGAAACTCAAAATTTTCGCAGTTCTGATGCTCGACAAGCATAACTAGAACGGCCTCGGGGAAAAGTACGCACACCGTTGAAATCGGGCGAGTTTCTACTTTCAGATGCAACAGAAATTTTGCGGATGGGTCAATCCGTTCGCGAGATATGGCAGTTTGGAGGTAAGCAACGCTTGAAAAACTCAAAATTTTCGCAGTTCTGATGCTCGACAAGCATAACCAGAACGGCCTAGGGGAAAAGTACGCATACCGTTGTAATCGGGCGAGTTTCTACTTTCAGCTGCAACAGAAATTTTGCGGATTGGTCAATCCGTTCGCGAGTTATGGCAGTTTGGATGTAAGAAACGCTTGAGAAACTCAAAATTTTCGCAGTTCTGATGCTCGAAACGAATAACTAGAACGGCCTAGGGGAAAAGTACGCATAGTGTTGTAATCGGGCGAGTTTCTACTTTCAGATGCAACAGAAATTTTGCGAATTGGTCCATCCGTTCGCGAGATATGGCAGTTTGGAAGTAAGAAACGCTTGAGAAACTCAAAATTTTCGCAGTTCTGATGCTCGAAACGAATAACTAGAACGGCCTAGGGGAAAAGAACGCATAGTGTTGTAATCGGGCGAGTTTCTACTTTCAGATGCAACAGAAATTTTGCGGATTGGTCAATCCGTTCGCGAGATATGGCAGTTTGGAGGTAAGAAACGCTCGAGAAACTCAAAATTTTCGCAGTTCTGATGCTCGACAAGCATAACTAGAACGGCCTAGGGGAAAAGTACGCACACCGTTGTAATCGGGCGAGTTTCTACTTTCAGATGCAACAGAAATTTTGCGGATTGGTCAATCCGTTCGCGAGATATGGCAGTTTGGAGGTAAGCAACGCTTGAAAAACTCAAACTTTTCGCAGTTCTGTTGCTCGAAACGAATAACTAGAACGGGCTAGGGGAAAAGTACGCATACCGTTGTAATCGGGCGAGTTTCTACTTTCAGATGCAAGAGAAATTTAGCGGATTGGTCAATCCGTTCGCGAGTTATGGCAGTTTGGAGGTAAGAAACGCTTGAGAAACTCGTAATTTTCGCAATTCTGATGCTCGAAACGAATAACTAGAACGGCCTAGGGGAAAAGTACGCACACCGTTGTAATCGGGCGAGTTTCTACCTTCAGATGCAACAGAAATTTTGCGGATTGGTCAATCCGTTCGCGAGATATGGCAGTTTGGAAGTAAGAAACGCTTGAGAAACTCAAAATTTTCGCAGTTCTGATGCTCGAAATGAATAACTAGAACGTCCTAGGGGAAAAGTACGCACACCGTTGTAATCGGGCGTGTTTCTACTTTCAGATGCAACAGAAATTTTGCGGATTGGTCAATCCGTTCGCGAGATATGGCAGTTTGGAGGTACGAAACGCTTGAGTAACTCAAAATTTTCGCAGTTCTGATGCTCGAAACGAATAACTAGAACGGGCTAGGGGAAAAGTACGCATACAGTTGTAATCGGGCGAGTTTCTACTTTCAGATGCATCAGAAATTTTGCGGATTGGACAATCCGTTCGCGAGATATGGCAGTTTGGATGTAAGAAACGCTCGAGAAACATAAAATTTTCGCAGTTCTGATGCTCGGCAAGCATAACTAGAACGGCCTCGGGGAAAAGTACGCACACCGTTGAAATCGGGCGAGTTTCTACTTTCAGATGCAACAGAAATTTTGCGGATTGGTCAATCCGTTCGCGAGATATGGCAGTTTGGAGGTAAGCAACGCTTGAGAAACTCAAAATTTTCGCAGTTCTGTTGCTCGAAACGAATAACTAGAACGGGCTAGGGGAAAAGTACGCATACAGTTGTAATCGGGCGAGTTTCTACTTTCAGATGCATCAGAAATTTTGCGGATTGGACAATCCGTTCGCGAGATGTGGCAGTTTGTAGGAGAGAAACGCTCGAGAAACTCAAAATTTTCGCAGTTCTGTTGCTCGAAACGAATAACTAGAACGGGCTAGGGGAAAAGTACGCATACCGTTGTAATCGGGCGAGTTTCTACCTTCAGATGCAACAGAAATTTTGCGGATTGGTCAATCCGTTCGCGAGATATGGCAGTTTGGAGGTAAGCAACGCTTGAAAAACTCAAAATTTTCGCAGTTCTGATGCTCGAAACGAATAACTAGAACGGGCTAGGGGAAAAGTACGCATACCGTTGTAATCGGGCGAGTTTCTAATTTCAGATGCAAGAGAAATTTAGCGGATTGGTCAATCCGTTCGCGAGTTATGGCAGTTTGGAGGTAAGAAACGCTTGAGAAACTCGTAATTTTCGCAATTCTGATGCTCGAAACGAATAACTAGAACGGCCTAGGGGAAAAGTACGCACACCGTTGTAATCGGGCGTGTTTCTACTTTCAGATGCAACAGAAATTTTGCGGATTGGTCAATCCGTTCGCGAGATATGGCAGTTTGGAGGTACGAAACGCTTGAGAAACTCAAAATTTTCGCAGTTCTGATGCTCGAAACGAATAACTAGAACGGCCTAGGGGAAAAGTACGCATACCGTTGTAATCGGGCGAGTTTCTACCTTCAGATGCAACAGAAATTTTGCGGGTTGGTCAATCCATTCGCAAGATATGGCAGTTTGGAAGTAAGAAACGCTTGAGAAACTCAAAATTTTCGCAGTTCTGATGCTCGAAACGAATAACTAGAACGGCCTAGGGAAAAAGTACGCATAGTGTTGTAATCGGGCGAGTTTCTACTTTCAGATGCAACAGAAATTTTGCGGATTGGTCAATCCGTTCGCGAGATATGGCAGTTTGGAGGTAAGAAACACTCGAGAAACTCAAAATTTTCGCAGTTCTGATGCTCGACAAGCATAACTAGAACGGCCTAGGGGAAAAGTACGCACACCGTTGTAATCGGGCGAGTTTCTACTTTCAGATGCAACAGAAATTTTGCGGATTGGTCATTCCGTTCGCGAGATATGGCAGTTTGGAGGTAAGAAACGCTTGAGAAACTCAAAATTTTCGCAGTTCTGATGCTCGACAAGCATAACTAGAACGGCCTAGGGGAAAAGTACGCACACCGTTGTAATCGGGCGAGTTTCTACTTTCAGATGCAACAGAAATTTTGCGGATTGGTCAATCCGTTCGCGAGATATGGCAGTTTGGAGGTAAGAAACGCTGGAGAAACTCAAAATTTTCGCAGTTCTGATGCTCGACAAGCATAACTAGAACGGCCTAGGGGAAAAGTACGCATACCGTTGTAATCGGGCGAGTTTCTACCTTCAGATGCAACAGAAATTTTGCGGATTGGTCAATCCGTTCGCGAGATATGGCAGTTTGGAAGTAAGAAACGCTTGAGAAACTCAAAATTTTCGCAGTTCTGATGCTCGAAACGAATAACTAGAACGGCCTAGGGGAAAAGTACGCATAGTGTTGTAATCGGGCGAGTTTCTACTTTCAGATGCAACAGAAATTTTGCGGATTGGTCAATCCGTTCGCGAGATATGGCAGTTTGGAGGTACGAAACGCTTGAGAAACTCAAAATTTTCGCAGTTCTGATGCTCGAAACGAATAACTAGAACGGCCTAGGGGAAAAGTACGCATACCGTTGTAATCGGGCGAGTTTCTACCTTCAGATGCAACAGAAATTTTGCGGGTTGGTCAATCCGTTCGCGAGATATGGCAGTTTGGAAGTAAGAAACGCTTGAGAAACTCAAAATTTTCGCAGTTCTGATGCTCGAAACGAATAACTAGAGCGGCCTAGGGAAAAAGTACGCATACCGTTGTAATCGGGCGAGTTTCTACCTTCAGATGCAACAGAAATTTTGCGGATTGGTCAATCCGTTCGCGAGATATGGCAGTTTGGAGGTAAGCAACGCTTGAAAAACTGAAAATTTTCGCAGTTCTGTTGCTCGAAACGAATAACTAGAACGGGCTAGGGGAAAAGTACGCATACATTTGTAATCGGGCGAATTTCTACTTTCAGATGCAACAGAAATTTTGCGGATTGGTCAATCCGTTCGCGAGATATGGCAGTTTGGAGGTAAGAAACGCTCGAGAAACTCAAAATTTTCGCAGTTCTGATGCTCGACAAGCATAACTAGAACGGCCTAGGGGAAAAGTACGCACACCGTTGTAATCGGGCGAGTTTCTACTTTCAGATGCAACAGAAATTTTGCGGATTGGTCAATACGTTCGCGAGATATGGCAGTTTGGAGGTAAGCAACGCTTGAGAAACTCAAAATTTTCGCAGTTCTGATGCTCGACAAGCATAACTAGAACGGCCTAGGGGAAAAGTACGCACACCGTTGTAATCGGGCGAGTTTCTACTTTCAGATGCAACAGAAATTTTGCGGATTGGTCAATCCGTTCGCGAGATATGGCAGTTTGGAGGTAAGAAACGCTGGAGAAACTCAAAATTTTCGCAGTTCTGATGCTCGACAAGCATAACTAGAACGGCCTAGGGGAAAAGTACGCATACCGTTGTAATCGGGCGAGTTTCTACCTTCAGATGCAACAGAAATTTTGCGGATTGGTCAATCCGTTCGCGAGATATGGCAGTTTGGAAGTAAGAAACGCTTGAGAAACTCAAAATTTTCGCAGTTCTGATGCTCGAAACGAATAACAAGAACGGCCTAGGGGAAAAGTACGCATAGTGTTGTAATCGGGCGAGTTTCTACTTTCAGATGCAACAGAAATTTTGCGGATTGGTCAATCCGTTCGCGAGATATGGCAGTTTGGAGGTACGAAACGCTTGAGAAACTCAAAATTTTCGCAGTTCTGATGCTCGAAACGAATAACTAGAACGGCCTAGGGGAAAAGTACGCATACCGTTGTAATCGGGCGAGTTTCTACCTTCAGATGCAACAGAAATTTTGCGGGTTGGTCAATCCGTTCGCGAGATATGGCAGTTTGGAAGTAAGAAACGCTTGAGAAACTCAAAATTTTCGCAGTTCTGATGCTCGAAACGAATAACTAGAACGGCCTAGGGAAAAAGTACGCATACCGTTGTAATCGGGCGAGTTTCTACCTTCAGATGCAACAGAAATTTTTTGGATTGGTCAATCCGTTCGCGAGATATGGCAGTTTGGAGGTAAGCAACGCTTGAAAAACTGAAAATTTTCGCAGTTCTGTTGCTCGAAACGAATAACTAGAACGGGCTAGGGGAAAAGTACGCATACATTTGTAATCGGGCGAATTTCTACTTTCAGATGCAACAGAAATTTTGCGGATTGGTCAATCCGTTCGCGAGATATGGCAGTTTGGAGGTAAGAAACGCTCGAGAAACTCAAAATTTTCGCAGTTCTGATGCTCGACAAGCATAACTAGAACGGCCTAGGGGAAAAGTACGCACACCGTTGTAATCGGGCGAGTTTCTACTTTCAGATGCAACAGAAATTTTGCGGATTGGTCAATACGTTCGCGAGATATGGCAGTTTGGAGGTAAGCAACGCTTGAGAAACTCAAAATTTTCGCAGTTCTGTTGCTCGAAACGAATAACTAGAACGGGCTAGGGGAAAAGTACGCACACAGTTGTAATCGGGCGAGTTTCTACTTTCAGATGCATCAGAAATTTTGCGGATTGGACAATCCGTTCGCGAGATGTGGCAGTTTGTAGGAGAGAAACGCTCGAGAAACTCAAAATTTTCGCAGTTCTGTTGCTCGAAACAAATAACTAGAACGGGCTAGGGGAAAAGTACGCATGCCGTTGTAATCGGGCGAGTTTCTACTTTCAGATGCAACAGAAATTTTGCGAATTGGTCAATCCGTTCGCGAGATATGGCAGTTTGGAGGTAAGAAACGCTCGAGAAACTCAAAATTTTCGCAGTTCTGATGCTCGACAAGCATAACTAGAACGGCCTAGGGGAAAAGTACGCACACCGTTGTAATCGGGCGAGTTTCTACTTTCAGATGCAACAGAAATTTTGCGGATTGGTCAATCCGTTCGCGAGATATGGCAGTTTGGAGGTAAGCAACGCTTGAAAAACTCAAAATTTTCGCAGTTCTGATGCTCGAAACGAATAACTAGAACGGCCTAGGGGAAAAGTACGCATAGTGTTGTAATCGGGCGAGTTTCTACTTTCAGATGCAACAGAAATTTTGCGGATTGGTCAATCCGTTCGCGAGATATGGCAGTTTGGAGGTAAGAAACGCTTGAAAAACTCAAAATTTTCGCAGTTCTGATGCTCGAAACGAATAACTAGAACGGCCTTGGGGAAAAGTACGCGCACCGTTGTAATCGGGCGAGTTTCTACCTTCAGATGCAACAGAAATTTTGCGGATTGGTCAATCCGATCGCGAGATATGGCAGTTTGGAGGTAAGAAACGCTTGAAAAACTCAAAATTTTCGCAGTTCTGATGCTCGAAACGAATAACTAGAACGGCCTTGGGGAAAAGTACGCGCACCGTTGTAATCGGGCGAGTTTCTACCTTCAGATGCAACAGAAATTTTGCGGATTGGTCAATCCGATCGCGAGATATGGCAGTTTGGAGGTAAGAAACGCTCGAGAAACTCAAAATTTTCGCAGTTCTGATGCTCGACAAGCATAACTAGAACGGCCTAGGGGAAAAGTACGCACACCGTTGTAATCGGGCGAGTTTCTACTTTCAGATGCAACAGAAATTTTGCGGATTGGTCAATCCGTTCGCGAGATATGGCAGTTTGGAGGTAAGCAACGCTTGAAAAACTCAAAATTTTCGCAGTTCTGATGCTCGAAACGAATAACTAGAACGGCCTAGGGGAAAAGTACGCATACCGTTGTAATCGGGCGAGTTTCTACTTTCAGATGCAACAGAAATTTTGCGGATTGGTCAATCCGTTCGCGAGTTATGGCAGTTTGGATGTAAGAAACGATTGAGAAACTCAAAATTTTCGCAGTTCTGTTGCTCGAAACGAATAACTAGAACGGCCTAGGGGAAAAGTACGCATAGTGTTGTAATCGGGCGAGTTTCTACTTTCAGATGCAACAGAAATTTTGCGAATTGGTCAATCCGTTCGCGAGATATGGCAGTTTGGAGGTAAGAAACGATCGAGAAACTCAAAATTTTCGCAGTTCTGATGCTCGACAAGCATAACTAGAACGGCCTAGGGGAAAAGTACGCACACCGTTGTAATCGGGCGAGTTTCTACTTTCAGATGCAACAGAAATTTTGCGGATTGGTCAATCCGTTCGCGAGATATGGCAGTTTGGAGGTAAGCAACGCTTGAAAAACTCAAACTTTTCGCAGTTCTGTTGCTCGAAACGAATAACTAGAACGGGCTAGGGGAAAAGTACGCATACCGTTGTAATCGGGCGAGTTTCTACTTTCAGATGCAAGAGAAATTTAGCGGATTGGTCAATCCGTTCGCGAGTTATGGCAGTTTGGAGGTAAGAAACGCTTGAGAAACTCGTAATTTTCGAAATTCTGATGCTCGAAACGAATAACTAGAACGGCCTAGGGGAAAAGTACGCATAGTGTTGTAATCGGGCGAGTTTCTACTTTCAGATGCAACAGAAATTTTGCGGATTGGTCAATCCGTTCGCGAGATATGGCAGTTTGGAGGTAAGAAAAGCTTGAAAAACTCAAAATTTTCGCAGTTCTGATGCTCGAAACGAATAACTAGAACGGCCTTGGGGAAAAGTACGCGCACCGTTGTAATCGGGCGAGTTTCTACCTTCAGATGCAACAGAAATTTTGCGGATTGGTCAATCCGATCGCGAGATATGGCAGTTTGGAAGTAAGAAACGCTTGAGAAACTCAAAATTTTCGCAGTTCTGATGCTCGAAATGAATAACTAGAACGGCCTAGGGGAAAAGTACGCACACCGTTGTAATCGGGCGTGTTTCTACTTTCAGATGCAACAGAAATTTTGCGGATTGGTCAATCCGTTCGCGAGATATGGCAGTTTGGAGGTACGAAACGCTTGAGAAACTCAAAATTTTCGCAGTTCTGATGCTCGAAACGAATAACTAGAACGGCCTAGGGGAAAAGTACGCATACCGTTGTAATCGGGCGAGTTTCTACCTTCAGATGCAACAGAAATTTTGCGGGTTGGTCAATCCGTTCGCGAGATATGGCAGTTTGGAAGTAAGAAACGCTTGAGAAACTCAAAATTTTCGCAGTTCTGTTGCTCGAAACGAATAACTAGAACGGGCTAGGGGAAAAGTACGCATACAGTTGTAATCGGGCGAGTTTCTACTTTCAGATGCATCAGAAATTTTGCGGATTGGACAATCCGTTCGCGAGATGTGGCAGTTTGGAGGTAAGCAACGCTTGAAAAACTCAAAATTTTCGCAGTTCTGATGCTCGACAAGCATAACTAGAACGGCCTAGGGGAAAAGTACGCACACCGTTGTAATCGGGCGAGTTTCTACTTTCAGATGCAACAGAAATTTTGCGGATTGGTCATTCCGTTCGCGAGATATGGCAGTTTGGAGGTAAGAAACGCTTGAGAAACTCAAAATTTTCGCAGTTCTGATGCTCGACAAGCATAACTAGAACGGCCTAGGGGAAAAGTACGCACACCGTTGTAATCGGACGAGTTTCTACTTTCAGATGCAACAGAAATTTTGCGGATTGGTCAATCCGTTCGCGAGATATGGCAGTTTGGAGGTAAGAAACGCTGGAGAAACTCAAAATTTTCGCAGTTCTGATGCTCGACAAGCATAACTAGAACGGCCTAGGGGAAAAGTACGCATACCGTTGTAATCGGGCGAGTTTCTACCTTCAGATGCAACAGAAATTTTGCGGATTGGTCAATCCGTTCGCGAGATATGGCAGTTTGGAAGTAAGAAACGCTTGAGAAACTCAAAATTTTCGCAGTTCTGATGCTCGAAACGAATAACTAGAACGGCCTAGTGGAAAAGTACGCATAGTGTTGTAATCGGGCGAGTTTCTACTTTCAGATGCAACAGAAATTTTGCGGATTGGTCAATCCGTTCGCGAGATATGGCAGTTTGGAGGTACGAAACGCTTGAGAAACTCAAAATTTTCCCAGTTCTGATGCTCGAAACGAATAACTAGAACGGCCTAGGGGAAAAGTACGCATACCGTTGTAATCGGGCGAGTTTCTACCTTCAGATGCAACAGAAATTTTGCGGGTTGTTCAATCCGTTCGCGAGATATGGCAGTTTGGAAGTAAGAAACGCTTGAGAAACTCAAAATTTTCGCAGTTCTGATGCTCGAAACGAATAACTAGAACGGCCTAGGGAAAAGGTACGCATAGTGTTGTAATCGGGCGAGTTTCTACTTTCATATGCAACAGAAATTTTGCGGATTGGTCAAACCGTTCGCGAGATATGGCAGTTTGGAGGTAAGAAACGCTCGAGAAACTCAAAATTTTTGCAGTTCTGATGCTCGAAACGAATATCTAGAACGGCCTAGGGGAAAAGTACGCATAGTGTTGTAATCGGGCGAGTTTCTACTTTCAGATGCAACAGAAATTTTGCGGATTGGTGAATCCGTTCGCGAGATATTGCAGTTTGGAGGTAAGCAACGCTTGAGAAACTCAAAATTTTCGCAGTTCTGTTGCTCGAAACGAATAACTAGAACGGGCTAGGGGAAAAGTACGCATACAGTTGTAATCGGGCGAATTTCTACTTTCAGATGCAACAGAAATTTTGCGGATTGGTCATTCCGTTCGCGAGATATGGCAGTTTGGAGGTAAGAAACGCTTGAGAAACTCAAAATTTTTGCAGTTCTGATGCTCGAAACGAATATCTAGAACGGCCTAGGGGAAAAGTACGCATAGTGTTGTAATCGGGCGAGTTTCTACTTTGAGATGCAACAGAAATTTTGCGGATTGGTCAATCCGTTCGCGAGATATGGCAGTTTGGAGGTAAGAAACGCTTGAGAAACTCGTAATTTTCGCAATTCTGATGCTCGAAACGAATAACTAGAACGGCCTAGGGGAAAAGTACGCATAGTGTTGTAATCGGGCGAGTTTCTACCTTCAGATGCAACAGAAATTTTGCGGGTTGGTCAATCCGTTCGCGAGATATGGCAGTTTGGAGGTAAGAAACGCTCGAGAAACTCAAAATTTTCGCAGTTCTGATGCTCGACAAGCATAACTAGAACGGCCTCGGGGAAAAGTACGCACACCGTTGAAATCGGGCGAGTTTCTACTTTCAGATGCAACAGAAATTTTGCGGATTGGTCAATCCGTTCGCGAGATATGGCAGTTTGGAGGTAAGCAACGCTTGAGAAACTCAAAATTTTCGCAGTTCTGATGCTCGAAACGAATAACTAGAACGGCCTAGGGGAAAAGTACGCATAGCGTTGTAATCGGGCGAGTTTCTACTTTCAGATGCAACAGAAATTTTGCGAATTGGCCAATCCGTTCGCGAGATATGGCAGTTTGGAGGTAAGAAACGCTCGAGAAACTCAAAATTTTCGCAGTTCTGATGCTCGACAAGCATAACTAGAACGGCCTAGGGGAAAAGTACGCACACCGTTGTAATCGGGCGAGTTTCTACTTTCAGATGCAACAGAAATTTTGCGGATTGGTCAATCCGTTCGCGAGATATGGCAGTTTGGAGGTAAGCAACGCTTGAAAAACTCAAAATTTTCGCAGTTCTGTTGCTCGAAACGAATAACTAGAACGGGCTAGGGGAAAAGTACGCATACCGTTGTAATTGGGCGAGTTTCTACTTTCAGATGCAAGAGAAATTTTGCGGATTGGTCAATCCGTTCGCGAAATATGGCAGTTTGGATGTAAGAAACGCTTGAGAAACTCAAAATTTTCGCAGTTCTGATGCTCGAAATGAATAACTAGAACGGCCTAGGGGAAAAGTACGCGTACCGTTGTAATCGGGCGAGTTTCTGCTTTCAGATGCAACAGAAATTTTGCGGATTGGTCAATCCGTTCGCGAGATGCGGCAGTTTGGATGTAAGAAACGCTTGAGAAACACAAAATTTTCGCGGTTCTGATGCTCGAAACGAATAACAAGAACGGCCTAGGGGAAAAGTACGGACACCGTTGTAATCGGGCGAGTTTCTACTTTCAGATGCAACAGAAATTTTGCGGATTGGTCATTCCGTTCGCGAGATATGGCACTTTGGAGGTAAGAAACGCTTGAGAAACTCAAAATTTTCGCAGTTCTGATGCTCGACAAGCATAACTAGAACGGCCTAGGGGAAAAGTACGCACACCGTTGTAATCGGGCGAGTTTCTACTTTCAGATGCAACAGAAATTTTGCGGATTGATCAATCCGTTCGCGAGATATGGCAGTTTGGATGTAAGAAACGCTCGAGAAACTCAAAATTTTCGCAGTTCTGATGCTCGAAACGAATAACTAGAACGGCCTAGGGGAAAAGTACGCCCACCGTTGTAATCGGGCGAGTTTCTACCTTCAGATGCAACAGAAATTTTGCGGGTTGGTCAATCCGTTCGCGAGATATGGCAGTTTGGAGGTAAGAAACGCTCGAGAAACTCAAAATTTTCGCAGTTCTGATGCTCGACAAGCATAACTAGAACGGCCTCGGGGAAAAGTACGCACACCGTTGAAATCGGGCGAGTTTCTACTTTCAGATGCAACAGAAATTTTGCGGATTGGTCAATCCGTTCGCGAGATATGGCAGTTTGGAGGTAAGCAACGCTTGAGAAACTCAAAATTTTCGCAGTTCTGATGCTCGAAACGAATAACTAGAACGGCCTAGGGGAAAAGTACGCATAGCGTTGTAATCGGGCGAGTTTCTACTTTCAGATGCAACAGAAATTTTGCGGATTGGTCAATCCGTTCGCGAGATATGGCAGTTTGGAGGTACGAAACGCTTGAGAAACTCAAAATTTTCGCAGTTCTGATGCTCGAAACGAATAACTAGAACGGCCTAGGGGAAAAGTACGATAACCGTTGTAATCGGGCGAGTTTCTACCTTCAGATGCAACAGAAATTTTGCGGGTTGGTCAATCCGTTCGCGAGATATGGCAGTTTGGAAGTAAGAAACGCTTGAGAAACTCAAAATTTTCGCAGTTCTGATGCTCGAAACGAATAACTAGAACGGCCTAGGGAAAAAGTACGCATAGTGTTGTAATCGGGCGAGTTTCTACTTTCAAATGCAACAGAAATTTTGCGGATTGGTCAATCCGTTCGCGAGATATGGCAGTTTGGAGGTAAGAAACGTTCGAGAAACTCAAAATTTTCGCAGTTCTGATGCTCGACAAGCATAACTAGAACGGCCTAGGGGAAAAGTACGCACACCGTTGTAATCGGGCGAGTTTCTACTTTCAGATGCAACAGAAATTTTGCGGATTGGTCATTCCGTTCGCGAGATATGGCAGTTTGGAGGTAAGAAACGCTTGAGAAACTCAAAATTTTCGCAGTTCTGATGCTCGACAAGCATAACTAGAACGTCCTAGGGGAAAAGTACGCACACCGTTCTAATCGGGCGAGTTTCTACTTTCAGATGCAACAGAAATTTTGCGGATTGGTCAATCCGTGCGCGAGATATGGCAGTTTGGAGGTAAGAAACGCTGGAGAAACTCAAAATTTTCGCAGTTCTGATGCTCGACAAGCATAACTAGAACGTCCTAGGGGAAAAGTACGCACACCGTTCTAATCGGGCGAGTTTCTACCTTCAGATGCAACAGAAATTTTGCGGGTTGGTCAATCCGTTCGCGAGATATGGCAGTTTGGAGGTAAGAAACGCTTGAAAAACTCAAAATTTTCGCAGTTCTGATGCTCGACAAGCATAACCAGAACGGCCTAGGGGAAAAGTACGCATACCGTTGTAATCGGGCGAGTTTCTACCTTCAGATGCAACAGAAATTTTGCGGATTGGTCAATCCGTTCGCGAGATATGGCAGTTTGGAGGTAAGAAACGCTTGAGAAACTCAAAATTTTCGCAGTTCTGATGCTCGAAACGAATAACTAGAACGGCCTAGGGGAAAAGTACGCACACCGTTGTAATCGGGCGAGTTTCTACCTTCGGATGCAACAGAAATTTTGCGGATTGGTCAAACCGTTCGCGAGATATGGCAGTTTGGAGGTAAGCAACGCTTGAAAAACTCAAAATTTTTGCAGTTCTGATGCTCGAAACGAATATTTAGAACGGCCTAGGGGAAAAGTACGCATAGTGTTGTAATCGGGCGAGTTTCTACTTTGAGATGCAACAGAAATTTTGCGGATTGGTCAATCCGTTCGCGAGATATGGCAGTTTGGAGGTAAGAAACGCTTGAGAAACTCAAAATTTTCGCAGTTCTGATGCTCGAAACGAATAACTAGAACGGCCTAGGGGAAAAGTACGCACACCGTTGTAATCGGGCGAGTTTCTACCTTCAGATGCAACAGAAATTTTGCGGATTGGTCAATCCGTTCGCGAGATATGGCAGTTTGGAGGTAAGCAACGCTTGAAAAACTCAAAATTTTTGCAGTTCTGATGCTCGAAACGAATATCTAGAACGTCCTAGGGGAAAAGTACGCACACCGTTGTAATCGGGCGAGTTTCTACTTTCAGATGCAACAGAAATTTTGCGGATTGGTCAATCCGTGCGCGAGATATGGCAGTTTGGAGGTAAGAAACGCTGGAGAAACTCAAAATTTTCGCAGTTCTGATGCTCGACAAGCATAACTAGAACGGCCTAGGGGAAAAGTACGCATACCGTTGTAATCGGGCGAGTTTCTACCTTCAGATGCAACAGAAATTTTGGGGATTGGTCAATCCGTTCGCGAGATATGGCAGTTTGGAGGTAAGAAACGCTCGAGAAACTCAAAATTTTCGCAGTTCTGATGCTCGACAAGCATAACTAGAACGGCCTAGGGGAAAAGTACGCACACCGTTGTAATCGGGCGAGTTTCTACTTTCAGATGCAACAGAAATTTTGCGGATTGGTCAATCCGTTCGCGAGATATGGCAGTTTGGAGGTAAGAAACGCTTGAGAAACTCAAAATTTTCGCAGTTCTGATGCTCGAAACGAATAACTAGAACGGCCTAGGGGAAAAGTACGCATAGTGTTGTAATCGGGCGAGTTTCTACTTTCAGATGCAACAGAAATTTTGCGGATTGGTCAATCCGTTCGCGAGATATGGCAGTTTGGAGGTAAGAAACGCTTGAGAAACTCAAAATTTTCGCAGTTCTGATGCTCGAAACGAATAACTAGAACGGCCTAGGGGAAAAGTACGCATACCGTTGTAATCGGGCGAGTTTCTACCTTCAGATGCAACAGAAATTTTGCGGATTGGTCAATCCGTTCGCGAGATATGGCAGTTTGGAGGTAAGCAACGCTTGAAAAACTCAAAATTTTCGCAGTTCTGTTGCTCGAAACGAATAACTAGAACGGGCTAGGGGAAAAGTACGCATACAGTTGTAATCGGGCGAGTTTCTACTTTCAGATGCATCAGAAATTTTGCGGATTGGACAATCCGTTCGCGAGGTATGGCAGTTTGGAGGTAAGAAACGCTCGAGAAACTCAAAATTTTCGCAGTTCTGATGCTCGACAAGCATAACTAGAACGGCCTCGGGGAAAAGTACGCACACCGTTGAAATCGGGCGAGTTTCTACTTTCAGATGCAACAGAAATTTTGCGGATGGGTCAATCCGTTCGCGAGATATGGCAGTTTGGAGGTAAGCAACGCTTGAAAAACTCAAAATTTTCGCAGTTCTGATGCTCGACAAGCATAACCAGAACGGCCTAGGGGAAAAGTACGCATACCGTTGTAATCGGGCGAGTTTCTACTTTCAGCTGCAACAGAAATTTTGCGGATTGGTCAATCCGTTCGCGAGTTATGGCAGTTTGGATGTAAGAAACGCTTGAGAAACTCAAAATTTTCGCAGTTCTGATGCTCGAAACGAATAACTAGAACGGCCTAGGGGAAAAGTACGCATAGTGTTGTAATCGGGCGAGTTTCTACTTTCAGATGCAACAGAAATTTTGCGAATTGGTCCATCCGTTCGCGAGATATGGCAGTTTGGAAGTAAGAAACGCTTGAGAAACTCAAAATTTTCGCAGTTCTGATGCTCGAAACGAATAACTAGAACGGCCTAGGGGAAAAGAACGCATAGTGTTGTAATCGGGCGAGTTTCTACTTTCAGATGCAACAGAAATTTTGCGGATTGGTCAATCCGTTCGCGAGATATGGCAGTTTGGAGGTAAGAAACGCTCGAGAAACTCAAAATTTTCGCAGTTCTGATGCTCGACAAGCATAACTAGAACGGCCTAGGGGAAAAGTACGCACACCGTTGTAATCGGGCGAGTTTCTACTTTCAGATGCAACAGAAATTTTGCGGATTGGTCAATCCGTTCGCGAGATATGGCAGTTTGGAGGTAAGCAACGCTTGAAAAACTCAAACTTTTCGCAGTTCTGTTGCTCGAAACGAATAACTAGAACGGGCTAGGGGAAAAGTACGCATACCGTTGTAATCGGGCGAGTTTCTACTTTCAGATGCAAGAGAAATTTAGCGGATTGGTCAATCCGTTCGCGAGTTATGGCAGTTTGGAGGTAAGAAACGCTTGAGAAACTCGTAATTTTCGCAATTCTGATGCTCGAAACGAATAACTAGAACGGCCTAGGGGAAAAGTACGCACACCGTTGTAATCGGGCGAGTTTCTACCTTCAGATGCAACAGAAATTTTGCGGATTGGTCAATCCGTTCGCGAGATATGGCAGTTTGGAAGTAAGAAACGCTTGAGAAACTCAAAATTTTCGCAGTTCTGATGCTCGAAATGAATAACTAGAACGTCCTAGGGGAAAAGTACGCACACCGTTGTAATCGGGCGTGTTTCTACTTTCAGATGCAACAGAAATTTTGCGGATTGGTCAATCCGTTCGCGAGATATGGCAGTTTGGAGGTACGAAACGCTTGAGTAACTCAAAATTTTCGCAGTTCTGATGCTCGAAACGAATAACTAGAACGGGCTAGGGGAAAAGTACGCATACAGTTGTAATCGGGCGAGTTTCTACTTTCAGATGCATCAGAAATTTTGCGGATTGGACAATCCGTTCGCGAGATATGGCAGTTTGGATGTAAGAAACGCTCGAGAAACATAAAATTTTCGCAGTTCTGATGCTCGGCAAGCATAACTAGAACGGCCTCGGGGAAAAGTACGCACACCGTTGAAATCGGGCGAGTTTCTACTTTCAGATGCAACAGAAATTTTGCGGATTGGTCAATCCGTTCGCGAGATATGGCAGTTTGGAGGTAAGCAACGCTTGAGAAACTCAAAATTTTCGCAGTTCTGTTGCTCGAAACGAATAACTAGAACGGGCTAGGGGAAAAGTACGCATACAGTTGTAATCGGGCGAGTTTCTACTTTCAGATGCATCAGAAATTTTGCGGATTGGACAATCCGTTCGCGAGATGTGGCAGTTTGTAGGAGAGAAACGCTCGAGAAACTCAAAATTTTCGCAGTTCTGTTGCTCGAAACGAATAACTAGAACGGGCTAGGGGAAAAGTACGCATACCGTTGTAATCGGGCGAGTTTCTACCTTCAGATGCAACAGAAATTTTGCGGATTGGTCAATCCGTTCGCGAGATATGGCAGTTTGGAGGTAAGCAACGCTTGAAAAACTCAAAATTTTCGCAGTTCTGATGCTCGAAACGAATAACTAGAACGGGCTAGGGGAAAAGTACGCATACCGTTGTAATCGGGCGAGTTTCTAATTTCAGATGCAAGAGAAATTTAGCGGATTGGTCAATCCGTTCGCGAGTTATGGCAGTTTGGAGGTAAGAAACGCTTGAGAAACTCGTAATTTTCGCAATTCTGATGCTCGAAACGAATAACTAGAACGGCCTAGGGGAAAAGTACGCACACCGTTGTAATCGGGCGTGTTTCTACTTTCAGATGCAACAGAAATTTTGCGGATTGGTCAATCCGTTCGCGAGATATGGCAGTTTGGAGGTACGAAACGCTTGAGAAACTCAAAATTTTCGCAGTTCTGATGCTCGAAACGAATAACTAGAACGGCCTAGGGGAAAAGTACGCATACCGTTGTAATCGGGCGAGTTTCTACCTTCAGATGCAACAGAAATTTTGCGGGTTGGTCAATCCATTCGCAAGATATGGCAGTTTGGAAGTAAGAAACGCTTGAGAAACTCAAAATTTTCGCAGTTCTGATGCTCGAAACGAATAACTAGAACGGCCTAGGGAAAAAGTACGCATAGTGTTGTAATCGGGCGAGTTTCTACTTTCAGATGCAACAGAAATTTTGCGGATTGGTCAATCCGTTCGCGAGATATGGCAGTTTGGAGGTAAGAAACACTCGAGAAACTCAAAATTTTCGCAGTTCTGATGCTCGACAAGCATAACTAGAACGGCCTAGGGGAAAAGTACGCACACCGTTGTAATCGGGCGAGTTTCTACTTTCAGATGCAACAGAAATTTTGCGGATTGGTCATTCCGTTCGCGAGATATGGCAGTTTGGAGGTAAGAAACGCTTGAGAAACTCAAAATTTTCGCAGTTCTGATGCTCGACAAGCATAACTAGAACGGCCTAGGGGAAAAGTACGCACACCGTTGTAATCGGGCGAGTTTCTACTTTCAGATGCAACAGAAATTTTGCGGATTGGTCAATCCGTTCGCGAGATATGGCAGTTTGGAGGTAAGAAACGCTGGAGAAACTCAAAATTTTCGCAGTTCTGATGCTCGACAAGCATAACTAGAACGGCCTAGGGGAAAAGTACGCATACCGTTGTAATCGGGCGAGTTTCTACCTTCAGATGCAACAGAAATTTTGCGGATTGGTCAATCCGTTCGCGAGATATGGCAGTTTGGAAGTAAGAAACGCTTGAGAAACTCAAAATTTTCGCAGTTCTGATGCTCGAAACGAATAACTAGAACGGCCTAGGGGAAAAGTACGCATAGTGTTGTAATCGGGCGAGTTTCTACTTTCAGATGCAACAGAAATTTTGCGGATTGGTCAATCCGTTCGCGAGATATGGCAGTTTGGAGGTACGAAACGCTTGAGAAACTCAAAATTTTCGCAGTTCTGATGCTCGAAACGAATAACTAGAACGGCCTAGGGGAAAAGTACGCATACCGTTGTAATCGGGCGAGTTTCTACCTTCAGATGCAACAGAAATTTTGCGGGTTGGTCAATCCGTTCGCGAGATATGGCAGTTTGGAAGTAAGAAACGCTTGAGAAACTCAAAATTTTCGCAGTTCTGATGCTCGAAACGAATAACTAGAGCGGCCTAGGGAAAAAGTACGCATACCGTTGTAATCGGGCGAGTTTCTACCTTCAGATGCAACAGAAATTTTGCGGATTGGTCAATCCGTTCGCGAGATATGGCAGTTTGGAGGTAAGCAACGCTTGAAAAACTGAAAATTTTCGCAGTTCTGTTGCTCGAAACGAATAACTAGAACGGGCTAGGGGAAAAGTACGCATACATTTGTAATCGGGCGAATTTCTACTTTCAGATGCAACAGAAATTTTGCGGATTGGTCAATCCGTTCGCGAGATATGGCAGTTTGGAGGTAAGAAACGCTCGAGAAACTCAAAATTTTCGCAGTTCTGATGCTCGACAAGCATAACTAGAACGGCCTAGGGGAAAAGTACGCACACCGTTGTAATCGGGCGAGTTTCTACTTTCAGATGCAACAGAAATTTTGCGGATTGGTCAATACGTTCGCGAGATATGGCAGTTTGGAGGTAAGCAACGCTTGAGAAACTCAAAATTTTCGCAGTTCTGATGCTCGACAAGCATAACTAGAACGGCCTAGGGGAAAAGTACGCACACCGTTGTAATCGGGCGAGTTTCTACTTTCAGATGCAACAGAAATTTTGCGGATTGGTCAATCCGTTCGCGAGATATGGCAGTTTGGAGGTAAGAAACGCTGGAGAAACTCAAAATTTTCGCAGTTCTGATGCTCGACAAGCATAACTAGAACGGCCTAGGGGAAAAGTACGCATACCGTTGTAATCGGGCGAGTTTCTACCTTCAGATGCAACAGAAATTTTGCGGATTGGTCAATCCGTTCGCGAGATATGGCAGTTTGGAAGTAAGAAACGCTTGAGAAACTCAAAATTTTCGCAGTTCTGATGCTCGAAACGAATAACAAGAACGGCCTAGGGGAAAAGTACGCATAGTGTTGTAATCGGGCGAGTTTCTACTTTCAGATGCAACAGAAATTTTGCGGATTGGTCAATCCGTTCGCGAGATATGGCAGTTTGGAGGTACGAAACGCTTGAGAAACTCAAAATTTTCGCAGTTCTGATGCTCGAAACGAATAACTAGAACGGCCTAGGGGAAAAGTACGCATACCGTTGTAATCGGGCGAGTTTCTACCTTCAGATGCAACAGAAATTTTGCGGGTTGGTCAATCCGTTCGCGAGATATGGCAGTTTGGAAGTAAGAAACGCTTGAGAAACTCAAAATTTTCGCAGTTCTGATGCTCGAAACGAATAACTAGAACGGCCTAGGGAAAAAGTACGCATACCGTTGTAATCGGGCGAGTTTCTACCTTCAGATGCAACAGAAATTTTTTGGATTGGTCAATCCGTTCGCGAGATATGGCAGTTTGGAGGTAAGCAACGCTTGAAAAACTGAAAATTTTCGCAGTTCTGTTGCTCGAAACGAATAACTAGAACGGGCTAGGGGAAAAGTACGCATACATTTGTAATCGGGCGAATTTCTACTTTCAGATGCAACAGAAATTTTGCGGATTGGTCAATCCGTTCGCGAGATATGGCAGTTTGGAGGTAAGAAACGCTCGAGAAACTCAAAATTTTCGCAGTTCTGATGCTCGACAAGCATAACTAGAACGGCCTAGGGGAAAAGTACGCACACCGTTGTAATCGGGCGAGTTTCTACTTTCAGATGCAACAGAAATTTTGCGGATTGGTCAATACGTTCGCGAGATATGGCAGTTTGGAGGTAAGCAACGCTTGAGAAACTCAAAATTTTCGCAGTTCTGTTGCTCGAAACGAATAACTAGAACGGGCTAGGGGAAAAGTACGCACACAGTTGTAATCGGGCGAGTTTCTACTTTCAGATGCATCAGAAATTTTGCGGATTGGACAATCCGTTCGCGAGATGTGGCAGTTTGTAGGAGAGAAACGCTCGAGAAACTCAAAATTTTCGCAGTTCTGTTGCTCGAAACAAATAACTAGAACGGGCTAGGGGAAAAGTACGCATGCCGTTGTAATCGGGCGAGTTTCTACTTTCAGATGCAACAGAAATTTTGCGAATTGGTCAATCCGTTCGCGAGATATGGCAGTTTGGAGGTAAGAAACGCTCGAGAAACTCAAAATTTTCGCAGTTCTGATGCTCGACAAGCATAACTAGAACGGCCTAGGGGAAAAGTACGCACACCGTTGTAATCGGGCGAGTTTCTACTTTCAGATGCAACAGAAATTTTGCGGATTGGTCAATCCGTTCGCGAGATATGGCAGTTTGGAGGTAAGCAACGCTTGAAAAACTCAAAATTTTCGCAGTTCTGATGCTCGAAACGAATAACTAGAACGGCCTAGGGGAAAAGTACGCATAGTGTTGTAATCGGGCGAGTTTCTACTTTCAGATGCAACAGAAATTTTGCGGATTGGTCAATCCGTTCGCGAGATATGGCAGTTTGGAGGTAAGAAACGCTTGAAAAACTCAAAATTTTCGCAGTTCTGATGCTCGAAACGAATAACTAGAACGGCCTTGGGGAAAAGTACGCGCACCGTTGTAATCGGGCGAGTTTCTACCTTCAGATGCAACAGAAATTTTGCGGATTGGTCAATCCGATCGCGAGATATGGCAGTTTGGAGGTAAGAAACGCTTGAAAAACTCAAAATTTTCGCAGTTCTGATGCTCGAAACGAATAACTAGAACGGCCTTGGGGAAAAGTACGCGCACCGTTGTAATCGGGCGAGTTTCTACCTTCAGATGCAACAGAAATTTTGCGGATTGGTCAATCCGATCGCGAGATATGGCAGTTTGGAGGTAAGAAACGCTCGAGAAACTCAAAATTTTCGCAGTTCTGATGCTCGACAAGCATAACTAGAACGGCCTAGGGGAAAAGTACGCACACCGTTGTAATCGGGCGAGTTTCTACTTTCAGATGCAACAGAAATTTTGCGGATTGGTCAATCCGTTCGCGAGATATGGCAGTTTGGAGGTAAGCAACGCTTGAAAAACTCAAAATTTTCGCAGTTCTGATGCTCGAAACGAATAACTAGAACGGCCTAGGGGAAAAGTACGCATACCGTTGTAATCGGGCGAGTTTCTACTTTCAGATGCAACAGAAATTTTGCGGATTGGTCAATCCGTTCGCGAGTTATGGCAGTTTGGATGTAAGAAACGATTGAGAAACTCAAAATTTTCGCAGTTCTGTTGCTCGAAACGAATAACTAGAACGGCCTAGGGGAAAAGTACGCATAGTGTTGTAATCGGGCGAGTTTCTACTTTCAGATGCAACAGAAATTTTGCGAATTGGTCAATCCGTTCGCGAGATATGGCAGTTTGGAGGTAAGAAACGATCGAGAAACTCAAAATTTTCGCAGTTCTGATGCTCGACAAGCATAACTAGAACGGCCTAGGGGAAAAGTACGCACACCGTTGTAATCGGGCGAGTTTCTACTTTCAGATGCAACAGAAATTTTGCGGATTGGTCAATCCGTTCGCGAGATATGGCAGTTTGGAGGTAAGCAACGCTTGAAAAACTCAAACTTTTCGCAGTTCTGTTGCTCGAAACGAATAACTAGAACGGGCTAGGGGAAAAGTACGCATACCGTTGTAATCGGGCGAGTTTCTACTTTCAGATGCAAGAGAAATTTAGCGGATTGGTCAATCCGTTCGCGAGTTATGGCAGTTTGGAGGTAAGAAACGCTTGAGAAACTCGTAATTTTCGAAATTCTGATGCTCGAAACGAATAACTAGAACGGCCTAGGGGAAAAGTACGCATAGTGTTGTAATCGGGCGAGTTTCTACTTTCAGATGCAACAGAAATTTTGCGGATTGGTCAATCCGTTCGCGAGATATGGCAGTTTGGAGGTAAGAAAAGCTTGAAAAACTCAAAATTTTCGCAGTTCTGATGCTCGAAACGAATAACTAGAACGGCCTTGGGGAAAAGTACGCGCACCGTTGTAATCGGGCGAGTTTCTACCTTCAGATGCAACAGAAATTTTGCGGATTGGTCAATCCGATCGCGAGATATGGCAGTTTGGAAGTAAGAAACGCTTGAGAAACTCAAAATTTTCGCAGTTCTGATGCTCGAAATGAATAACTAGAACGGCCTAGGGGAAAAGTACGCACACCGTTGTAATCGGGCGTGTTTCTACTTTCAGATGCAACAGAAATTTTGCGGATTGGTCAATCCGTTCGCGAGATATGGCAGTTTGGAGGTACGAAACGCTTGAGAAACTCAAAATTTTCGCAGTTCTGATGCTCGAAACGAATAACTAGAACGGCCTAGGGGAAAAGTACGCATACCGTTGTAATCGGGCGAGTTTCTACCTTCAGATGCAACAGAAATTTTGCGGGTTGGTCAATCCGTTCGCGAGATATGGCAGTTTGGAAGTAAGAAACGCTTGAGAAACTCAAAATTTTCGCAGTTCTGTTGCTCGAAACGAATAACTAGAACGGGCTAGGGGAAAAGTACGCATACAGTTGTAATCGGGCGAGTTTCTACTTTCAGATGCATCAGAAATTTTGCGGATTGGACAATCCGTTCGCGAGATGTGGCAGTTTGGAGGTAAGCAACGCTTGAAAAACTCAAAATTTTCGCAGTTCTGATGCTCGACAAGCATAACTAGAACGGCCTAGGGGAAAAGTACGCACACCGTTGTAATCGGGCGAGTTTCTACTTTCAGATGCAACAGAAATTTTGCGGATTGGTCATTCCGTTCGCGAGATATGGCAGTTTGGAGGTAAGAAACGCTTGAGAAACTCAAAATTTTCGCAGTTCTGATGCTCGACAAGCATAACTAGAACGGCCTAGGGGAAAAGTACGCACACCGTTGTAATCGGACGAGTTTCTACTTTCAGATGCAACAGAAATTTTGCGGATTGGTCAATCCGTTCGCGAGATATGGCAGTTTGGAGGTAAGAAACGCTGGAGAAACTCAAAATTTTCGCAGTTCTGATGCTCGACAAGCATAACTAGAACGGCCTAGGGGAAAAGTACGCATACCGTTGTAATCGGGCGAGTTTCTACCTTCAGATGCAACAGAAATTTTGCGGATTGGTCAATCCGTTCGCGAGATATGGCAGTTTGGAAGTAAGAAACGCTTGAGAAACTCAAAATTTTCGCAGTTCTGATGCTCGAAACGAATAACTAGAACGGCCTAGTGGAAAAGTACGCATAGTGTTGTAATCGGGCGAGTTTCTACTTTCAGATGCAACAGAAATTTTGCGGATTGGTCAATCCGTTCGCGAGATATGGCAGTTTGGAGGTACGAAACGCTTGAGAAACTCAAAATTTTCCCAGTTCTGATGCTCGAAACGAATAACTAGAACGGCCTAGGGGAAAAGTACGCATACCGTTGTAATCGGGCGAGTTTCTACCTTCAGATGCAACAGAAATTTTGCGGGTTGTTCAATCCGTTCGCGAGATATGGCAGTTTGGAAGTAAGAAACGCTTGAGAAACTCAAAATTTTCGCAGTTCTGATGCTCGAAACGAATAACTAGAACGGCCTAGGGAAAAGGTACGCATAGTGTTGTAATCGGGCGAGTTTCTACTTTCATATGCAACAGAAATTTTGCGGATTGGTCAAACCGTTCGCGAGATATGGCAGTTTGGAGGTAAGAAACGCTCGAGAAACTCAAAATTTTTGCAGTTCTGATGCTCGAAACGAATATCTAGAACGGCCTAGGGGAAAAGTACGCATAGTGTTGTAATCGGGCGAGTTTCTACTTTCAGATGCAACAGAAATTTTGCGGATTGGTGAATCCGTTCGCGAGATATTGCAGTTTGGAGGTAAGCAACGCTTGAGAAACTCAAAATTTTCGCAGTTCTGTTGCTCGAAACGAATAACTAGAACGGGCTAGGGGAAAAGTACGCATACAGTTGTAATCGGGCGAATTTCTACTTTCAGATGCAACAGAAATTTTGCGGATTGGTCATTCCGTTCGCGAGATATGGCAGTTTGGAGGTAAGAAACGCTTGAGAAACTCAAAATTTTTGCAGTTCTGATGCTCGAAACGAATATCTAGAACGGCCTAGGGGAAAAGTACGCATAGTGTTGTAATCGGGCGAGTTTCTACTTTGAGATGCAACAGAAATTTTGCGGATTGGTCAATCCGTTCGCGAGATATGGCAGTTTGGAGGTAAGCAACGCTTGAGAAACTCAAAATTTTCGCAGTTCTGTTGCTCGAAACGAATAACTAGAACGGGCTAGGGGAAAAGTACGCATACAGTTGTAATCGGGCGAATTTCTACTTTCAGATGCAACAGAAATTTTGCGGATTGGTCAATCCGTTCGCGAGATATGGCAGTTTGGAGGTAAGAAACGCTTGAGAAACTCGTAATTTTCGCAATTCTGATGCTCGAAACGAATAACTAGAACGGCCTAGGGGAAAAGTACGCATAGTGTTGTAATCGGGCGAGTTTCTACTTTCAGATGCAACAGAAATTTTGCGGATTGGTCAATCCGTTCGCGAGATATGGCAGTTTGGAGGTAAGAAACGCTTGAAAAACTCAAAATTTTCGCAGTTCTGATGCTCGAAACGAATAACTAGAACGGCCTAGGGGAAAAGTACGCACACCGTTGTAATCGGGCGAGTTTCTACTTTCAGATGCAACAGAAATTTTGCGGATTGGTGAATCCGTTCGGGAGATATTGCAGTTTGGAGGTAAGCAGCGCTTGAGAAACTCAAAATTTTCGCAGTTCTGTTGCTCGAAACGAATAACTAGAACGGGCTAGGGGAAAAGTACGCATACAGTTGTAATCGGGCGAATTTCTACTTTCAGATGCAACAGAAATTTTGCGGATTGGTCATTCCGTTCGCGAGATATGGCAGTTTGGAGGTAAGAAACGCTTGAGAAACTCAAAATTTTTGCAGTTCTGATGCTCGAAACGAATATCTAGAACGGCCTAGGGGAAAAGTGCGCATAGTGTTGTAATCGGGCGAGTTTCTACTTTGAGATGCAACAGAAATTTTGCGGATTGGTCAATCCGTTCGCGAGATATGGCAGTTTGGAAGTAAGAAACGCTTGAGAAACTCAAAATTTTCGCTGTTCTGATGCTCGAAACGAATAACTAGAACGGCCTAGGGGAAAAGTACGCACACCGTTGTAATCGGGCGAGTTTCTACTTTCAGATGCAACAGAAATTTTGCGGATTGGTCAATCCGTTCGCGAGATATGGCAGTTTGGAGGTAAGAAACGCTCGAGAAACTCAAAATTTTCGCAGTTCTGATGCTCGACAAGCATAACTAGAACGGCCTCGGGGAAAAGTACGCACACCGTTGAAATCGGGCGAGTTTCTACTTTCAGATGCAACAGAAATTTTGCGGATTGGTCAATCCGTTCGCGAGATATGGCAGTTTGGAGGTAAGCAACGCTTGAGAAACTCAAAATTTTCGCAGTTCTGATGCTCGAAACGAATAACTAGAACGGCCTAGGGGAAAAGTACGCATAGTGTTGTAATCGGGCGAGTTTCTACTTTCAGATGCAACAGAAATTTTGCGGATTGGTCAATCCGTTCGCGAGATATGGCAGTTTGGAGGTACGAAACGCTTGAGAAACTCAAAATTTTCGCAGTTCTGATGCTCGAAACGAATAACTAGAACGGCCTATGGGAAAAGTACGCATACCGTTGTAATCGGGCGAGTTTCTACCTTCAGATGCAACAGAAATTTTGCGGGTTGGTCAATCCGTTCGCGAGATATGGCAGTTTGGAAGTAAGAAACGCTTGAGAAACTCAAAATTTTCGCAGTTCTGATGCTCGAAACGAATAACTAGAACGGCCTAGGGAAAAAGTACGCATACCGTTGTAATCGGGCGAGTTTCTACCTTCAGATGCAACAGAAATTTTGCGGATTGGTCAATCCGTTCGCGAGATATGGCAGTTTGGAGGTAAGCAACGCTTGAAAAACTGAAAATTTTCGCAGTTCTGTTGCTCGAAACGAATAACTAGAACGGGCTAGGGGAAAAGTACGCATACATTTGTAATCGGGCGAATTTCTACTTTCAGATGCAACAGAAATTTTGCGAATTGGTCAATCCGTTCGCGAGATATGGCAGTTTGGAGGTAAGAAACGCTCGAGAAACTCAAAATTTTCGCAGTTCTGATGCTCGACAAGCATAACTAGAACGGCCTAGGGGAAAAATACGCACACCGTTGTAATCGGGCGAGTTTCTACTTTCAGATGCAACAGAAATTTTGCGGATTGGTCAATACGTTCGCGAGATATGGCAGTTTGGATGTAAGCAACGCTTGAGAAACTCAAAATTTTCGCAGTTCTGTTGCTCGAAACGAATAACTAGAACGGGCTAGGGGAAAAGTACGCATACAGTTGTAATCGGGCGAGTTTCTACTTTCAGATGCATCAGAAATTTTGCGGATTGGACAATCCGTTCGCGAGATGTGGCAGTTTGTAGGAGAGAAACGTTCGAGAAACTCAAAATTTTCGCAGTTCTGATGCTCGACAAGCATAACTAGAACGGTCTAGGGGAAAAGTACGCATACCGTTGTAATCGGGCGAGTTTCTACTTTCAGATGCAACAGAAATTTTGCGGACTGGTCAATCCGTTCGCGAGATATGGCAATTTGGAGGTAAGAAACGCTTGGGAAACCCAAAATTTTCGCAGTTCTCATGCTCGAAACGTATAACTACAACGGCCTAGGGGAAAAGTACGCATACCGTTGTAATCCGGCGAGTTTCTACTTTCAGATGCAACAGAAATTTTGCGGATTGGTCAATCCGTTCGCGAGATATGGCAGTTTGGAGGTAAGCAACGCTTGAGAAACTCAAAATTTTCGCAGTTCTGATGCTCGAAACGAATAACTAGAACGGCCTAGGGGAAAAGTACGCATAGTGTTGTAATCGGGCGAGTTTCTACTTTCAGATGCAACAGAAATTTTGCGGATTGGTCAATCCGTTGGCGAGATATGGCAGTTTGGAGGTACGAAACGCTTGAGAAACTCAAAATTTTCGCAGTTCTGATGCTCGAAACGAATAACTAGAACGGCCTATGGGAAAAGTACGCATACCGTTGTAATCGGGCGAGTTTCTACCTTCAGATGCAACAGAAATTTTGCGGGTTGGTCAATCCGTTCGCGAGATATGGCAGTTTGGAAGTAAGAAACGCTTGAGAAACTCAAAATTTTCGCTGTTCTGATGCTCGAAACGAATAACTAGAACGGCCTAGGGGAAAAGTACGCACACCGTTGTAATCGGGCGAGTTTCTACTTTCAGATGCAACAGAAATTTTGCGGATTGGTCAATCCGTTCGCGAGATATGGCAGTTTGGAGGTAAGAAACGCTCGAGAAACTCAAAATTTTCGCAGTTCTGTTGCTCGAAACGAATAACTAGAACGGGCTAGGGGAAAAGTACGCATACAGTTGTAATCGGGCGAGTTTCTACTTTCAGATGCATCAGAAATTTTGCGGATTGGACAATCCGTTCGCGAGATGTGGCAGTTTGTAGGAGAGAAACGCTCGAGAAACTCAAAATTTTCGCAGTTCTGTTGCTCGAAACGAATAACTAGAACGGGCTAGGGGAAAAGTACGCATGCCGTTGTAATCGGGCGAGTTTCTACTTTCAGATGCAACAGAAATTTTGCGAATTGGTCAATCCGTTCGCGAGATATGGCAGTTTGGAGGTAAGAAACGCTCGAGAAACTCAAAATTTTCGCAGTTCTGATGCTCGACAAGCATAACTAGAACGGCCTAGGGGAAAAGTACGCACACCGTTGTAATCGGGCGAGTTTCTACTTTCAGATGCAAGAGAAATTTAGCGGATTGGTCAATCCGTTCGCGAGTTATGGCAGTTTGGAGGTAAGAAACGCTTGAGAAACTCGTAATTTTCGAAATTCTGATGCTCGAAACGAATAACTAGAACGGCCTAGGGGAAAAGTACGCATAGTGTTGTAATCGGGCGAGTTTCTACTTTCAGATGCAACAGAAATTTTGCGGATTGGTCAATCCGTTCGCGAGATATGGCAGTTTGGAGGTAAGAAACGCTTGAAAAACTCAAAATTTTCGCAGTTCTGATGCTCGAAACGAATAACTAGAACGGCCTTGGGGAAAAGTACGCGCACCGTTGTAATCGGGCGAGTTTCTACCTTCAGATGCAACAGAAATTTTGTGGATTGGTCAATCCGATCGCGAGATATGGCAGTTTGGATGTAAGAAACGCTTGAGAAACTCAAAATTTTCGCAGTTCTGATGCTCGAAATGAATAACTAGAACGGCCTAGGGGAAAAGTACGCACACCGTTGTAATCGGGCGTGTTTCTACTTTCAGATGCAACAGAAATTTTGCGGATTGGTCAATCCGTTCGCGAGATATGGCAGTTTGGAGGTACGAAACGCTTGAGAAACTCAAAATTTTCGCAGTTCTGATGCTCGAAACGAATAACTAGAACGGCCTAGGGGAAAAGTACGCATACCGTTGTAATCGGGCGAGTTTCTACCTTCAGATGCAACAGAAATTTTGCGGGTTGGTCAATCCGTTCGCGAGATATGGCAGTTTGGAAGTAAGAAACGCTTGAGAAACTCAAAATTTTCGCAGTTCTGATGCTCGAAACGAATAACTAGAACGGCCTAGGGAAAAAGTACGCATAGTGTTGTAATCGGGCGAGTTTCTACTTTCAGATGCAACAGAAATTTTGCGGATTGGTCAATCCGTTCGCGAGATATGGCAGTTTGGAGGTAAGAAACACTCGAGAAACTCAAAATTTTCGCAGTTCTGATGCTCGACAAGCATAACTAGAACGGCCTAGGGGAAAAGTACGCACACCGTTGTAATCGGGCGAGTTTCTACTTTCAGATGCAACAGAAATTTTGCGGATTGGTCATTCCGTTCGCGAGATATGGCAGTTTGGAGGTAAGAAACGCTTGAGAAACTCAAAATTTTCGCAGTTCTGATGCTCGACAAGCATAACTAGAACGGCCTAGGGGAAAAGTACGCACACCGTTGTAATCGGACGAGTTTCTACTTTCAGATGCAACAGAAATTTTGCGGATTGGTCAATCCGTTCGCGAGATATGGCAGTTTGGAGGTAAGAAACGCTGGAGAAACTCAAAATTTTCGCAGTTCTGATGCTCGACAAGCATAACTAGAACGGCCTAGGGGAAAAGTACGCATACCGTTGTAATCGGGCGAGTTTCTACCTTCAGATGCAACAGAAATTTTGCGGATTGGTCAATCCGTTCGCGAGATATGGCAGTTTGGAAGTAAGAAACGCTTGAGAAACTCAAAATTTTCGCAGTTCTGATGCTCGAAACGAATAACTAGAACGGCCTAGTGGAAAAGTACGCATAGTGTTGTAATCGGGCGAGTTTCTACTTTCAGATGCAACAGAAATTTTGCGGATTGGTCAATCCGTTCGCGAGATATGGCAGTTTGGAGGTACGAAACGCTTGAGAAACTCAAAATTTTCCCAGTTCTGATGCTCGAAACGAATAACTAGAACGGCCTAGGGGAAAAGTACGCATACCGTTGTAATCGGGCGAGTTTCTACCTTCAGATGCAACAGAAATTTTGCGGGTTGTTCAATCCGTTCGCGAGATATGGCAGTTTGGAAGTAAGAAACGCTTGAGAAACTCAAAATTTTCGCAGTTCTGATGCTCGAAACGAATAACTAGAACGGCCTAGGGAAAAGGTACGCATAGTGTTGTAATCGGGCGAGTTTCTACTTTCATATGCAACAGAAATTTTGCGGATTGGTCAAACCGTTCGCGAGATATGGCAGTTTGGAGGTAAGAAACGCTCGAGAAACTCAAAATTTTTGCAGTTCTGATGCTCGAAACGAATATCTAGAACGGCCTAGGGGAAAAGTACGCATAGTGTTGTAATCGGGCGAGTTTCTACTTTCAGATGCAACAGAAATTTTGCGGATTGGTGAATCCGTTCGCGAGATATTGCAGTTTGGAGGTAAGCAACGCTTGAGAAACTCAAAATTTTCGCAGTTCTGTTGCTCGAAACGAATAACTAGAACGGGCTAGGGGAAAAGTACGCATACAGTTGTAATCGGGCGAATTTCTACTTTCAGATGCAACAGAAATTTTGCGGATTGGTCATTCCGTTCGCGAGATATGGCAGTTTGGAGGTAAGAAACGCTTGAGAAACTCAAAATTTTTGCAGTTCTGATGCTCGAAACGAATATCTAGAACGGCCTAGGGGAAAAGTACGCATAGTGTTGTAATCGGGCGAGTTTCTACTTTGAGATGCAACAGAAATTTTGCGGATTGGTCAATCCGTTCGCGAGATATGGCAGTTTGGAGGTAAGCAACGCTTGAGAAACTCAAAATTTTCGCAGTTCTGTTGCTCGAAACGAATAACTAGAACGGGCTAGGGGAAAAGTACGCATACAGTTGTAATCGGGCGAATTTCTACTTTCAGATGCAACAGAAATTTTGCGGATTGGTCAATCCGTTCGCGAGATATGGCAGTTTGGAGGTAAGAAACGCTTGAGAAACTCGTAATTTTCGCAATTCTGATGCTCGAAACGAATAACTAGAACGGCCTAGGGGAAAAGTACGCATAGTGTTGTAATCGGGCGAGTTTCTACTTTCAGATGCAACAGAAATTTTGCGGATTGGTCAATCCGTTCGCGAGATATGGCAGTTTGGAGGTAAGAAACGCTTGAAAAACTCAAAATTTTCGCAGTTCTGATGCTCGAAACGAATAACTAGAACGGCCTAGGGGAAAAGTACGCACACCGTTGTAATCGGGCGAGTTTCTACTTTCAGATGCAACAGAAATTTTGCGGATTGGTGAATCCGTTCGGGAGATATTGCAGTTTGGAGGTAAGCAGCGCTTGAGAAACTCAAAATTTTCGCAGTTCTGTTGCTCGAAACGAATAACTAGAACGGGCTAGGGGAAAAGTACGCATACAGTTGTAATCGGGCGAATTTCTACTTTCAGATGCAACAGAAATTTTGCGGATTGGTCATTCCGTTCGCGAGATATGGCAGTTTGGAGGTAAGAAACGCTTGAGAAACTCAAAATTTTTGCAGTTCTGATGCTCGAAACGAATATCTAGAACGGCCTAGGGGAAAAGTGCGCACAGTGTTGTAATCGGGCGAGTTTCTACTTTGAGATGCAACAGAAATTTTGCGGATTGGTCAATCCGTTCGCGAGATATGGCAGTTTGGAAGTAAGAAACGCTTGAGAAACTCAAAATTTTCGCTGTTCTGATGCTCGAAACGAATAACTAGAACGGCCTAGGGGAAAAGTACGCACACCGTTGTAATCGGGCGAGTTTCTACTTTCAGATGCAACAGAAATTTTGCGGATTGGTCAATCCGTTCGCGAGATATGGCAGTTTGGAGGTAAGAAACGCTCGAGAAACTCAAAATTTTCGCAGTTCTGATGCTCGACAAGCATAACTAGAACGGCCTCGGGGAAAAGTACGCACACCGTTGAAATCGGGCGAGTTTCTACTTTCAGATGCAACAGAAATTTTGCGGATTGGTCAATCCGTTCGCGAGATATGGCAGTTTGGAGGTAAGCAACGCTTGAGAAACTCAAAATTTTCGCAGTTCTGATGCTCGAAACGAATAACTAGAACGGCCTAGGGGAAAAGTACGCATAGTGTTGTAATCGGGCGAGTTTCTACTTTCAGATGCAACAGAAATTTTGCGGATTGGTCAATCCGTTGGCGAGATATGGCAGTTTGGAGGTACGAAACGCTTGAGAAACTCAAAATTTTCGCAGTTCTGATGCTCGAAACGAATAACTAGAACGGCCTATGGGAAAAGTACGCATACCGTTGTAATCGGGCGAGTTTCTACCTTCAGATGCAACAGAAATTTTGCGGGTTGGTCAATCCGTTCGCGAGATATGGCAGTTTGGAAGTAAGAAACGCTTGAGAAACTCAAAATTTTCGCAGTTCTGATGCTCGAAACGAATAACTAGAACGGCCTAGGGAAAAAGTACGCATACCGTTGTAATCGGGCGAGTTTCTACCTTCAGATGCAACAGAAATTTTGCGGATTGGTCAATCCGTTCGCGAGATATGGCAGTTTGGAGGTAAGCAACGCTTGAAAAACTGAAAATTTTCGCAGTTCTGTTGCTCGAAACGAATAACTAGAACGGGCTAGGGGAAAAGTACGCATACATTTGTAATCGGGCGAATTTCTACTTTCAGATGCAACAGAAATTTTGCGAATTGGTCAATCCGTTCGCGAGATATGGCAGTTTGGAGGTAAGAAACGCTCGAGAAACTCAAAATTTTCGCAGTTCTGATGCTCGACAAGCATAACTAGAACGGCCTAGGGGAAAAGTACGCACACCGTTGTAATCGGGCGAGTTTCTACTTTCAGATGCAACAGAAATTTTGCGGATTGGTCAATACGTTCGCGAGATATGGCAGTTTGGAGGTAAGCAACGCTTGAGAAACTCAAAATTTTCGCAGTTCTGTTGCTCGAAACGAATAACTAGAACGGGCTAGGGGAAAAGTACGCATACAGTTGTAATCGGGCGAGTTTCTACTTTCAGATGCATCAGAAATTTTGCGGATTGGACAATCCGTTCGCGAGATGTGGCAGTTTGTAGGAGAGAAACGTTCGAGAAACTCAAAATTTTCGCAGTTCTGATGCTCGACAAGCATAACTAGAACGGTCTAGGGGAAAAGTACGCATACCGTTGTAATCGGGCGAGTTTCTACTTTCAGATGCAACAGAAATTTTGCGGACTGGTCAATCCGTTCGCGAGATATGGCAATTTGGAGGTAAGAAACGCTTGGGAAACCCAAAATTTTCGCAGTTCTCATGCTCGAAACGTATAACTACAACGGCCTAGGGGAAAAGTACGCATACCGTTGTAATCCGGCGAGTTTCTACTTTCAGATGCAACAGAAATTTTGCGGATTGGTCAATCCGTTCGCGAGATATGGCAGTTTGGAGGTAAGCAACGCTTGAGAAACTCAAAATTTTCGCAGTTCTGATGCTCGAAACGAATAACTAGAACGGCCTAGGGGAAAAGTACGCATAGTGTTGTAATCGGGCGAGTTTCTACTTTCAGATGCAACAGAAATTTTGCGGATTGGTCAATCCGTTGGCGAGATATGGCAGTTTGGAGGTACGAAACGCTTGAGAAACTCAAAATTTTCGCAGTTCTGATGCTCGAAACGAATAACTAGAACGGCCTATGGGAAAAGTACGCATACCGTTGTAATCGGGCGAGTTTCTACCTTCAGATGCAACAGAAATTTTGCGGGTTGGTCAATCCGTTCGCGAGATATGGCAGTTTGGAAGTAAGAAACGCTTGAGAAACTCAAAATTTTCGCTGTTCTGATGCTCGAAACGAATAACTAGAACGGCCTAGGGGAAAAGTACGCATACAGTTGTAATCGGGCGAATTTCTACTTTCAGATGCAACAGAAATTTTGCGGATTGGTCATTCCGTTCGCGAGATATGGCAGTTTGGAGGTAAGAAACGCTTGAGAAACTCAAAATTTTTGCAGTTCTGATGCTCGAAACGAATATCTAGAACGGCCTAGGGGAAAAGTACGCATAGTGTTGTAATCGGGCGAGTTTCTACTTTGAGATGCAACAGAAATTTTGCGGATTGGTCAATCCGTTCGCGAGATATGGCAGTTTGGAGGTAAGCAACGCTTGAGAAACTCAAAATTTTCGCAGTTCTGTTGCTCGAAACGAATAACTAGAACGGGCTAGGGGAAAAGTACGCATACAGTTGTAATCGGGCGAATTTCTACTTTCAGATGCAACAGAAATTTTGCGGATTGGTCAATCCGTTCGCGAGATATGGCAGTTTGGAGGTAAGAAACGCTTGAGAAACTCGTAATTTTCGCAATTCTGATGCTCGAAACGAATAACTAGAACGGCCTAGGGGAAAAGTACGCATAGTGTTGTAATCGGGCGAGTTTCTACTTTCAGATGCAACAGAAATTTTGCGGATTGGTCAATCCGTTCGCGAGATATGGCAGTTTGGAGGTAAGAAACGCTTGAAAAACTCAAAATTTTCGCAGTTCTGATGCTCGAAACGAATAACTAGAACGGCCTAGGGGAAAAGTACGCACACCGTTGTAATCGGGCGAGTTTCTACTTTCAGATGCAACAGAAATTTTGCGGATTGGTGAATCCGTTCGGGAGATATTGCAGTTTGGAGGTAAGCAGCGCTTGAGAAACTCAAAATTTTCGCAGTTCTGTTGCTCGAAACGAATAACTAGAACGGGCTAGGGGAAAAGTACGCATACAGTTGTAATCGGGCGAATTTCTACTTTCAGATGCAACAGAAATTTTGCGGATTGGTCATTCCGTTCGCGAGATATGGCAGTTTGGAGGTAAGAAACGCTTGAGAAACTCAAAATTTTTGCAGTTCTGATGCTCGAAACGAATATCTAGAACGGCCTAGGGGAAAAGTGCGCACAGTGTTGTAATCGGGCGAGTTTCTACTTTGAGATGCAACAGAAATTTTGCGGATTGGTCAATCCGTTCGCGAGATATGGCAGTTTGGAAGTAAGAAACGCTTGAGAAACTCAAAATTTTCGCTGTTCTGATGCTCGAAACGAATAACTAGAACGGCCTAGGGGAAAAGTACGCACACCGTTGTAATCGGGCGAGTTTCTACTTTCAGATGCAACAGAAATTTTGCGGATTGGTCAATCCGTTCGCGAGATATGGCAGTTTGGAGGTAAGAAACGCTCGAGAAACTCAAAATTTTCGCAGTTCTGATGCTCGACAAGCATAACTAGAACGGCCTCGGGGAAAAGTACGCACACCGTTGAAATCGGGCGAGTTTCTACTTTCAGATGCAACAGAAATTTTGCGGATTGGTCAATCCGTTCGCGAGATATGGCAGTTTGGAGGTAAGCAACGCTTGAGAAACTCAAAATTTTCGCAGTTCTGATGCTCGAAACGAATAACTAGAACGGCCTAGGGGAAAAGTACGCATAGTGTTGTAATCGGGCGAGTTTCTACTTTCAGATGCAACAGAAATTTTGCGGATTGGTCAATCCGTTGGCGAGATATGGCAGTTTGGAGGTACGAAACGCTTGAGAAACTCAAAATTTTCGCAGTTCTGATGCTCGAAACGAATAACTAGAACGGCCTATGGGAAAAGTACGCATACCGTTGTAATCGGGCGAGTTTCTACCTTCAGATGCAACAGAAATTTTGCGGGTTGGTCAATCCGTTCGCGAGATATGGCAGTTTGGAAGTAAGAAACGCTTGAGAAACTCAAAATTTTCGCAGTTCTGATGCTCGAAACGAATAACTAGAACGGCCTAGGGAAAAAGTACGCATACCGTTGTAATCGGGCGAGTTTCTACCTTCAGATGCAACAGAAATTTTGCGGATTGGTCAATCCGTTCGCGAGATATGGCAGTTTGGAGGTAAGCAACGCTTGAAAAACTGAAAATTTTCGCAGTTCTGTTGCTCGAAACGAATAACTAGAACGGGCTAGGGGAAAAGTACGCATACATTTGTAATCGGGCGAATTTCTACTTTCAGATGCAACAGAAATTTTGCGAATTGGTCAATCCGTTCGCGAGATATGGCAGTTTGGAGGTAAGAAACGCTCGAGAAACTCAAAATTTTCGCAGTTCTGATGCTCGACAAGCATAACTAGAACGGCCTAGGGGAAAAGTACGCACACCGTTGTAATCGGGCGAGTTTCTACTTTCAGATGCAACAGAAATTTTGCGGATTGGTCAATACGTTCGCGAGATATGGCAGTTTGGAGGTAAGCAACGCTTGAGAAACTCAAAATTTTCGCAGTTCTGTTGCTCGAAACGAATAACTAGAACGGGCTAGGGGAAAAGTACGCATACAGTTGTAATCGGGCGAGTTTCTACTTTCAGATGCATCAGAAATTTTGCGGATTGGACAATCCGTTCGCGAGATGTGGCAGTTTGTAGGAGAGAAACGTTCGAGAAACTCAAAATTTTCGCAGTTCTGATGCTCGACAAGCATAACTAGAACGGTCTAGGGGAAAAGTACGCATACCGTTGTAATCGGGCGAGTTTCTACTTTCAGATGCAACAGAAATTTTGCGGACTGGTCAATCCGTTCGCGAGATATGGCAATTTGGAGGTAAGAAACGCTTGGGAAACCCAAAATTTTCGCAGTTCTCATGCTCGAAACGTATAACTACAACGGCCTAGGGGAAAAGTACGCATACCGTTGTAATCCGGCGAGTTTCTACTTTCAGATGCAACAGAAATTTTGCGGATTGGTCAATCCGTTCGCGAGATATGGCAGTTTGGAGGTAAGCAACGCTTGAGAAACTCAAAATTTTCGCAGTTCTGATGCTCGAAACGAATAACTAGAACGGCCTAGGGGAAAAGTACGCATAGTGTTGTAATCGGGCGAGTTTCTACTTTCAGATGCAACAGAAATTTTGCGGATTGGTCAATCCGTTGGCGAGATATGGCAGTTTGGAGGTACGAAACGCTTGAGAAACTCAAAATTTTCGCAGTTCTGATGCTCGAAACGAATAACTAGAACGGCCTATGGGAAAAGTACGCATACCGTTGTAATCGGGCGAGTTTCTACCTTCAGATGCAACAGAAATTTTGCGGGTTGGTCAATCCGTTCGCGAGATATGGCAGTTTGGAAGTAAGAAACGCTTGAGAAACTCAAAATTTTCGCTGTTCTGATGCTCGAAACGAATAACTAGAACGGCCTAGGGGAAAAGTACGCACACCGTTGTAATCGGGCGAGTTTCTACTTTCAGATGCAACAGAAATTTTGCGGATTGGTCAATCCGTTCGCGAGATATGGCAGTTTGGAGGTAAGAAACGCTCGAGAAACTCAAAATTTTCGCAGTTCTGATGCTCGACAAGCATAACTAGAACGGCCTCGGGGAAAAGTACGCACACCGTTGAAATCGGGCGAGTTTCTACTTTCAGATGCAACAGAAATTTTGCGGATTGGTCAATCCGTTCGCGAGATATGGCAGTTTGGAGGTAAGCAACGCTTGAGAAACTCAAAATTTTCGCAGTTCTGATGCTCGAAACGAATAACTAGAACGGCCTAGGGGAAAAGTACGCATAGTGTTGTAATCGGGCGAGTTTCTACTTTCAGATGCAACAGAAATTTTGCGGATTGGTCAATCCGTTGGCGAGATATGGCAGTTTGGAGGTACGAAACGCTTGAGAAACTCAAAATTTTCGCAGTTCTGATGCTCGAAACGAATAACTAGAACGGCCTATGGGAAAAGTACGCATACCGTTGTAATCGGGCGAGTTTCTACCTTCAGATGCAACAGAAATTTTGCGGGTTGGTCAATCCGTTCGCGAGATATGGCAGTTTGGAAGTAAGAAACGCTTGAGAAACTCAAAATTTTCGCAGTTCTGATGCTCGAAACGAATAACTAGAACGGCCTAGGGAAAAAGTACGCATACCGTTGTAATCGGGCGAGTTTCTACCTTCAGATGCAACAGAAATTTTGCGGATTGGTCAATCCGTTCGCGAGATATGGCAGTTTGGAGGTAAGCAACGCTTGAAAAACTGAAAATTTTCGCAGTTCTGTTGCTCGAAACGAATAACTAGAACGGGCTAGGGGAAAAGTACGCATACATTTGTAATCGGGCGAATTTCTACTTTCATATGCAACAGAAATTTTGCGAATTGGTCAATCCGTTCGCGAGATATGGCAGTTTGGAGGTAAGAAACGCTCGAGAAACTCAAAATTTTCGCAGTTCTGATGCTCGACAAGCATAACTAGAACGGCCTAGGGGAAAAGTACGCACACCGTTGTAATCGGGCGAGTTTCTACTTTCAGATGCAACAGAAATTTTGCGGATTGGTCAATACGTTCGCGAGATATGGCAGTTTGGAGGTAAGCAACGCTTGAGAAACTCAAAATTTTCGCAGTTCTGTTGCTCGAAACGAATAACTAGAACGGGCTAGGGGAAAAGTACGCATACAGTTGTAATCGGGCGAGTTTCTACTTTCAGATGCATCAGAAATTTTGCGGATTGGACAATCCGTTCGCGAGATGTGGCAGTTTGTAGGAGAGAAACGTTCGAGAAACTCAAAATTTTCGCAGTTCTGATGCTCGACAAGCATAACTAGAACGGTCTAGGGGAAAAGTACGCATACCGTTGTAATCGGGCGAGTTTCTACTTTCAGATGCAACAGAAATTTTGCGGACTGGTCAATCCGTTCGCGAGATATGGCAATTTGGAGGTAAGAAACGCTTGGGAAACCCAAAATTTTCGCAGTTCTCATGCTCGAAACGTATAACTACAACGGCCTAGGGGAAAAGTACGCATACCGTTGTAATCCGGCGAGTTTCTACTTTCAGATGCAACAGAAATTTTGCGGATTGGTCAATCCGTTCGCGAGATATGGCAGTTTGGAGGTAAGCAACGCTTGAGAAACTCAAAATTTTCGCAGTTCTGATGCTCGAAACGAATAACTAGAACGGCCTAGGGGAAAAGTACGCATAGTGTTGTAATCGGGCGAGTTTCTACTTTCAGATGCAACAGAAATTTTGCGGATTGGTCAATCCGTTGGCGAGATATGGCAGTTTGGAGGTACGAAACGCTTGAGAAACTCAAAATTTTCGCAGTTCTGATGCTCGAAACGAATAACTAGAACGGCCTATGGGAAAAGTACGCATACCGTTGTAATCGGGCGAGTTTCTACCTTCAGATGCAACAGAAATTTTGCGGGTTGGTCAATCCGTTCGCGAGATATGGCAGTTTGGAAGTAAGAAACGCTTGAGAAACTCAAAATTTTCGCTGTTCTGATGCTCGAAACGAATAACTAGAACGGCCTAGGGGAAAAGTACGCACACCGTTGTAATCGGGCGAGTTTCTACTTTCAGATGCAACAGAAATTTTGCGGATTGGTCAATCCGTTCGCGAGATATGGCAGTTTGGAGGTAAGAAACGCTCGAGAAACTCAAAATTTTCGCAGTTCTGATGCTCGACAAGCATAACTAGAACGGCCTCGGTGAAAAGTACGCACACCGTTGAAATCGGGCGAGTTTCTACTTTCAGATGCAACAGAAATTTTGCGGATTGGTCAATCCGTTCGCGAGATATGGCAGTTTGGAGGTAAGCAACGCTTGAGAAACTCAAAATTTTCGCAGTTCTGATGCTCGAAACGAATAACTAGAACGGCCTAGGGGAAAAGTACGCATAGTGTTGTAATCGGGCGAGTTTCTACTTTCAGATGCAACAGAAATTTTGCGGATTGGTCAATCCGTTGGCGAGATATGGCAGTTTGGAGGTACGAAACGCTTGAGAAACTCAAAATTTTCGCAGTTCTGATGCTCGAAACGAATAACTAGAACGGCCTATGGGAAAAGTACGCATACCGTTGTAATCGGGCGAGTTTCTACCTTCAGATGCAACAGAAATTTTGCGGGTTGGTCAATCCGTTCGCGAGATATGGCAGTTTGGAAGTAAGAAACGCTTGAGACCCTCAAAATTTTCGCAGTTCTGATGCTCGAAACGAATAACTAGAACGGCCTAGGGAAAAAGTACGCATACCGTTGTAATCGGGCGAGTTTCTACCTTCAGATGCAACAGAAATTTTGCGGATTGGTCAATCCGTTCGCGAGATATGGCAGTTTGGAGGTAAGCAACGCTTGAAAAACTGAAAATTTTCGCAGTTCTGTTGCTCGAAACGAATAACTAGAACGGGCTAGGGGAAAAGTACGCATACATTTGTAATCGGGCGAATTTCTACTTTCATATGCAACAGAAATTTTGCGAATTGGTCAATCCGTTCGCGAGATATGGCAGTTTGGAGGTAAGAAACGCTCGAGAAACTCAAAATTTTCGCAGTTCTGATGCTCGACAAGCATAACTAGAACGGCCTAGGGGAAAAGTACGCACACCGTTGTAATCGGGCGAGTTTCTACTTTCAGATGCAACAGAAATTTTGCGGATTGGTCAATACGTTCGCGAGATATGGCAGTTTGGAGGTAAGCAACGCTTGAGAAACTCAAAATTTTCGCAGTTCTGTTGCTCGAAACGAATAACTAGAACGGGCTAGGGGAAAAGTACGCATACAGTTGTAATCGGGCGAGTTTCTACTTTCAGATGCATCAGAAATTTTGCGGATTGGACAATCCGTTCGCGAGATGTGGCAGTTTGTAGGAGAGAAACGTTCGAGAAACTCAAAATTTTCGCAGTTCTGATGCTCGACAAGCATAACTAGAACGGTCTAGGGGAAAAGTACGCATACCGTTGTAATCGGGCGAGTTTCTACTTTCAGATGCAACAGAAATTTTGCGGACTGGTCAATCCGTTCGCGAGATATGGCAATTTGGAGGTAAGAAACGCTTGGGAAACCCAAAATTTTCGCAGTTCTCATGCTCGAAACGTATAACTACAACGGCCTAGGGGAAAAGTACGCATACCGTTGTTATCCGGCGAGTTTCTACTTTCAGATGCAACAGAAATTTTGCGGATTGGTCAATCCGTTCGCGAGATATGGCAGTTTGTAGGTAAGAAACGCTTGAGAAACTCAACATTTTCGCAGTTCTGATGCTCGAAACGAATAACTAGAACGGCCTAGGGGAAAAGTACGCATGCCGTTGTAATCGGGCGAGTTTCTACTGTCAGATGCAACAGAAATTTTGCGGATTAGTCAATCCGTTCGCGAGATATGGCAGTTTGGAGGGAAGAAACGCTTGAGAAACTCAAAATTTTCGCAGTTCTGATGCTCGACAAGCATAACTAGAACGGTCTAGGGGAAAAGTACGCATACCGTTGTAATCGGGCGAGTTTCTACCTTCAGATGCAACAGAAATTTTGCGGGTTGGTCAATCCGTTCGCGAGATATGGCAGTTTGGAAGTAAGAAACGCTTGAGAAACTCAAAATTTTCGCAGTTCTGATGCTCGAAACGAATAACTAGAACGGCCTAGGGAAAAAGTACGCATACCGTTGTAATCGGGCGAGTTTCTACCTTCAGATGCAACAGAAATTTTGCGGATTGGTCAATCCGTTCGCGAGATATGGCAGTTTGGAGGTAAGCAACGCTTGAAAAACTGAAAATTTTCGCAGTTCTGTTGCTCGAAACGAATAACTAGAACGGGCTAGGGGAAAAGTACGCATACATTTGTAATCGGGCGAATTTCTACTTTCATATGCAACAGAAATTTTGCGAATTGGTCAATCCGTTCGCGAGATATGGCAGTTTGGAGGTAAGAAACGCTCGAGAAACTCAAAATTTTCGCAGTTCTGATGCTCGACAAGCATAACTAGAACGGCCTAGGGGAAAAGTACGCACACCGTTGTAATCGGGCGAGTTTCTACTTTCAGATGCAACAGAAATTTTGCGGATTGGTCAATACGTTCGCGAGATATGGCAGTTTGGAGGTAAGCAACGCTTGAGAAACTCAAAATTTTCGCAGTTCTGTTGCTCGAAACGAATAACTAGAACGGGCTAGGGGAAAAGTACGCATACAGTTGTAATCGGGCGAGTTTCTACTTTCAGATGCATCAGAAATTTTGCGGATTGGACAATCCGTTCGCGAGATGTGGCAGTTTGTAGGAGAGAAACGTTCGAGAAACTCAAAATTTTCGCAGTTCTGATGCTCGACAAGCATAACTAGAACGGTCTAGGGGAAAAGTACGCATACCGTTGTAATCGGGCGAGTTTCTACTTTCAGATGCAACAGAAATTTTGCGGACTGGTCAATCCGTTCGCGAGATATGGCAATTTGGAGGTAAGAAACGCTTGGGAAACCCAAAATTTTCGCAGTTCTCATGCTCGAAACGTATAACTACAACGGCCTAGGGGAAAAGTACGCATACCGTTGTTATCCGGCGAGTTTCTACTTTCAGATGCAACAGAAATTTTGCGGATTGGTCAATCCGTTCGCGAGATATGGCAGTTTGTAGGTAAGAAACGCTTGAGAAACTCAACATTTTCGCAGTTCTGATGCTCGAAACGAATAACTAGAACGGCCTAGGGGAAAAGTACGCATGCCGTTGTAATCGGGCGAGTTTCTACTGTCAGATGCAACAGAAATTTTGTGGATTAGTCAATCCGTTCGCGAGATATGGCAGTTTGGAGGGAAGAAACGCTTGAGAAACTCAAAATTTTCGCAGTTCTGATGCTCGACAAGCATAACTAGAACGGTCTAGGGGAAAAGTACGCATACCGTTGTAATCGGGCGAGTTTCTACTTTCAGATGCAACAGAAATTTTGCGGATTGGTCAATCCGTTCGCGAGATATGGTAGTTTGGAGGTAAGAAACGGTTGAGAAACTCAAAATTTTCACAGTTCTGATGCTCGAAACGAATAACCAGAACGGCCTAGGGGATAAGTACGCATACCGTTGTAATCGGGCGAGTTTCTACTTTCAGATGCAACAGAAATTTTGCGGATTGGTCAATCCGTTCGCGAGATATGGCAGTTTGGAGATAAGCAACGCTTGAGAAACCCAAAATTTTCGCAGTTCTCATGCTCGAAACGAATAACTACAACGGCCTAGGGGAAAAGTACGCATACCGTTGTAATCGGGCGAGTTTCTACTTTCAGATGCAACAGAAATTTTGTGGATTGGTCAATCCGTTCGCGAGATATGGCAGTTTGTAGGTAAGAAACGCTTGAGAAACTCAAAATTTTCGCTGTTCTGATGCTCGAAACGAATAACCAGAACGGCCTAGGGGAAAAGTACGCATACCGTTGTAATCGGGCGAGTTTCTACTTTCAGATGCAACAGAAATTTTGCGGATTGGTCAATCCGTTCGCGAGATATGGCAGTTTGTAGGTAAGAAACGCTCGAGAAACTCAACATTTTCGCAGTTCTGATGCTCGAAACGAATAACTAGAACGGCCTAGGGGAAAAGTACGCATACGGTTGTAATCGGGCGAGTTTCTACTTTCAGATGCAACAGAACTTTTGCGGTTTGGTCAATCCGTTCGCGAGATATGGCAGTTTGGAGGTAAGCAACGCTTGGGAAACCCAAAATTTTCGCAGTTCTCATGCTCGAAACGTATAACTACAACGGCCTAGGGGAAAAGTACGCATACCGTTGTAATCCGGCGAGTTTCTACTTTCAGATGCAACAGAAATTTTGCGGATTGGTCAATCCGTTCGCGAGATATGGCAGTTTGTAGGTAAGAAACGCTTGAGAAACTCAACATTTTCGCAGTTCTGATGCTCGAAACGAATAACTAGAACGGCCTAGGGGAAAAGTACGCATGCCGTTGTAATCGGGCGAGTTTCTACTGTCAGATGCAACAGAAATTTTGCGGATTAGTCAATCCGTTCGCGAGATATGGCAGTTTGGAGGAAAGAAACGCTTGAGAAACTCAAAATTTTCGCAGTTCTGATGCTCGACAAGCATAACTAGAAAGGTCTAGGGGAAAAGTACGCATACCGTTGTAATCGGGCGAGTTTCTACTTTCAGATGCAACAGAAATTTTGCGGACTGGTCAATCCGTTCGCGAGATATGGCAATTTGGAGGTAAGAAACGCTTGAGAAACTCAAAATTTTCGCAGTTCTGATGCTCGACAAGCATAACTAGAACGGTCTAGGGGAAAAGTACGCATACCGTTGTAATCGGGCGAGTTTCTACTTTCAGATGCAACAGAAATTTTGCGGATTGGTCAATCCGTTCGCGAGATATGGCAGTTTGTAGGTAAGAAACGCTTGAGAAACTCAAAATTTTCGCAGTTCTGATGCTCGAGACGAATAACCAGAACGGCCTAGGGGAAAAGTACGCATACCGTTGTAATCGGGCGAGTTTCTACTTTCAGATGCAACAGAAATTTTGCGGATTGGTCAATCCGTTCGCGAGATATCGCAGATTGTAGGTAAGAAACGCTCGAGAAACTCAACATTTTCGCAGTTCTGATGCTCGAAACGAATAACTAGAACGGCCTAGGGGAAAAGTACGCATACGGTTGTAATCGGGCGAGTTTCTACTTTCAGATGCAACAGAACTTTTGCGGTTTGGTCAATCCGTTCGCGAGATATGGCAGTTTGGAGGTAAGCAACGCTTGGGAAACTCAAAATTTTCGCAGTTCTCATGCTCGAAACGTATAACTACAACGGCCTAGGGGAAAAGTACGTACACCGTTGTAATCCGGCGAGTTTCTATTTTCAGATGCAACAGAAATTTTGCGGATTGGTCAATCCGTTCGCGAGATATGGCAGTTTGTAGGTAAGAAACGCTTGAGAAACTCAACATTTTCGCAGTTCTGATGCTCGAAACGAATAACTAGAACGGCCTAGGGGAAAAGTACGCATGCCGTTGTAATCGGGCGAGTTTCTACTGTCAGATGCAACAGAAATTTTGCGGATTAGTCAATCCGTTCGCGAGATATGGCAGTTTGGAGGAAAGAAACGCTTGAGAAACTCAAAATTTTCGCAGTTCTGATGCTCGACAAGCATAACTAGAACGGTCTAGGGGAAAAGTACGCATACCGTTGTAATCGGGCGAGTTTCTACTTTCAGATGCAACAGAAATTTTGTGGATTGGTCAATCCGTTCGCGAGATATGGCAGTTTGTAGGTAAGAAACGCTTGAGAAACTCAAAATTTTCGCAGTTCTGATGCTCGAAACGAATAACCAGAACGGCCTAGGGGAAAAGAACGCATACCGTTGTAATCGGGCGAGTTTCTACTTTCAGATGCAACAGAAATTTTGCGGATTGGTCAATCCGTTCGCGAGATATGGCAGTTTGTAGGTAAGAAACGCTCGAGAAACTCAACATTTTCGCAGTTCTGATGCTCGAAACGAATAACTAGAACGGCCTAGGGGAAAAGTACGCATACGGTTGTAATCGGGCGAGTTTCTACTTTCAGATGCAACAGAACTTTTGCGGTTTGGTCAATCCGTTCGCGAGATATGGCAGTTTGGAGGTAAGCAACGCTTGGGAAACCCAAAATTTTCGCAGTTCTCATGCTCGAAACGTATAACTACAACGGCCTAGGGGAAAAGTACGCATACCGTTGTAATCCGGCGAGTTTCTACTTTCAGATGCAACAGAAATTTTGCGGATTGGTCAATCCGTTCGCGAGATATGGCAGTTTGTAGGTAAGAAACGCTTGAGAAACTCAACATTTTCGCAGTTCTGATGCTCGAAACGAATAACTAGAACGGCCTAGGGGAAAAGTACGCATGCCGTTGTAATCGGGCGAGTTTCTACTGTCAGATGCAACAGAAATTTTGCGGATTAGTCAATCCGTTCGCGAGATATGGCAGTTTGGAGGAAAGAAACGCTTGAGAAACTCAAAATTTTCGCAGTTCTGATGCTCGACAAGCATAACTAGAACGGTCTAGGGGAAAAGTACGCATACCGTTGTAATCGGGCGAGTTTCTACTTTCAGATGCAACAGAAATTTTGCGGATTGGTCAATCCGTTCGCGAGATATGGTAGTTTGGAGGTAAGAAACGGTTGAGAAACTCAAAATTTTCACAGTTCTGATGCTCGAAACGAATAACCAGAACGGCCTAGGGGATAAGTACGCACACCGTTGTAATCGGGCGAGTTTCTACTTTCAGATGCAACAGAAATTTTGCGGATTGGTCAATCCGTTCGCGAGATATGGCAGTTTGGATGTAAGAAACGCTTGAGAAACACAAAATTTTCGCGGTTCTGATGCTCGAAACGAATAACAAGAACGGCCTAGGGGAAAAGTACGCACACCGTTGTAATCGGGCGAGTTTCTACTTTCAGATGCAACAGAAATTTTGCGGATTGGTCATTCCGTTCGCGAGATATGGCAGTTTGGAGGTAAGAAACGCTTGAGAAACTCAAAATTTTCGCAGTTCTGATGCTCGACAAGCATAACTAGAACGGCCTAGGGGAAAAGTACGCACACCGTTGTAATCGGGCGAGGTTCTACTTTCAGATGCAACAGAAATTTTGCGGATTGGTGAATCCGTTCGCGAGATATGGCAGTTTGGAGGTAAGCAACGCTTGAGAAACTCAAAATTTTCGCAGTTCTGTTGCTCGAAACGAATAACTAGAACGGGCTAGGGGAAAAGTACGCACACCGTTGTAATCGGGCGAGTTTCTACTTTCAGATGCAACAGAAATTTTGCGGATTGGTCAATCCGTTCGCGAGATATGGCAGTTTGTAGGTAAGAAACGCTTGAGAAACTCAAAATTTTCGCAGTTCTGATGCTCGAAACGAATAACCAGAACGGCCTAGGGGAAAAGTACGCATACCGTTGCAATCGGGCGAGTTTCTACTTTCAGATGCAACAGAAATTTTGCGGATTGGTCAATCCGTTCGCGAGATATGGCAGATTGTAGGTAAGAAACGCTCGAGAAACTCAACATTTTCGCAGTTCTGATGCTCGAAACGAATAACTAAAACGGCCTAGGGGAAAAGTACGCATACGGTTGTAATCGGGCGAGTTTCTACTTTCAGATGCAACAGAACTTTTGCGGTTTGGTCAATCCGTTCGCGAGATATGGCAGTTTGGAGGTAAGCAACGCTTGGGAAACTCAAAATTTTCGCAGTTCTCATGCTCGAAACGTATAACTACAACGGCCTAGGGGAAAAGTACGTACACCGTTGTAATCCGGCGAGTTTCTACTTTCAGATGCAACAGAAATTTTGCGGATTGGTCAATCCGTTCGCGAGATATGGCAGTTTGTAGGTAAGAAACGCTTGAGAAACTCAACATTTTCGCAGTTCTGATGCTCGAAACGAATAACTAGAACGGCCTAGGGGAAAAGTACGCATGCCGTTGTAATCGGGCGAGTTTCTACTGTCAGATGCAACAGAAATTTTGCGGATTAGTCAATCCGTTCGCGAGATATGGCAGTTTGGAGGAAAGAAACGCTTGAGAAACTCAAAATTTTCGCAGTTCTGATGCTCGACAAGCATAACTAGAACGGTCTAGGGGAAAAGTACGCATACCGTTGTAATCGGGCGAGTTTCTACTTTCAGATGCAATAGAAATTTTGTGGATTGGTCAATCCGTTCGCGAGATATGGCAGTTTGTAGGTAAGAAACGCTTGAGAAACTCAAAATTTTCGCAGTTCTGATGCTCGAAACGAATAACCAGAACGGCCTAGGGGAAAAGAACGCATACCGTTGTAATCGGGCGAGTTTCTACTTTCAGATGCAACAGAAATTTTGCGGATTGGTCAATCCGTTCGCGAGATATGGCAGTTTGGAGGTAAGCAACGCTTGAGAAACTCAAAATTTTCGCAGTTCTGTTGCTCGAAACGAATAACCAGAACGGCCTAGGGGAAAAGAACGCATACCGTTGTAATCGGGCGAGTTTCTACTTTCAGATGCAACAGAAATTTTGCGGATTGGTCAATCCGTTCGCGAGATATGGCAGTTTGTAGGTAAGAAACGCTCGAGAAACTCAACATTTTCGCAGTTCTGATGCTCGAAACGAATAACTAGAACGGCCTAGGGGAAAAGTACGCATACGGTTGTAATCGGGCGAGTTTCTACTTTCAGATGCAACAGAACTTTTGCGGTTTGGTCAATCCGTTCGCGAGATATGGCAGTTTGGAGGTAAGCAACGCATGGGAAACCCAAAATTTTCGCAGTTCTCATGCTCGAAACGTATAACTACAACGGCCTAGGGGAAAAGTACGCATACCGTTGTAATCCGGCGAGTTTCTACTTTCAGATGCAACAGAAATTTTGCGGATTGGTCAATCCGTTCGCGAGATATGGCAGTTTGTAGGTAAGAAACGCTTGAGAAACTCAACATTTTCGCAGTTCTGATGCTCGAAACGAATAACTAGAACGGCCTAGGGGAAAAGTACGCATGCCGTTGTAATCGGGCGAGTTTCTACTGTCAGATGCAACAGAAATTTTGCGGATTAGTCAATCCGTTCGCGAGATATGGCAGTTTGGAGGAAAGAAACGCTTGAGAAACTCAAAATTTTCGCAGTTCTGATGCTCGACAAGCATAACTAGAACGGTCTAGGGGAAAAGTACGCATACCGTTGTAATCGGGCGAGTTTCTACTTTCAGATGCAACAGAAATTTTGCGGATTGGTCAATCCGTTCGCGAGATATGGTAGTTTGGAGGTAAGAAACGGTTGAGAAACTCAAAATTTTCACAGTTCTGATGCTCGAAACGAATAACCAGAACGGCCTAGGGGATAAGTACGCATACCGTTGTAATCGGGCGAGTTTCTACTTTCAGATGCAACAGAAATTTTGCGGATTGGTCAATCCGTTCGCGAGATATGGCAGTTTGGAGATAAGCAACGCTTGAGAAACCCAAAATTTTCGCAGTTCTCATGCTCGAAACGAATAACTACAACGGCCTAGGGGAAAAGTACGCATACCGTTGTAATCGGGCGAGTTTCTACTTTCAGATGCAACAGAACTTTTGCGGTTTGGTCAATCCGTTCGCGAGATATGGCAGTTTGGAGGTAAGCAACGCTTGGGAAACTCAAAATTTTCGCAGTTCTCATGCTCGAAACGTATAACTACAACGGCCTAGGGGAAAAGTACGTACACCGTTGTAATCCGGCGAGTTTCTACTTTCAGATGCAACAGAAATTTTGCGGATTGGTCAATCCGTTCGCGAGATATGGCAGTTTGTAGGTAAGAAACGCTTGAGAAACTCAACATTTTCGCAGTTCTGATGCTCGAAACGAATAACTAGAACGGCCTAGGGGAAAAGTACGCATGCCGTTGTAATCGGGCGAGTTTCTACTGTCAGATGCAACAGAAATTTTGCGGATTAGTCAATCCGTTCGCGAGATATGGCAGTTTGGAGGAAAGAAACGCTTGAGAAACTCAAAATTTTCGCAGTTCTGATGCTCGACAAGCATAACTAGAACGGTCTAGGGGAAAAGTACGCATACCGTTGTAATCGGGCGAGTTTCTACTTTCAGATGCAATAGAAATTTTGTGGATTGGTCAATCCGTTCGCGAGATATGGCAGTTTGTAGGTAAGAAACGCTTGAGAAACTCAAAATTTTCGCAGTTCTGATGCTCGAAACGAATAACCAGAACGGCCTAGGGGAAAAGAACGCATACCGTTGTAATCGGGCGAGTTTCTACTTTCAGATGCAACAGAAATTTTGCGGATTGGTCAATCCGTTCGCGAGATATGGCAGTTTGGAGGTAAGCAACGCTTGAGAAACTCAAAATTTTCGCAGTTCTGTTGCTCGAAACGAATAACCAGAACGGCCTAGGGGAAAAGAACGCATACCGTTGTAATCGGGCGAGTTTCTACTTTCAGATGCAACAGAAATTTTGCGGATTGGTCAATCCGTTCGCGAGATATGGCAGTTTGTAGGTAAGAAACGCTCGAGAAACTCAACATTTTCGCAGTTCTGATGCTCGAAACGAATAACTAGAACGGCCTAGGGGAAAAGTACGCATACGGTTGTAATCGGGCGAGTTTCTACTTTCAGATGCAACAGAACTTTTGCGGTTTGGTCAATCCGTTCGCGAGATATGGCAGTTTGGAGGTAAGCAACGCTTGGGAAACCCAAAATTTTCGCAGTTCTCATGCTCGAAACGTATAACTACAACGGCCTAGGGGAAAAGTACGCATACCGTTGTAATCCGGCGAGTTTCTACTTTCAGATGCAACAGAAATTTTGCGGATTGGTCAATCCGTTCGCGAGATATGGCAGTTTGTAGGTAAGAAACGCTTGAGAAACTCAACATTTTCGCAGTTCTGATGCTCGAAACGAATAACTAGAACGGCCTAGGGGAAAAGTACGCATGCCGTTGTAATCGGGCGAGTTTCTACTGTCAGATGCAACAGAAATTTTGCGGATTAGTCAATCCGTTCGCGAGATATGGCAGTTTGGAGGAAAGAAACGCTTGAGAAACTCAAAATTTTCGCAGTTCTGATGCTCGACAAGCATAACTAGAACGGTCTAGGGGAAAAGTACGCATACCGTTGTAATCGGGCGAGTTTCTACTTTCAGATGCAACAGAAATTTTGCGGATTGGTCAATCCGTTCGCGAGATATGGTAGTTTGGAGGTAAGAAACGGTTGAGAAACTCAAAATTTTCACAGTTCTGATGCTCGAAACGAATAACCAGAACGGCCTAGGGGATAAGTACGCATACCGTTGTAATCGGGCGAGTTTCTACTTTCAGATGCAACAGAAATTTTGCGGATTGGTCAATCCGTTCGCGAGATATGGCAGTTTGGAGATAAGCAACGCTTGAGAAACCCAAAATTTTCGCAGTTCTCATGCTCGAAACGAATAACTACAACGGCCTAGGGGAAAAGTACGCATACCGTTGTAATCGGGCGAGTTTCTACTTTCAGATGCAACAGAAATTTTGCGGATTGGTCAATCCGTTCGCGAGATATGGCAGTTTGGAGGTAAGCAACGCTTGAAAAACTCAAAATTTTTGCAGTTCTGTTGCTCGAAACGAATAACTAGAACGGGCTAGGGGAAAAGTACGCATACCGTTGTAATCGGGCGAGTTTCTACTTTCGGATGCAACAGAAATTTTGCGGATTGGTCAATCCGTTCGCGAGATATGGCAGTTTGGATGTAAGAAACGCTTGAGAAACACAAAATTTTCGCGGTTCTGATGCTCGAAACGAATAACAAGAACGGCCTAGGGGAAAAGTACGCACACCGTTGTAATCGGGCGAGTTTCTACTTTCAGATGCAACAGAAATTTTGCGGATTGGTCATTCCGTTCGCGAGATATGGCAGTTTGGAGGTAAGAAACGCTTGAGAAACTCAAAATTTTCGCAGTTCTGATGCTCGACAAGCATAACTAGGACGGCCTAGGGGAAAAGTACGCACACCGTTGTAATCGGGCGAGGTTCTACTTTCAGATGCAACAGAAATTTTGCGGATTGGTGAATCCGTTCGCGAGATATGGCAGTTTGGAGGTAAGCAACGCTTGAGAAACTCAAAATTTTCGCAGTTCTGTTGCTCGAAACGAACAACTAGAACGGGCTAGGGGAAAAGTACGCACACCGTTGTAATCGGGCGAGTTTCTACTTTCAGATGCAACAGAAATTTTGCGGATTGGTCAATCCGTTCGCGAGATATGGCAGTTTGTAGGTAAGAAACGCTTGAGAAACTCAAAATTTTCGCAGTTCTGATGCTCGAAACGAATAACCAGAACGGCCTAGGGGAAAAGTACGCATACCGTTGCAATCGGGCGAGTTTCTACTTTCAGATGCAACAGAAATTTTGCGGATTGGTCAATCCGTTCGCGAGATATGGCAGATTGTAGGTAAGAAACGCTCGAGAAACTCAACATTTTCGCAGTTCTGATGCTCGAAACGAATAACTAAAACGGCCTAGGGGAAAAGTACGCATACGGTTGTAATCGGGCGAGTTTCTACTTTCAGATGCAACAGAACTTTTGCGGTTTGGTCAATCCGTTCGCGAGATATGGCAGTTTGGAGGTAAGCAACGCTTGGGAAACTCAAAATTTTCGCAGTTCTCATGCTCGAAACGTATAACTACAACGGCCTAGGGGAAAAGTACGTACACCGTTGTAATCCGGCGAGTTTCTACTTTCAGATGCAACAGAAATTTTGCGGATTGGTCAATCCGTTCGCGAGATATGGCAGTTTGTAGGTAAGAAACGCTTGAGAAACTCAACATTTTCGCAGTTCTGATGCTCGAAACGAATAACTAGAACGGCCTAGGGGAAAAGTACGCATGCCGTTGTAATCGGGCGAGTTTCTACTGTCAGATGCAACAGAAATTTTGCGGATTAGTCAATCCGTTCGCGAGATATGGCAGTTTGGAGGAAAGAAACGCTTGAGAAACTCAAAATTTTCGCAGTTCTGATGCTCGACAAGCATAACTAGAACGGTCTAGGGGAAAAGTACGCATACCGTTGTAATCGGGCGAGTTTCTACTTTCAGATGCAACAGAAATTTTGTGGATTGGTCAATCCGTTCGCGAGATATGGCAGTTTGTAGGTAAGAAACGCTTGAGAAACTCAAAATTTTCGCAGTTCTGATGCTCGAAACGAATAACCAGAACGGCCTAGGGGAAAAGAACGCATACCGTTGTAATCGGGCGAGTTTCTACTTTCAGATGCAACAGAAATTTTGCGGATTGGTCAATCCGTTCGCGAGATATGGCAGTTTGGAGGTAAGCAACGCTTGAGAAACTCAAAATTTTCGCAGTTCTGTTGCTCGAAACGAATAACTAGAACGGGCTAGGGGAAAAGTACGCACACCGTTGTAATCGGGCGAGTTTCTACTTTCAGATGCAACAGAAATTTTGCGGATTGGTCAATCCGTTCGCGAGATATGGCAGTTTGTAGGTAAGAAACGCTTGAGAAACTCAAAATTTTCGCAGTTCTGATGCTCGAAACGAATAACCAGAACGGCCTAGGGGAAAAGTACGCATACCGTTGCAATCGGGCGAGTTTCTACTTTCAGATGCAACAGAAATTTTGCGGATTGGTCAATCCGTTCGCGAGATATGGCAGATTGTAGGTAAGAAACGCTCGAGAAACTCAACATTTTCGCAGTTCTGATGCTCGAAACGAATAACCAGAACGGCCTAGGGGAAAAGTACGCATACGGTTGTAATCGGGCGAGTTTCTACTTTCAGATGCAACAGAAATTTTGCGGATTGGTCATTCCGTTCGCGAGATATGGCAGTTTGGAGGTAAGAAACGCTTGAGAAACTCAAAATTTTCGCAGTTCTGATGCTCGACAAGCATAACTAGGACGGCCTAGGGGAAAAGTACGCACACCGTTGTAATCGGGCGAGGTTCTACTTTCAGATGCAACAGAAATTTTGCGGATTGGTGAATCCGTTCGCGAGATATGGCAGTTTGGAGGTAAGCAACGCTTGAGAAACTCAAAATTTTCGCAGTTCTGTTGCTCGAAACGAACAACTAGAACGGGCTAGGGGAAAAGTACGCACACCGTTGTAATCGGGCGAGTTTCTACTTTCAGATGCAACAGAAATTTTGCGGATTGGTCAATCCGTTCGCGAGATATGGCAGTTTGTAGGTAAGAAACGCTTGAGAAACTCAAAATTTTCGCAGTTCTGATGCTCGAAACGAATAACCAGAACGGCCTAGGGGAAAAGTACGCATACCGTTGCAATCGGGCGAGTTTCTACTTTCAGATGCAACAGAAATTTTGCGGATTGGTCAATCCGTTCGCGAGATATGGCAGATTGTAGGTAAGAAACGCTCGAGAAACTCAACATTTTCGCAGTTCTGATGCTCGAAACGAATAACTAAAACGGCCTAGGGGAAAAGTACGCATACGGTTGTAATCGGGCGAGTTTCTACTTTCAGATGCAACAGAACTTTTGCGGTTTGGTCAATCCGTTCGCGAGATATGGCAGTTTGGAGGTAAGCAACGCTTGGGAAACTCAAAATTTTCGCAGTTCTCATGCTCGAAACGTATAACTACAACGGCCTAGGGGAAAAGTACGTACACCGTTGTAATCCGGCGAGTTTCTACTTTCAGATGCAACAGAAATTTTGCGGATTGGTCAATCCGTTCGCGAGATATGGCAGTTTGTAGGTAAGAAACGCTTGAGAAACTCAACATTTTCGCAGTTCTGATGCTCGAAACGAATAACTAGAACGGCCTAGGGGAAAAGTACGCATGCCGTTGTAATCGGGCGAGTTTCTACTGTCAGATGCAACAGAAATTTTGCGGATTAGTCAATCCGTTCGCGAGATATGGCAGTTTGGAGGAAAGAAACGCTTGAGAAACTCAAAATTTTCGCAGTTCTGATGCTCGACAAGCATAACTAGAACGGTCTAGGGGAAAAGTACGCATACCGTTGTAATCGGGCGAGTTTCTACTTTCAGATGCAACAGAAATTTTGTGGATTGGTCAATCCGTTCGCGAGATATGGCAGTTTGTAGGTAAGAAACGCTTGAGAAACTCAAAATTTTCGCAGTTCTGATGCTCGAAACGAATAACCAGAACGGCCTAGGGGAAAAGAACGCATACCGTTGTAATCGGGCGAGTTTCTACTTTCAGATGCAACAGAAATTTTGCGGATTGGTCAATCCGTTCGCGAGATATGGCAGTTTGGAGGTAAGCAACGCTTGAGAAACTCAAAATTTTCGCAGTTCTGTTGCTCGAAACGAATAACTAGAACGGGCTAGGGGAAAAGTACGCACACCGTTGTAATCGGGCGAGTTTCTACTTTCAGATGCAACAGAAATTTTGCGGATTGGTCAATCCGTTCGCGAGATATGGCAGTTTGTAGGTAAGAAACGCTTGAGAAACTCAAAATTTTCGCAGTTCTGATGCTCGAAACGAATAACCAGAACGGCCTAGGGGAAAAGTACGCATACCGTTGCAATCGGGCGAGTTTCTACTTTCAGATGCAACAGAAATTTTGCGGATTGGTCAATCCGTTCGCGAGATATGGCAGATTGTAGGTAAGAAACGCTCGAGAAACTCAACATTTTCGCAGTTCTGATGCTCGAAACGAATAACTAAAACGGCCTAGGGGAAAAGTACGCATACGGTTGTAATCGGGCGAGTTTCTACTTTCAGATGCAACAGAACTTTTGCGGTTTGGTCAATCCGTTCGCGAGATATGGCAGTTTGGAGGTAAGCAACGCTTGGGAAACTCAAAATTTTCGCAGTTCTCATGCTCGAAACGTATAACTACAACGGCCTAGGGGAAAAGTACGTACACCGTTGTAATCCGGCGAGTTTCTACTTTCAGATGCAACAGAAATTTTGCGGATTGGTCAATCCGTTCGCGAGATATGGCAGTTTGTAGGTAAGAAACGCTTGAGAAACTCAACATTTTCGCAGTTCTGATGCTCGAAACGAATAACTAGAACGGCCTAGGGGAAAAGTACGCATGCCGTTGTAATCGGGCGAGTTTCTACTGTCAGATGCAACAGAAATTTTGCGGATTGGTCAATCCGTTCGCGAGATATGGCAGATTGTAGGTAAGAAACGCTCGAGAAACTCAACATTTTCGCAGTTCTGATGCTCGAAACGAATAACTAAAACGGCCTAGGGGAAAAGTACGCATACGGTTGTAATCGGGCGAGTTTCTACTTTCAGATGCAACAGAACTTTTGCGGTTTGGTCAATCCGTTCGCGAGATATGGCAGTTTGGAGGTAAGCAACGCTTGGGAAACTCAAAATTTTCGCAGTTCTCATGCTCGAAACGTATAACTACAACGGCCTAGGGGAAAAGTACGTACACCGTTGTAATCCGGCGAGTTTCTACTTTCAGATGCAACAGAAATTTTGCGGATTGGTCAATCCGTTCGCGAGATATGGCAGTTTGTAGGTAAGAAACGCTTGAGAAACTCAACATTTTCGCAGTTCTGATGCTCGAAACGAATAACTAGAACGGCCTAGGGGAAAAGTACGCATGCCGTTGTAATCGGGCGAGTTTCTACTGTCAGATGCAACAGAAATTTTGCGGATTAGTCAATCCGTTCGCGAGATATGGCAGTTTGGAGGAAAGAAACGCTTGAGAAACTCAAAATTTTCGCAGTTCTGATGCTCGACAAGCATAACTAGAACGGTCTAGGGGAAAAGTACGCATACCGTTGTAATCGGGCGAGTTTCTACTTTCAGATGCAACAGAAATTTTGTGGATTGGTCAATCCGTTCGCGAGATATGGCAGTTTGTAGGTAAGAAACGCTTGAGAAACTCAAAATTTTCGCAGTTCTGATGCTCGAAACGAATAACCAGAACGGCCTAGGGGAAAAGAACGCATACCGTTGTAATCGGGCGAGTTTCTACTTTCAGATGCAACAGAAATTTTGCGGATTGGTCAATCCGTTCGCGAGATATGGCAGTTTGGAGGTAAGCAACGCTTGAGAAACTCAAAATTTTCGCAGTTCTGTTGCTCGAAACGAATAACTAGAACGGGCTAGGGGAAAAGTACGCACACCGTTGTAATCGGGCGAGTTTCTACTTTCAGATGCAACAGAAATTTTGCGGATTGGTCAATCCGTTCGCGAGATATGGCAGTTTGTAGGTAAGAAACGCTTGAGAAACTCAAAATTTTCGCAGTTCTGATGCTCGAAACGAATAACCAGAACGGCCTAGGGGAAAAGTACGCATACCGTTGCAATCGGGCGAGTTTCTACTTTCAGATGCAACAGAAATTTTGCGGATTGGTCAATCCGTTCGCGAGATATGGCAGATTGTAGGTAAGAAACGCTCGAGAAACTCAACATTTTCGCAGTTCTGATGCTCGAAACGAATAACTAAAACGGCCTAGGGGAAAAGTACGCATACGGTTGTAATCGGGCGAGTTTCTACTTTCAGATGCAACAGAACTTTTGCGGTTTGGTCAATCCGTTCGCGAGATATGGCAGTTTGGAGGTAAGCAACGCTTGGGAAACTCAAAATTTTCGCAGTTCTCATGCTCGAAACGTATAACTACAACGGCCTAGGGGAAAAGTACGTACACCGTTGTAATCCGGCGAGTTTCTACTTTCAGATGCAACAGAAATTTTGCGGATTGGTCAATCCGTTCGCGAGATATGGCAGTTTGTAGGTAAGAAACGCTTGAGAAACTCAACATTTTCGCAGTTCTGATGCTCGAAACGAATAACTAGAACGGCCTAGGGGAAAAGTACGCATGCCGTTGTAATCGGGCGAGTTTCTACTGTCAGATGCAACAGAAATTTTGCGGATTGGTCAATCCGTTCGCGAGATATGGCAGATTGTAGGTAAGAAACGCTCGAGAAACTCAACATTTTCGCAGTTCTGATGCTCGAAACGAATAACTAAAACGGCCTAGGGGAAAAGTACGCATACGGTTGTAATCGGGCGAGTTTCTACTTTCAGATGCAACAGAACTTTTGCGGTTTGGTCAATCCGTTCGCGAGATATGGCAGTTTGGAGGTAAGCAACGCTTGGGAAACTCAAAATTTTCGCAGTTCTCATGCTCGAAACGTATAACTACAACGGCCTAGGGGAAAAGTACGTACACCGTTGTAATCCGGCGAGTTTCTACTTTCAGATGCAACAGAAATTTTGCGGATTGGTCAATCCGTTCGCGAGATATGGCAGTTTGTAGGTAAGAAACGCTTGAGAAACTCAACATTTTCGCAGTTCTGATGCTCGAAACGAATAACTAGAACGGCCTAGGGGAAAAGTACGCATGCCGTTGTAATCGGGCGAGTTTCTACTGTCAGATGCAACAGAAATTTTGCGGATTAGTCAATCCGTTCGCGAGATATGGCAGTTTGGAGGAAAGAAACGCTTGAGAAACTCAAAATTTTCGCAGTTCTGATGCTCGACAAGCATAACTAGAACGGTCTAGGGGAAAAGTACGCATACCGTTGTAATCGGGCGAGTTTCTACTTTCAGATGCAACAGAAATTTTGTGGATTGGTCAATCCGTTCGCGAGATATGGCAGTTTGTAGCTAAGAAACGCTTGAGAAACTCAAAATTTTCGCAGTTCTGATGCTCGAAACGAATAACCAGAACGGCCTAGGGGAAAAGAACGCATACCGTTGTAATCGGGCGAGTTTCTACTTTCAGATGCAACAGAAATTTTGCGGATTGGTCAATCCGTTCGCGAGATATGGCAGTTTGGAGGTAAGCAACGCTTGAGAAACTCAAAATTTTCGCAGTTCTGTTGCTCGAAACGAATAACTAGAACGGGCTAGGGGAAAAGTACGCACACCGTTGTAATCGGGCGAGTTTCTACTTTCAGATGCAACAGAAATTTTGCGGATTGGTCAATCCGTTCGCGAGATATGGCAGTTTGTAGGTAAGAAACGCTTGAGAAACTCAAAATTTTCGCAGTTCTGATGCTCGAAACGAATAACCAGAACGGCCTAGGGGAAAAGTACGCATACCGTTGCAATCGGGCGAGTTTCTACTTTCAGATGCAACAGAAATTTTGCGGATTGGTCAATCCGTTCGCGAGATATGGCAGATTGTAGGTAAGAAACGCTCGAGAAACTCAACATTTTCGCAGTTCTGATGCTCGAAACGAATAACTAAAACGGCCTAGGGGAAAAGTACGCATACGGTTGTAATCGGGCGAGTTTCTACTTTCAGATGCAACAGAACTTTTGCGGTTTGGTCAATCCGTTCGCGAGATATGGCAGTTTGGAGGTAAGCAACGCTTGGGAAACTCAAAATTTTCGCAGTTCTCATGCTCGAAACGTATAACTACAACGGCCTAGGGGAAAAGTACGTACACCGTTGTAATCCGGCGAGTTTCTACTTTCAGATGCAACAGAAATTTTGCGGATTGGTCAATCCGTTCGCGAGATATGGCAGTTTGTAGGTAAGAAACGCTTGAGAAACTCAACATTTTCGCAGTTCTGATGCTCGAAACGAATAACTAGAACGGCCTAGGGGAAAAGTACGCATGCCGTTGTAATCGGGCGAGTTTCTACTTTCAGATGCAACAGAAATTTTGCGGATTGGTCAATCCGTTCGCGAGATATGGCAGTTTGGAGGTAAGCAACGCTTGAGAAACTCAAAATTTTCGCAGTTCTGTTGCTCGAAACGAATAACTAGAACGGGCTAGGGGAAAAGTACGCACACCGTTGTAATCGGGCGAGTTTCTACTTTCAGATGCAACAGAAATTTTGCGGATTGGTCAATCCGTTCGCGAGATATGGCAGTTTGTAGGTAAGAAACGCTTGAGAAACTCAAAATTTTCGCAGTTCTGATGCTCGAAACGAATAACCAGAACGGCCTAGGGGAAAAGTACGCATACCGTTGCAATCGGGCGAGTTTCTACTTTCAGATGCAACAGAAATTTTGCGGATTGGTCAATCCGTTCGCGAGATATGGCAGATTGTAGGTAAGAAACGCTCGAGAAACTCAACATTTTCGCAGTTCTGATGCTCGAAACGAATAACTAAAACGGCCTAGGGGAAAAGTACGCATACGGTTGTAATCGGGCGAGTTTCTACTTTCAGATGCAACAGAACTTTTGCGGTTTGGTCAATCCGTTCGCGAGATATGGCAGTTTGGAGGTAAGCAACGCTTGGGAAACTCAAAATTTTCGCAGTTCTCATGCTCGAAACGTATAACTACAACGGCCTAGGGGAAAAGTACGTACACCGTTGTAATCCGGCGAGTTTCTACTTTCAGATGCAACAGAAATTTTGCGGATTGGTCAATCCGTTCGCGAGATATGGCAGTTTGTAGGTAAGAAACGCTTGAGAAACTCAACATTTTCGCAGTTCTGATGCTCGAAACGAATAACTAGAACGGCCTAGGGGAAAAGTACGCATGCCGTTGTAATCGGGCGAGTTTCTACTGTCAGATGCAACAGAAATTTTGCGGATTGGTCAATCCGTTCGCGAGATATGGCAGATTGTAGGTAAGAAACGCTCGAGAAACTCAACATTTTCGCAGTTCTGATGCTCGAAACGAATAACTAAAACGGCCTAGGGGAAAAGTACGCATACGGTTGTAATCGGGCGAGTTTCTACTTTCAGATGCAACAGAACTTTTGCGGTTTGGTCAATCCGTTCGCGAGATATGGCAGTTTGGAGGTAAGCAACGCTTGGGAAACTCAAAATTTTCGCAGTTCTCATGCTCGAAACGTATAACTACAACGGCCTAGGGGAAAAGTACGTACACCGTTGTAATCCGGCGAGTTTCTACTTTCAGATGCAACAGAAATTTTGCGGATTGGTCAATCCGTTCGCGAGATATGGCAGTTTGTAGGTAAGAAACGCTTGAGAAACTCAACATTTTCGCAGTTCTGATGCTCGAAACGAATAACTAGAACGGCCTAGGGGAAAAGTACGCATGCCGTTGTAATCGGGCGAGTTTCTACTGTCAGATGCAACAGAAATTTTGCGGATTAGTCAATCCGTTCGCGAGATATGGCAGTTTGGAGGAAAGAAACGCTTGAGAAACTCAAAATTTTCGCAGTTCTGATGCTCGACAAGCATAACTAGAACGGTCTAGGGGAAAAGTACGCATACCGTTGTAATCGGGCGAGTTTCTACTTTCAGATGCAACAGAAATTTTGTGGATTGGTCAATCCGTTCGCGAGATATGGCAGTTTGTAGCTAAGAAACGCTTGAGAAACTCAAAATTTTCGCAGTTCTGATGCTCGAAACGAATAACCAGAACGGCCTAGGGGAAAAGAACGCATACCGTTGTAATCGGGCGAGTTTCTACTTTCAGATGCAACAGAAATTTTGCGGATTGGTCAATCCGTTCGCGAGATATGGCAGTTTGGAGGTAAGCAACGCTTGAGAAACTCAAAATTTTCGCAGTTCTGTTGCTCGAAACGAATAACTAGAACGGGCTAGGGGAAAAGTACGCACACCGTTGTAATCGGGCGAGTTTCTACTTTCAGATGCAACAGAAATTTTGCGGATTGGTCAATCCGTTCGCGAGATATGGCAGTTTGTAGGTAAGAAACGCTTGAGAAACTCAAAATTTTCGCAGTTCTGATGCTCGAAACGAATAACCAGAACGGCCTAGGGGAAAAGTACGCATACCGTTGCAATCGGGCGAGTTTCTACTTTCAGATGCAACAGAAATTTTGCGGATTGGTCAATCCGTTCGCGAGATATGGCAGATTGTAGGTAAGAAACGCTCGAGAAACTCAACATTTTCGCAGTTCTGATGCTCGAAACGAATAACTAAAACGGCCTAGGGGAAAAGTACGCATACGGTTGTAATCGGGCGAGTTTCTACTTTCAGATGCAACAGAACTTTTGCGGTTTGGTCAATCCGTTCGCGAGATATGGCAGTTTGGAGGTAAGCAACGCTTGGGAAACTCAAAATTTTCGCAGTTCTCATGCTCGAAACGTATAACTACAACGGCCTAGGGGAAAAGTACGTACACCGTTGTAATCCGGCGAGTTTCTACTTTCAGATGCAACAGAAATTTTGCGGATTGGTCAATCCGTTCGCGAGATATGGCAGTTTGTAGGTAAGAAACGCTTGAGAAACTCAACATTTTCGCAGTTCTGATGCTCGAAACGAATAACTAGAACGGCCTAGGGGAAAAGTACGCATGCCGTTGTAATCGGGCGAGTTTCTACTGTCAGATGCAACAGAAATTTTGCGGATTAGTCAATCCGTTCGCGAGATATGGCAGTTTGGAGGAAAGAAACGCTTGAGAAACTCAAAATTTTCGCAGTTCTGATGCTCGACAAGCATAACTAGAACGGTCTAGGGGAAAAGTACGCATACCGTTGTAATCGGGCGAGTTTCTACTTTCAGATGCAACAGAAATTTTGTGGATTGGTCAATCCGTTCGCGAGATATGGCAGTTTGTAGGTAAGAAACGCTTGAGAAACTCAAAATTTTCGCAGTTCTGATGCTCGAAACGAATAACCAGAACGGCCTAGGGGAAAAGAACGCATACCGTTGTAATCGGGCGAGTTTCTACTTTCAGATGCAACAGAAATTTTGCGGATTGGTCAATCCGTTCGCGAGATATGGCAGTTTGGAGGTAAGCAACGCTTGAGAAACTCAAAATTTTCGCAGTTCTGTTGCTCGAAACGAATAACCAGAACGGCCTAGGGGAAAAGAACGCATACCGTTGTAATCGGGCGAGTTTCTACTTTCAGATGCAACAGAAATTTTGCGGATTGGTCAATCCGTTCGCGAGATATGGCAGTTTGTAGGTAAGAAACGCTCGAGAAACTCAACATTTTCGCAGTTCTGATGCTCGAAACGAATAACTAGAACGGCCTAGGGGAAAAGTACGCATACGGTTGTAATCGGGCGAGTTTCTACTTTCAGATGCAACAGAACTTTTGCGGTTTGGTCAATCCGTTCGCGAGATATGGCAGTTTGGAGGTAAGCAACGCTTGGGAAACCCAAAATTTTCGCAGTTCTCATGCTCGAAACGTATAACTACAACGGCCTAGGGGAAAAGTACGCATACCGTTGTAATCCGGCGAGTTTCTACTTTCAGATGCAACAGAAATTTTGCGGATTGGTCAATCCGTTCGCGAGATATGGCAGTTTGTAGGTAAGAAACGCTTGAGAAACTCAACATTTTCGCAGTTCTGATGCTCGAAACGAATAACTAGAACGGCCTAGGGGAAAAGTACGCATGCCGTTGTAATCGGGCGAGTTTCTACTGTCAGATGCAACAGAAATTTTGCGGATTAGTCAATCCGTTCGCGAGATATGGCAGTTTGGAGGAAAGAAACGCTTGAGAAACTCAAAATTTTCGCAGTTCTGATGCTCGACAAGCATAACTAGAACGGTCTAGGGGAAAAGTACGCATACCGTTGTAATCGGGCGAGTTTCTACTTTCAGATGCAACAGAAATTTTGCGGATTGGTCAATCCGTTCGCGAGATATGGTAGTTTGGAGGTAAGAAACGGTTGAGAAACTCAAAATTTTCACAGTTCTGATGCTCGAAACGAATAACCAGAACGGCCTAGGGGATAAGTACGCATACCGTTGTAATCGGGCGAGTTTCTACTTTCAGATGCAACAGAAATTTTGCGGATTGGTCAATCCGTTCGCGAGATATGGCAGTTTGGAGATAAGCAACGCTTGAGAAACCCAAAATTTTCGCAGTTCTCATGCTCGAAACGAATAACTACAACGGCCTAGGGGAAAAGTACGCATACCGTTGTAATCGGGCGAGTTTCTACTTTCAGATGCAACAGAACTTTTGCGGTTTGGTCAATCCGTTCGCGAGATATGGCAGTTTGGAGGTAAGCAACGCTTGAGAAACTCAAAATTTTCGCAGTTCTGTTGCTCGAAACGAATAACTAGAACGGGCTAGGGGAAAAGTACGCACACCGTTGTAATCGGGCGAGTTTCTACTTTCAGATGCAACAGAAATTTTGCGGATTGGTCAATCCGTTCGCGAGATATGGCAGTTTGTAGGTAAGAAACGCTTGAGAAACTCAAAATTTTCGCAGTTCTGATGCTCGAAACGAATAACCAGAACGGCCTAGGGGAAAAGTACGCATACCGTTGCAATCGGGCGAGTTTCTACTTTCAGATGCAACAGAAATTTTGCGGATTGGTCAAACCGTTCGCGAGATATGGCAGATTGTAGGTAAGAAACGCTCGAGAAACTCAACATTTTCGCAGTTCTGATGCTCGAAACGAATAACTAAAACGGCCTAGGGGAAAAGTACGCATACGGTTGTAATCGGGCGAGTTTCTACTTTCAGATGCAACAGAACTTTTGCGGTTTGGTCAATCCGTTCGCGAGATATGGCAGTTTGGAGGTAAGCAACGCTTGGGAAACTCAAAATTTTCGCAGTTCTCATGCTCGAAACGTATAACTACAACGGCCTAGGGGAAAAGTACGTACACCGTTGTAATCCGGCGAGTTTCTACTTTCAGATGCAACAGAAATTTTGCGGATTGGTCAATCCGTTCGCGAGATATGGCAGTTTGTAGGTAAGAAACGCTTGAGAAACTCAACATTTTCGCAGTTCTGATGCTCGAAACGAATAACTAGAACGGCCTAGGGGAAAAGTACGCATGCCGTTGTAATCGGGCGAGTTTCTACTGTCAGATGCAACAGAAATTTTGCGGATTAGTCAATCCGTTCGCGAGATATGGCAGTTTGGAGGAAAGAAACGCTTGAGAAACTCAACATTTTCGCAGTTCTGATGCTCGAAACGAATAACTAGAACGGCCTAGGGGAAAAGTACGCATACGGTTGTAATCGGGCGAGTTTCTACTTTCAGATGCAACAGAACTTTTGCGGTTTGGTCAATCCGTTCGCGAGATATGGCAGTTTGGAGGTAAGCAACGCTTGGGAAACCCAAAATTTTCGCAGTTCTCATGCTCGAAACGTATAACTACAACGGCCTAGGGGAAAAGTACGCATACCGTTGTAATCCGGCGAGTTTCTACTTTCAGATGCAACAGAAATTTTGCGGATTGGTCAATCCGTTCGCGAGATATGGCAGTTTGTAGGTAAGAAACGCTTGAGAAACTCAACATTTTCGCAGTTCTGATGCTCGAAACGAATAACTAGAACGGCCTAGGGGAAAAGTACGCATGCCGTTGTAATCGGGCGAGTTTCTACTGTCAGATGCAACAGAAATTTTGCGGATTTGTCAATCCGTTCGCGAGATATGGCAGTTTGGAGGAAAGAAACGCTTGAGAAACTCAAAATTTTCGCAGTTCTGATGTTCGACAAGCATAACTAGAACGGTCTAGGGGAAAAGTACGCATACCGTTGTAATCGGGCGAGTTTCTACTTTCAGATGCAACAGAAATTTTGCGGATTGGTCAATCCGTTCGCGAGATATGGTAGTTTGGAGGTAAGAAACGGTTGAGAAACTCAAAATTTTCACAGTTCTGATGCTCGAAACGAATAACCAGAACGGCCTAGGGGATAAGTACGCATACCGTTGTAATCGGGCGAGTTTCTACTTTCAGATGCAACAGAAATTTTGCGGATTGGTCAATCCGTTCGCGAGATATGGCAGTTTGGAGATAAGCAACGCTTGAGAAACCCAAAATTTTCGCAGTTCTCATGCTCGAAACGAATAACTACAACGGCCTAGGGGAAAAGTACGCATACCGTTGTAATCGGGCGAGTTTCTACTTTCAGATGCAACAGAAATTTTGCGGACTGGTCAATCCGTTCGCGAGATATGGCAATTTGGAGGTAAGAAACGCTTGAGAAACTCAAAATTTTCGCAGTTCTGATGCTCGACAAGCATAACTAGAACGGTCTAGGCGAAAAGTACGCATACCGTTGTAATCGGGCGAGTTTCTACTTTCAGATGCAACAGAAATTTTGTGGATTGGTCAATCCGTTCGCGAGATATGGCAGTTTGTAGGTAAGAAACGCTTGAGAAACTCAAAATTTTCGCTGTTCTGATGCTCGAAACGAATAACCAGAACGGCCTAGGGGAAAAGTACGCATACCGTTGTAATCGGGCGAGTTTCTACTGTCAGATGCAACAGAAATTTTGCGGATTTGTCAATCCGTTCGCGAGATATGGCAGTTTGGAGGAAAGAAACGCTTGAGAAACTCAAAATTTTCGCAGTTCTGATGCTCGACAAGCATAACTAGAACGGTCTAGGGGAAAAGTACGCATACCGTTGTAATCGGGCGAGTTTCTACTTTCAGATGCAACAGAAATTTTGCGGACTGGTCAATCCGTTCGCGAGATATGGCAATTTGGAGGTAAGAAACGCTTGAGAAACTCAAAATTTTCGCAGTTCTGATGCTCGACAAGCATAACTAGAACGGTCTAGGCGAAAAGTACGCATACCGTTGTAATCGGGCGAGTTTCTACTTTCAGATGCAACAGAAATTTTGCGGATTGGTCAATCCGTTCGCGAGATATGGCAGTTTGTAGGTAAGAAACGCTTGAGAAACTCAACATTTTCGCAGTTCTGATGCTCGAAACGAATAACTAGAACGGCCTAGGGGAAAAGTACGCATGCCGTTGTAATCGGGCGAGTTTCTACTGTCAGATGCAACAGAAATTTTGCGGATTTGTCAATCCGTTCGCGAGATATGGCAGTTTGGAGGAAAGAAACGCTTGAGAAACTCAAAATTTTCGCAGTTCTGATGCTCGACAAGCATAACTAGAACGGTCTAGGGGAAAAGTACGCATACCGTTGTAATCGGGCGAGTTTCTACTTTCAGATGCAACAGAAATTTTGCGGATTGGTCAATCCGTTCGCGAGATATGGTAGTTTGGAGGTAAGAAACGGTTGAGAAACTCAAAATTTTCACAGTTCTGATGCTCGAAACGAATAACCAGAACGGCCTAGGGGATAAGTACGCATACCGTTGTAATCGGGCGAGTTTCTACTTTCAGATGCAACAGAAATTTTGCGGATTGGTCAATCCGTTCGCGAGATATGGCAGTTTGGAGATAAGCAACGCTTGAGAAACCCAAAATTTTCGCAGTTCTCATGCTCGAAACGAATAACTACAACGGCCTAGGGGAAAAGTACGCATACGGTTGTAATCGGGCGAGTTTCTACTTTCAGATGCAACAGAACTTTTGCGGTTTGGTCAATCCGTTCGCGAGATATGGCAGTTTGGAGGTAAGCAACGCTTGGGAAACCCAAAATTTTCGCAGTTCTCATGCTCGAAACGTATAACTACAACGGTCTAGGGGAAAAGTACGCATACCGTTGTAATCCGGCGAGTTTCTACTTTCAGATGCAACAGAAATTTTGCGGATTGGTCAATCCGTTCGCGAGATATGGCAGTTTGTAGGTAAGAAACGCTGGAGAAACTCAAAATTTTCGCAGTTCTGATGCTCGACAAGCATAACTAGAACGGCCTAGGGGAAAAGTACGCATACCGTTGTAATCGGGCGAGTTTCTACCTTCAGATGCAACAGAAATTTTGCGGATTGGTCAATCCGTTCGCGAGATATGGCAGTTTGGAAGTAAGAAACGCTAGAGAAACTCAAAATTTTCGCAGTTCTGATGCTCGAAACGAATAACTAGAACGGCCTAGGGAAAAAGTACGCATAGTGTTGTAATCGGGCCAGTTTCTACTTTCATATGCAACAGAAATTTTGCGGATTGGTCAATCCGTTCGCGAGATATGGCAGTTTGGAGGTAAGAAACGCTCGAGAAACTCAAAATTTTCGCAGTTCTGATGCTCGACAAGCATAACTAGAACGGCCTAGGGGAAAAGTACGCACACCGTTGTAATCGGGCGAGTTTCTACTTTCAGATGCAACAGAAATTTTGCGGATTGGTCAATCCGTTCGCGAGATATGGCAGTTTGGAGGTAAGCAACGCTTGAAAAACTCAAAATTTTTGCAGTTCTGTTGCTCGAAACGAATAACTAGAACGGGCTAGGGGAAAAGTACGCATACCGTTGTAATCGGGCGAGTTTCTACTAACGGATGCAACAGAAATTTTGCGGATTGGTCAATCCGTTCGCGAGATATGGCAGTTTGGATGTAAGAAACGCTTGAGAAACTCAAAATTTTCGCGGTTCTGATGCTCGAAACGAATAACAAGAACGGCCTAGGGGAAAAGTACGCACACCGTTGTAATCGGGCGAGTTTCTACTTTCAGATGCAACAGAAATTTTGCGGATTGGTCATTCCGTTCGCGAGATATGGCAGTTTGGAGGTAAGAAACGCTTGAGAAACTCAAAATTTTCGCAGTTCTGATGCTCGACAAGCATAACTAGAACGGCCTAGGGGAAAAGTACGCACACCGTTGTAATCGGGCGAGGTTCTACTTTCAGATGCAACAGAAATTTTGCGGATTGGTGAATCCGTTCGCGAGATATGGCAGTTTGGAGGTAAGCAACGCTTGAGAAACTCAAAATTTTCGCAGTTCTGTTGCTCGAAACGAATAACTAGAACGGCCTAGGGGAAAAGTACGCATAGTGTTGTAATCGGGCGAGTTTCTACTTTCAGATGCAACAGAAATTTTGCGAATTGGTCAATCCGTTCGCGAGATATGGCAGTTTGGAGGTAAGAAACGCTCGAAAAACTCAAAATTTTCGCAGTTCTGATGCTCGACAAGCATAACTAGAACGGCCTAGGGGAAAAGTACGCACACCGTTGTAATCGGGCGAGTTTCTACTTTCAGATGCAACAGAAATTTTGCGGATTGGTCAATCCGTTCGCGAGATATGGCAGTTTGGAGGTAAGCAACGCTTGAAAAACTCAAACTTTTCGCAGTTCTGTTGCTCGAAACGAATAACTAGAACGGGCTAGGGGAAAAGTACGCATACCGTTGTAATCGGGCGAGTTTCTACTTTCAGATGCAAGAGAAATTTTGCGGATTGGTCAATCCGTTCGCGAGATATGGCAGTTTGGAGGTAAGCAACGCTTGGGAAACTCAAAATTTTCGCAGTTCTCATGCTCGAAACGTATAACTACAACGGCCTAGGGGAAAAGTACGTACACCGTTGTAATCCGGCGAGTTTCTACTTTCAGATGCAACAGAAATTTTGCGGATTGGTCAATCCGTTCGCGAGATATGGCAGTTTGTAGGTAAGAAACGCTTGAGAAACTCAACATTTTCGCAGTTCTGATGCTCGAAACGAATAACTAGAACGGCCTAGGGGAAAAGTACGCATGCCGTTGTAATCGGGCGAGTTTCTACTGTCAGATGCAACAGAAATTTTGCGGATTAGTCAATCCGTTCGCGAGATATGGCAGTTTGGAGGAAAGAAACGCTTGAGAAACTCAAAATTTTCGCAGTTCTGATGCTCGACAAGCATAACTAGAACGGTCTAGGGGAAAAGTACGCATACCGTTGTAATCGGGCGAGTTTCTACTTTCAGATGCAACAGAAATTTTGTGGATTGGTCAATCCGTTCGCGAGATATGGCAGTTTGTAGGTAAGAAACGCTTGAGAAACTCAAAATTTTCGCAGTTCTGATGCTCGAAACGAATAACCAGAACGGCCTAGGGGAAAAGAACGCATACCGTTGTAATCGGGCGAGTTTCTACTTTCAGATGCAACAGAAATTTTGCGGATTGGTCAATCCGTTCGCGAGATATGGCAGTTTGTAGGTAAGAAACGCTCGAGAAACTCAACATTTTCGCAGTTCTGATGCTCGAAACGAATAACTAGAACGGCCTAGGGGAAAAGTACGCATAGTGTTGTAATCGGGCGAGTTTCTACTTTCAGATGCAACAGAAATTTTGCGGATTGGTCAATCCGTTCGCGAGATATGGCAGTTTGGAGGTAAGAAACGCTTGAGAAACTCAAAATTTTCGCAGTTCTGATGCTCGAAACGAATAACTAGAACGGCCTAGGGGAAAAGTACGCATACCGTTGTAATCGGGCGAGTTTCTACCTTCAGATGCAACAGAAATTTTGCGGATTGGTCAATCCGTTCGCGAGATATGGCAGTTTGGAGGTACGAAACGCTTGAGAAACTCAAAATTTTCGCAGTTCTGATGCTCGAAACGAATAACTAGAACGGCCTAGGGGAAAAGTACGCATAGTGTTGTAATCGGGCGAGTTTCTACTTTCAGATGCAACAGAAATTTTGCGGATTGGTCAATCCGTTCGCGAGATATGGCAGTTTGGAGGTACGAAACGCTTGAGAAACTCAAAATTTTCGCAGTTCTGATGCTCGAAACGAATAACTAGAACGGCCTAGGGGAAAAGTACGCATACCGTTGTAATCGGGCGAGTTTCTACCTTCAGATGCAACAGAAATTTTGCGGGTTGTTCAATCCGTTCGCGAGATATGGCAGTTTGGAAGTAAGAAACGCTTGAGAAACTCAAAATTTTCGCAGTTCTGATGCTCGAAACGATTAACTAGAACGGCCTAGGGAAAAAGTACGCATAGTGTTGTAATCGGGCGAGTTTCTACTTTCATATGCAACAGAAATTTTGCGGATTGGTCAATCCGTTCGCGAGATATGGCAGTTTGGAGGTAAGAAACGCTCGAAACACTCAAAATTTTCGCAGTTCTGATGCTCGACAAGCATAACTAGAACGGCCTAGGGGAAAAGTACGCACACCGTTGTAATCGGGCGAGGTTCTACTTTCAGATGCAACAGAAATTTTGCGGATTGGTGAATCCGTTCGCGAGATATGGCAGTTTGGAGGTAAGAAACGCTTGAGAAACTCAAAATTTTCGCAGTTCTGATGCTCGACAAGCATAACTAGAACGGCCTAGGGGAAAAGTACGCACACCGTTGTAATCGGGCGAGGTTCTACTTTCAGATGCAACAGAAATTTTGCGGATTGGTGAATCCGTTCGCGAGATATGGCAGTTTGGAGGTAAGCAACGCTTGAGAAACTCAAAATTTTCGCAGTTCTGTTGCTCGAAACGAATAACTAGAACGGCCTAGGGGAAAAGTACGCATAGTGTTGTAATCGGGCGAGTTTCTACTTTCAGATGCAACAGAAATTTTGCGAATTGGTCAATCCGTTCGCGAGATATGGCAGTTTGGAGGTAAGAAACGCTCGAAAAACTCAAAATTTTCGCAGTTCTGATGCTCGACAAGCATAACTAGAACGGCCTAGGGGAAAAGTACGCACACCGTTGTAATCGGGCGAGTTTCTACTTTCAGATGCAACAGAAATTTTGCGGATTGGTCAATCCGTTCGCGAGATATGGCAGTTTGGAGGTAAGCAACGCTTGAAAAACTCAAACTTTTCGCAGTTCTGTTGCTCGAAACGAATAACTAGAACGGGCTAGGGGAAAAGTACGCATACCGTTGTAATCGGGCGAGTTTCTACTTTCAGATGCAAGAGAAATTTTGCGGATTGGTCAATCCGTTCGCGAGTTATGGCAGTTTGGAGGTAAGAAACGCTCGAGAAACTCAAAATTTTCGCAGTTCTGATGCTCGACAAGCATAACTAGAACGGCCTAGGGGAAAAGTACGCACACCGTTGTAATCGGGCGAGTTTCTACTTTCAGATGCAACAGAAATTTTGCGGATTGGTCAATCCGTTCGCGAGATATGGCAGTTTGGAGGTAAGAAACGCTTGAGAAACTCAAAATTTTCGCAGTTCTGATGCTCGAAACGAATAACTAGAACGGCCTAGGGGAAAAGTACGCATACCGTTGTAATCGGGCGAGTTTCTACCTTCAGATGCAACAGAAATTTTGCGGATTGGTCAATCCGTTCGCGAGATATGGCAGTTTGGAGGTACGAAACGCTTGAGAAACTCAAAATTTTCGCAGTTCTGATGCTCGAAACGAATAACTAGAACGGCCTAGGGGAAAAGTACGCATAGTGTTGTAATCGGGCGAGTTTCTACTTTCAGATGCAACAGAAATTTTGCGGATTGGTCAATCCGTTCGCGAGATATGGCAGTTTGGAGGTACGAAACGCTTGAGAAACTCAAAATTTTCGCAGTTCTGATGCTCGAAACGAATAACTAGAACGGCCTAGGGGAAAAGTACGCATACCGTTGTAATCGGGCGAGTTTCTACCTTCAGATGCAACAGAAATTTTGCGGGTTGTTCAATCCGTTCGCGAGATATGGCAGTTTGGAAGTAAGAAACGCTTGAGAAACTCAAAATTTTCGCAGTTCTGATGCTCGAAACGATTAACTAGAACGGCCTAGGGAAAAAGTACGCATAGTGTTGTAATCGGGCGAGTTTCTACTTTCATATGCAACAGAAATTTTGCGGATTGGTCAATCCGTTCGCGAGATATGGCAGTTTGGAGGTAAGAAACGCTCGAAACACTCAAAATTTTCGCAGTTCTGATGCTCGACAAGCATAACTAGAACGGCCTAGGGGAAAAGTACGCACACCGTTGTAATCGGGCGAGGTTCTACTTTCAGATGCAACAGAAATTTTGCGGATTGGTGAATCCGTTCGCGAGATATGGCAGTTTGGAGGTAAGAAACGCTTGAGAAACTCAAAATTTTCGCAGTTCTGATGCTCGACAAGCATAACTAGAACGGCCTAGGGGAAAAGTACGCACACCGTTGTAATCGGGCGAGGTTCTACTTTCAGATGCAACAGAAATTTTGCGGATTGGTGAATCCGTTCGCGAGATATGGCAGTTTGGAGGTAAGCAACGCTTGAGAAACTCAAAATTTTCGCAGTTCTGTTGCTCGAAACGAATAACTAGAACGGCCTAGGGGAAAAGTACGCATAGTGTTGTAATCGGGCGAGTTTCTACTTTCAGATGCAACAGAAATTTTGCGAATTGGTCAATCCGTTCGCGAGATATGGCAGTTTGGAGGTAAGAAACGCTCGAAAAACTCAAAATTTTCGCAGTTCTGATGCTCGACAAGCATAACTAGAACGGCCTAGGGGAAAAGTACGCACACCGTTGTAATCGGGCGAGTTTCTACTTTCAGATGCAACAGAAATTTTGCGGATTGGTCAATCCGTTCGCGAGATATGGCAGTTTGGAGGTAAGCAACGCTTGAAAAACTCAAACTTTTCGCAGTTCTGTTGCTCGAAACGAATAACTAGAACGGGCTAGGGGAAAAGTACGCATACCGTTGTAATCGGGCGAGTTTCTACTTTCAGATGCAAGAGAAATTTTGCGGATTGGTCAATCCGTTCGCGAGTTATGGCAGTTTGGAGGTAAGAAACGCTCGAGAAACTCAAAATTTTCGCAGTTCTGATGCTCGACAAGCATAACTAGAACGGCCTAGGGGAAAAGTACGCACACCGTTGTAATCGGGCGAGTTTCTACTTTCAGATGCAACAGAAATTTTGCGGATTGGTCAATCCGTTCGCGAGATATGGCAGTTTGGAGGTAAGCAACGCTTGAGAAACTCAAAATTTTCGCAGTTCTGTTGCTCGAAACGAATAACTAGAACGGGCTAGGGGAAAAGTACGCACACCGTTGTAATCGGGCGAGTTTCTACTTTCAGATGCAACAGAAATTTTGCGGATTGGTCAATCCGTTCGCGAGATATGGCAGTTTGTAGGTAAGAAACGCTTGAGAAACTCAAAATTCTCGCAGTTCTGATGCTCGAAACGAATAACCAGAACGGCCTAGGGGAAAAGTACGCATACCCTTGCAATCGGGCGAGCTTCTACTTTCAGATGCAACAGAAATTTTGCGGATTGGTCAATCCGTTCGCGAGATATGGCAGATTGTAGGTAAGAAACGCTCGAGAAACTCAACATTTTCGCAGTTCTGATGCTCGAAACGAATAACTAAAACGGCCTAGGGGAAAAGTACGCATACGGTTGTAATCGGGCGAGTTTCTACTTTCAGATGCAACAGAACTTTTGCGGTTTGGTCAATCCGTTCGCGAGATATGGCAGTTTGGAGGTAAGCAACGCTTGGGAAACTCAAAATTTTCGCAGTTCTCATGCTCGAAACGTATAACTACAACGGCCTAGGGGAAAAGTACGTACACCGTTGTAATCCGGCGAGTTTCTACTTTCAGATGCAACAGAAATTTTGCGGATTGGTCAATCCGTTCGCGAGATATGGCAGTTTGTAGGTAAGAAACGCTTGAGAAACTCAACATTTTCGCAGTTCTGATGCTCGAAACGAATAACTAGAACGGCCTAGGGGAAAAGTACGCATGCCGTTGTAATCGGGCGAGTTTCTACTGTCAGATGCAACAGAAATTTTGCGGATTAGTCAATCCGTTCGCGAGATATGGCAGTTTGGAGGAAAGAAACGCTTGAGAAACTCAAAATTTTCGCAGTTCTGATGCTCGACAAGCATAACTAGAACGGTCTAGGGGAAAAGTACGCATACCGTTGTAATCGGGCGAGTTTCTACTTTCAGATGCAACAGAAATTTTGTGGATTGGTCAATCCGTTCGCGAGATATGGCAGTTTGTAGGTAAGAAACGCTTGAGAAACTCAAAATTTTCGCAGTTCTGATGCTCGAAACGAATAACCAGAACGGCCTAGGGGAAAAGAACGCATACCGTTGTAATCGGGCGAGTTTCTACTTTCAGATGCAACAGAAATTTTGCGGATTGGTCAATCCGTTCGCGAGATATGGCAGTTTGTAGGTAAGAAACGCTCGAGAAACTCAACATTTTCGCAGTTCTGATGCTCGAAACGAATAACTAGAACGGCCTAGGGGAAAAGTACGCATAGTGTTGTAATCGGGCGAGTTTCTACTTTCAGATGCAACAGAAATTTTGCGGATTGGTCAATCCGTTCGCGAGATATGGCAGTTTGTAGGTAAGAAACGCTCGAGAAACTCAACATTTTCGCAGTTCTGATGCTCGAAACGAATAACTAGAACGGCCTAGGGGAAAAGTACGCATAGTGTTGTAATCGGGCGAGTTTCTACTTTCAGATGCAACAGAAATTTTGCGGATTGGTCAATCCGTTCGCGAGATATGGCAGTTTGGAGGTAAGAAACGCTTGAGAAACTCAAAATTTTCGCAGTTCTGATGCTCGAAACGAATAACTAGAACGGCCTAGGGGAAAAGTACGCATACCGTTGTAATCGGGCGAGTTTCTACCTTCAGATGCAACAGAAATTTTGCGGATTGGTCAATCCGTTCGCGAGATATGGCAGTTTGGAGGTACGAAACGCTTGAGAAACTCAAAATTTTCGCAGTTCTGATGCTCGAAACGAATAACTAGAACGGCCTAGGGGAAAAGTACGCATAGTGTTGTAATCGGGCGAGTTTCTACTTTCAGATGCAACAGAAATTTTGCGGATTGGTCAATCCGTTCGCGAGATATGGCAGTTTGGAGGTACGAAACGCTTGAGAAACTCAAAATTTTCGCAGTTCTGATGCTCGAAACGAATAACTAGAACGGCCTAGGGGAAAAGTACGCATACCGTTGTAATCGGGCGAGTTTCTACCTTCAGATGCAACAGAAATTTTGCGGGTTGTTCAATCCGTTCGCGAGATATGGCAGTTTGGAAGTAAGAAACGCTTGAGAAACTCAAAATTTTCGCAGTTCTGATGCTCGAAACGATTAACTAGAACGGCCTAGGGAAAAAGTACGCATAGTGTTGTAATCGGGCGAGTTTCTACTTTCATATGCAACAGAAATTTTGCGGATTGGTCAATCCGTTCGCGAGATATGGCAGTTTGGAGGTAAGAAACGCTCGAGAAACTCAAAATTTTCGCAGTTCTGATGCTCGACAAGCATAACTAGAACGGCCTAGGGGAAAAGTACGCACACCGTTGTAATCGGGCGAGTTCCTACTTTCAGATGCAACAGAAATTTTGCGGATTGGTCAATCCGTTCGCGAGATATGGCAGTTTGTAGGTAAGCAACGCTTGAAAAACTCAAAATTTTTGCAGTTCTGTTGCTCGAAACGAATAACTAGAACGGGCTAGGGGAAAAGTACGCATACCGTTGTAATCGGGCGAGTTTCTACTTTCGGATGCAACAGAAATATTGCGGATTGGTCAATCCGTTCGCGAGATATGGCAGTTTGGATGTAAGAAACGCTTGAGAAACTCAAAATTTTCGCGGTTCTGATGCTCGAAACGAATAACAAGAACGGCCTAGGGGAAAAGTACGCACACCGTTGTAATCGGGCGAGTTTCTACTTTCAGATGCAACAGAAATTTTGCGGATTGGTCATTCCGTTCGCGAGATATGGCAGTTTGGAGGTAAGAAACGCTTGAGAAACTCAAAATTTTCGCAGTTCTGATGCTCGACAAGCATAACTAGAACGGCCTAGGGGAAAAGTACGCACACCGTTGTAATCGGGCGAGGTTCTACTTTCAGATGCAACAGAAATTTTGCGGATTGGTGAATCCGTTCGCGAGATATGGCAGTTTGGAGGTAAGCAACGCTTGAGAAACTCAAAATTTTCGCAGTTCTGTTGCTCGAAACGAATAACTAGAACGGGCTAGGGGAAAAGTACGCACACCGTTGTAATCGGGCGAGTTTCTACATTCAGATGCAACAGAAATTTTGCGGATTGGTCATTCCGTTCGCGAGATATGGCAGTTTGGAGGTAAGAAACGCTTGAGAAACTCAAAATTTTCGCAGTTCTGATGCTCGACAAGCATAACTAGAACGGCCTAGGGGAAAAGTACGCACACCGTTGTAATCGGGCGAGTTTCTACTTTCAGATGCAACAGAAATTTTGCGGATTGGTGAATCCGTTCGCGAGATATGGCAGTTTGGAGGTAAGCAACGCTTGAGAAACTCAAAATTTTCGCAGTTCTGTTGCTCGAAACGAATAACTAGAACGGGCTAGGGGAAAAGTACGCATACAGTTGTAATCGGGCGAATTTCTACTTTCAGATGCAACAGAAATTTTGCGGATTGGTCATTCCGTTCGCGAGATATGGCAGTTTGGAGGTAAGAAACGCTTGAGAAACTCAAAATTTTTGCAGTTCTGATGCTCGAAACGAATATCTAGAACGGCCTAGGGGAAAAGTACGCATAGTGTTGTAATCGGGCGAGTTTCTACTTTGAGATGCAACAGAAATTTTGCGGATTGGTCAATCCGTTCGCGAGATATGGCAGTTTGGAAGTAAGAAACGCTTGAGAAACTCAAAATTTTCGCAGTTCTGATGCTCGAAACGAATAACTAGAACGGCCTAGGGGATAAGTACGCACACCGTTGTAATCGGGCGAGTTTCTACTTTCAGATGCAACAGAAATTTTGCGGATTGGTCAATCCGTTCGCGAGATATGGCAGTTTGGAGGTAAGAAACGCTCGAGAAACTCAAAATTTTCGCAGTTCTGTTGCTCGACAAGCATAACTAGAACGGCCTAGGGGAAAAGTACGCACACCGTTGTAATCGGGCGAGTTTCTACTTTCAGATGCAACAGAAATTTTGCGGATTGGTCAATCCGTTCGCGAGATATGGCAGTTTGGAGGTAAGAAACGCTTGAGAAACTCAAAATTTTCGCAGTTCTGATGCTCGAAACGAATAACTAGAACGGCCTAGGGGAAAAGTACGCATAGTGTTGTAATCGGGCGAGTTTCTACTTTCAGATGCAACAGAAATTTTGCGGATTGGTCAATCCGTTCGCGAGATATGGCAGTTTGGAGGTAAGAAACGCTTGAGAAACTCAAAATTTTCGCAGTTCTGATGCTCGAAACGAATAACTAGAACGGCCTAGGGGAAAAGTACGCATACCGTTGTAATCGGGCGAGTTTCTACCTTCAGATGCAACAGAAATTTTGCGGATTGGTCAATCCGTTCGCGAGATATGGCAGTTTGGAGGTAAGCAACGCTTGAAAAACTCAAAATTTTCGCAGTTCTGTTGCTCGAAACGAATAACTAGAACGGGCTAGGGGAAAAGTACGCATACAGTTGTAATCGGGCGAGTTTCTACTTTCAGCTGCATCAGAAATTTTGCGGATTGGACAATCCGTTCGCGAGATATGGCAGTTTGGAGGTAAGAAACGCTCGAGAAACTCAAAATTTTCGCAGTTCTGATGCTCGACAAGCATAACTAGAACGGTCTCGGGGAAAAGTACGCACACCGTTGAAATCGGGCGAGTTTCTACTTTCAGATGCAACAGAAATTTTGCGGATTGGTCAATCCGTTCGCGAGATATGGCAGTTTGGAGGTAAGCAACGCTTGAGAAACTCAAAATTTTCGCAGTTCTGTTGCTCGAAACGAATAACTAGAACGGGCTAGGGGAAAAGTACGCATACAGTTGTAATCGAGCGAGTTTCTCTTTTCAGATGCATCAGAAATTTTGCGGATTGGACAATCCGTTCGCGAGATGTGGCAGTTTGTAGGAGAGAAACGCTCGAGAAACTCAAAATTTTCGCAGTTCTGTTGCTCGAAACGAATAACTAGAACGGGCTAGGGGAAAAGTACGCATACCGTTGTAATCGGGCGAGTTTCTACCTTCAGATGCAACAGAAATTTTGCGGATTGGTCAATCCGTTCGCGAGATATGGCAGTTTGGAGGTAAGCAACGCTTGAAAAACTCAAAATTTTCGCAGTTCTGATGCTCGACAAGCATAACCAGAACGGCCTAGGGGAAAAGTACGCATACCGTTGTAATCGGGCGAGTTTCTACTTTCAGCTGCAACAGAAATTTTGCGGATTGGTCAATCCGTTCGCGAGTTATGGCAGTTTGGATGTAAGAAACGCTTGAGAAACTCAAAATTTTCGCAGTTCTGATGCTCGAAACGAATAACTAGAACGGCCTAGGGGAAAAGTACGCATAGTGTTGTAATTGGGCGAGTTTCTACTTTCAGATGCAACAGAAATTATGCGAATTGGTCAATCCGTTCGCGAGATATGGCAGTTTGGAAGTAAGAAACGCTTGAGAAACTCAAAATTTTCGCAGTTCTGATGCTCGAAACGAATAACTAGAACGGCCTAGGGGAAAAGTACGCATAGTGTTGTAATCGGGCGAGTTTCTACTTTCAGATGCAACAGAAATTTTGCGGATTGGTCAATCCGTTCGCGAGATATGGCAGTTTGGAGGTAAGAAACGCTCGAGAAACTCAAAATTTTCGCAGTTCTGATGCTCGAAACGAATAACTAGAACGGCCTAGGGAAAAAGTACGCACACCGTTGTAATCGTGCGAGTTTCTACCTTCAGATGCAACAGAAATTTTGCGGATTGGTCAATCCGTTCGCGAGATATGGCAGTTTGGAAGTAAGAAACGCTTGAGAAACTCAAAATTTTCGCAGTTCTGATGCTCGAAATGAATAACTAGAACGGCCTAGGGGAAAAGTACGCACACCGTTGTAATCGGGCGAGTTTCTACCTTCAGATGCAACAGAAATTTTGCGGGTTGGTCAATCCGTTCGCGAGATATGGCAGTTTGGAAGTAAGAAACGCTTGAGAAACTCAAAATTTTCGCAGTTCTGATGCTCGAAACGAATAACTAGAACGGCCTAGGGAAAAAGTACGCATAGTGTTGTAATCGGGCGAGTTTCTACTTTCAGATGCAACAGAAATTTTGCGGATTGGTCAATCCGTTCGCGAGATATGGCAGTTTGGAGGTAAGAAACACTCGAGAAACTCAAAATTTTCGCAGTTCTGATGCTCGACAAGCATAACTAGAACGGCCTAGGGGAAAAGTACGCACACCGTTGTAATCGGGCGAGTTTCTACTTTCAGATGCAACAGAAATTTTGCGGATTGGTCATTCCGTTCGCGAGATATGGCAGTTTGGAGGTAAGAAACGCTTGAGAAACTCAAAATTTTTGCAGTTCTGATGCTCGAAACGAATATCTAGAACGGCCTAGGGGAAAAGTACGCATAGTGTTGTAATCGGGCGAGCTTCTACTTTGAGATGCAACAGAAATTTTGCGGATTGGTCAATCCGTTCGCGAGATATGGCAGTTTGGAAGTAAGAAACGCTTGAGAAACTCAAAATTTTCGCAATTCTGATGCTCGAAACGAATAACTAGAACGGCCTAGGGGAAAAGTACGCATAGTGTTGTAATCGGGCGAGTTTCTACTTTCAGATGCAACAGAAATTTTGCGGATTGGTCAATCCGTTCGCGAGATATGGCAGTTTGGAGGTAAGAAACGCTTGAGAAACTCAAAATTTTCGCAGTTCTGATGCTCGAAACGAATAACTAGAACGGCCTAGGGGAAAAGTACGCATACCGTTGTAATCGGGCGAGTTTCTACCTTCAGATGCAACAGAAATTTTGCGGATTGGTCAATCCGTTCGCGAGATATGGCAGTTTGGAGGTAAGCAACGCTTGAAAAACTCAAAATTTTCGCAGTTCTGTTGCTCGAAACGAATAACTAGAACGGGCTAGGGGAAAAGTACGCATACAGTTGTAATCGGGAGAGTTTCTACTTTCAGATGCATCTGAAATTTTGCGGATTGGACAATCCGTTCGCGAGATATGGCAGTTTGGAGGTAAGAAACGCTCGAGAAACTCAAAATTTTCGCAGTTCTGATGCTCGACAAGCATAACTAGAACGGCCTCGGGGAAAAGTACGCACACCGTTGAAATCGGGCGAGTTTCTACTTTCAGATGCAACAGAAATTTTGCGGATTGGTCAATCCGTTCGCGAGATATGGCAGTTTGGAGGTAAGCAACGCTTGAGAAACTCAAAATTTTCGCAGTTCTGTTGCTCGAAACGAATAACTAGAACGGGCTAGGGGAAAAGTATGCATACAGTTGTAATCGGGCGAGTTTCTACTTTCAGATGCATCAGAAATTTTGCGGATTGGACAATCCGTTCGCGAGATGTGGCAGTTTGTAGGAGAGAAACGCTCGAGAAACTCAAAATTTTCGCAGTTCTGTTGCTCGAAACGAATAACTAGAACGGGCTAGGGGAAAAGTACGCATACCGTTGTAATCGGGCGAGTTTCTACCTTCAGATGCAACAGAAATTTTGCGGATTGGTCAATCCGTTCGCGAGATATGGCAGTTTGGAGGTAAGAAACGCTCGAGAAACTCAAAATTTTCGCAGTTCTGATGCTCGACAAGCATAACTAGAACGGCCTCGGGGAAAAGTACGCACACCGTTGAAATCGGGCGAGTTTCTACTTTCAGATGCAACAGAAATTTTGCGGATTGGTCAATCCGTTCGCGAGATATGGCAGTTTGGAAGTAAGAAACGCTTGAGAAACTCAAAATTTTCGCAGTTCTGATGCTCGAAACGAATAACTAGAACGGCCTAGGGGAAAAGTACGCATAGTGTTGTAATCGGGCGAGTTTCTACTTTCAGATGCAACAGAAATTTTGCGGATTGGTCAATCCGTTCGCGAGATATGGCAGTTTGGAGGTACGAAACGCTTGAGAAACTCAAAATTTTCGCAGTTCTGATGCTCGAAACGAATAACTAGAACGGCCTAGGGGAAAAGTACGCATACCGTTCTAATCGGGCGAGTTTCTACCTTCAGATGCAACCGAAATTTTGCGGGTTGTTCAATCCGTTCGCGAGATATGGCAGTTTGGAAGTAAGAAACGCTTGAGAAACTCAAAATTTTCGCAGTTCTGATGCTCGAAACGAATAACTAGAACGGCCTAGGGAAAAAGTACGCATAGTGTTGTAATCGGGCGAGTTTCTACTTTCATATGCAACAGAAATTTTGCGGATTGGTCAATCCGTTCGCGAGATATGGCAGTTTGGAAGTAAGAAACGCTTGAGAAACTCAAAATTTTCGCAGTTCTGATGCTCGAAACGAATAACTAGAACGGCCTAGGGGAAAAGTACGCATAGTGTTGTAATCGGGCGAGTTTCTACTTTCAGATGCAACAGAAATTTTGCGGATTGGTCAATCCGTTCGCGAGATATGGCAGTTTGGAGGTAAGAAACGCTCGAGAAACTCAAAATTTTCGCAGTTCTGATGCTCGACAAGCATAACTAGAACGGCCTAGGGGAAAAGTACGCACACCGTTGTAATCGGGCGAGTTTCTACTTTCAGATGCAACAGAAATTTTGCGGATTGGTCAATCCGTTCGCGAGATATGGCAGTTTGGAGGTAAGAAACGCTTGAAAAACTCAAAATTTTCGCAGTTCTGATGCTCGAAACGAATAACTAGAACGGCCTAGGGGAAAAGTACGCACACCCTTGTAATCGTGCGAGTTTCTACCTTCAGATGCAACAGAAATTTTGCGGATTGGTCAATCCGTTCGCGAGATATGGCAGTTTGGAGGTAAGAAACACTCGAGAAACTCAAAATTTTCGCAGTTCTGATGCTCGACAAGCATAACTAGAACGGCCTAGGGGAAAAGTACGCACACCGTTGTAATCGGGCGAGTTTCTACTTTCAGATGCAACAGAAATTTTGCGGATTGGTCATTCCGTTCGCGAGATATGGCAGTTTGGAGGTAAGAAACGCTTGAGAACCTCAAAATTTTCGCAGTTCTGATGCTCGACAAGCATAACTAGAACGGCCTAGGGGAAAAGTACGCACACCGTTGTAATCGGGCGAGTTTCTACTTTCAGATGCAACAGAAATTTTGCGGATTGGTCAATCCGTTCGCGAGATATGGCAGTTTGGAGGTAAGAAACGCTGGAGAAACTCAAAATTTTCGCAGTTCTGATTCTCGACAAGCATAACTAGAACGGCCTAGGGGAAAAGTACGCATACCGTTGTAATCGGGCGAGTTTCTACCTTCAGATGCAACAGAAATTTTGCGGATTGGTCAATCCGTTCGCGAGATATGGCAGTTTGGAAGTAAGAAACGCTTGAGAAACTCAAAATTTTCGCAGTTCTGATGCTCGAAACGAATAACTAGAACGGCCTAGGGGAAAAGTACGCATAGTGTTGTAATCGGGCGAGTTTCTACTTTCAGATGCAACAGAAATTTTGCGGATTGGTCAATCCGTTCGCGAGATATGGCAGTTTGGAGGTACGAAACGCTTGAGAAACTCAAAATTTTCGCAGTTCTGATGCTCGAAACGAATAACTAGAACGGCCTAGGGGAAAAGTACGCATACCGTTGTAATCGGGCGAGTTTCTACCTTCAGATGCAACAAAAATTTTGCGGGTTGGTCTATCCGTTCGCGAGATATGGCAGTTTGGAAGTAAGAAACGCTTGAGAAACTCAAAATTTTCGCAGTTCTGATGCTCGAAACGAATAACTAGAACGGCCTAGGGAAAAAGTACGCATAGTGTTGTAATCGGGCGAGTTTCTACTTTCAGATGCAACAGAAATTTTGCGGATTGGTCAATCCGTTCGCGAGATATGGCAGTTTGGAGGTAAGAAACACTCGAGAAACACAAAATTTTCGCAGTTCTGATGCTCGACAAGCATAACTAGAACGGCCTAGGGGAAAAGTACGCACACCGTTGTAATCGGGCGAGTTTCTACTTTCAGATGCAACAGAAATTTTGCGGATTGGTCATTCCGTTCGCGAGATACGGCAGTTTGGAGGTAAGAAACGCTTGAGAAACTCAAAATTTTCGCAGTTCTGATGCTCGACAAGCATAACTAGAACGGCCTAGGGGAAAAGTACGCACTCCGTTGTAATCGGGCGAGTTTCTACTTTCAGATGCAACAGAAATTTTGCGGATTGGTCATTCCGTTCGCGAGATACGGCAGTTTGGAGGTAAGAAACGCTTGAGAAACTCAAAATTTTCGCAGTTCTGATGCTCGACAAGCATAACTAGAACGGCCTAGGGGAAAAGTACGCACACCGTTGTAATCGGGCGAGTTTCTACTTTCAGATGCAACAGAAATTTTGCGGATTGGTCAATCCGTTCGCGAGATGTGGCAGTTTGTAGGAGAGAAACGCTCGAGAAACTCAAAATTTTCGCAGTTCTGTTGCTCGAAACGAATAACTAGAACGGTCTAGGGGAAAAGTACGCATACCGTTGTAATCGGGCGAGTTTCTACTTTCAGATGCAACAGAAATTTTGCGAATTGGTCAATCCGTTCGCGAGATATGGCAGTTTGGATGTAAGAAACGCTTGAGAAACTCAAAATTTTCGCAGTTCTGATGCTCGAAACGAATAACTAGAACGGCCTAGGGGAAAAGTACGCATAGTGTTGTAATCGGGCGAGTTTCTACTTTCAGATGCAACAGAAATTTTGCGAATTGGTCAATCCGTTCGCGAGATATGGCAGTTTGGAGGTAAGAAACGCTTGAGAAACTCAAAATTTTCGCAGTTCTGATGCTCGAAACGAATAACTAGAACGGCCTAGGGAAAAAGTACGCATAGTGTTGTAATCGGGCGAGTTTCAACTTTCAGATGCAACAGAAATTTTGCGGATTGGTCAATCCGTTCGCGAGATATGGCAGTTTGGAGGTAAGAAACACTCGAGAAACTCAAAATTTTCGCAGTTCTGATGCTCGACAAGCATAACTAGAACGGCCTAGGGGAAAAGTACGCACACCGTTGTAATCGGGCGAGTTTCTACTTTCAGATGCAACAGAAATTTTGCGGATTGGTCATTCCGTTCGCGAGATATGGCAGTTTGGAGGTAAGAAACGCTTGAGAAACTCAAAATTTTCGCAGTTCTGATGCTCGACAAGCATAACTAGAACGGCCTAGGGGAAAAGTACGCACACCGTTGTAATCGGGCGAGTTTCTACTTTCAGATGCAACAGAAATTTTGCGGATTGGTCAATCCGTTCGCGAGATATGGCAGCTTGGAGGTAAGAAACGCTGGAGAAACTCAAAATTTTCGCAGTTCTGTTGCTCGAAACGAATAACTAGAACGGGCTAGGGGAAAAGTACGCATACCGTTGTAATCGGGCGAGTTTCTACTTTCAGCTGCAACAGAAATTTTGCGGATTGGTCAATCCGTTCGCGAGTTATGGCAGTTTGGAAGTAAGAAACGCTTGAGAAACTCAAAATTTTCGCAGTTCTGATGCTCGAAACGAATAACTAGAACGGCCTAGGGGAAAAGTACGCATAGTGTTGTAATCGGGCGAGTTTCTACTTTCAGATGCAACAGAAATTTTGCGGATTGGTCAATCCGTTCGCGAGATATGGCAGTTTGGAAGTAAGAAACGCTCGAGAAACTCAAAATTTTCGCAGTTCTGATGCTCGACAAGCATAACTAGAACGGCCTAGGGGAAAAGTACGCACACCGTTGTAATCGGGCGAGTTTCTACTTTCAGATGCAACAGAAATTTTGCGGATTGGTCAATCCGTTCGCGAGATATGGCAGTTTGGAGGTAAGCAACGCTTGAAAAACTCAAACTTTTCGCAGTTCTGTTGCTCGAAACGAATAACTAGAACGGGCTAGGGGAAAAGTACGCATACCGTTGTAATCGGGCGAGTTTCTACTTTCAGATGCAAGAGAAATTTAGCGGATTGGTCAATCCGTTCGCGAGTTATGGCAGTTTGGAGGTAAGAAACGCTTGAGAAACTCGTAATTTTCGCAATTCTGATGCTCGAAACGAATAACTAGAACGGCCTAGGGGAAAAGTACGCATAGTGTTGTAATCGGGCGAGTTTCTACTTTCAGATGCAACAGAAATTTTGCGGATTGGTCAATCCGTTCGCGAGATATGGCAGTTTGGAGGTAAGAAACGCTTGAAAAACTCAAAATTTTCGCAGTTCTGATGCTCGAAACGAATAACTAGAACGGCCTAGGGGAAAAGTACGCACACCGTTGTAATCGTGCGAGTTTCTACCTTCAGATGCAACAGAAATTTTGCGGATTGGTCAATCCGTTCGCGAGATATGGCAGTTTGGAAGTAAGAAACGCTTGAGAAACTCAAAATTTTCGCAGTTCTGATGCTCGAAATGAATAACTAGAACGGCCTAGGGGAAAAGTACGCATAGTGTTGTAATCGGGCGAGTTTCTACTTTCAGATGCAAGAGAAATTTAGCGGATTGGTCAATCCGTTCGCGAGTTATGGCAGTTTGGAGGTAAGAAACGCTTGAGAAACTCGTAATTTTCGCAATTCTGATGCTCGAAACGAATAACTAGAACGGCCTAGGGGAAAAGTACGCATAGTGTTGTAATCGGGCGAGTTTCTAGTTTCAGATGCAACAGAAATTTTGCGGATTGGTCAATCCGTTCGCGAGATATGGCAGTTTGGAGGTAAGAAACGCTTGAAAAACTCAAAATTTTCGCAGTTCTGATGCTCGAAACGAATAACTCGAACGGCCTAGGGGAAAAGTACGCACACCGTTGTAATCGTGCGAGTTTCTACCTTCAGATGCAACAGAAATTTTGCGGATTGGTCAATCCGTTCGCGAGATATGGCAGTTTGGAAGTAAGAAACGCTTGAGAAACTCAAAATTTTCGCAGTTCTGATGCTCGAAATGAATAACTAGAACGGCCTAGGGAAAAAGTACGCATAGTGTTGTAATCGGGCGAGTTTCTACTTTCAGATGCAACAGAAATTTTGCGGATTGGTCAATCCGTTCGCGAGATATGGCAGTTTGGAGGTAAGAAACACTCGAGAAACTCAAAATTTTCGCAGTTCTGATGCTCGACAAGCATAACTAGAACGGCCTAGGGGAAAAGTACGCACACCGTTGTAATCGGGCGAGTTTCTACTTTCAGATGCAACAGAAATTTTGCGGATTGGTCATTCCGTTCGCGAGATATGGCAGTTTGGAGGTAAGAAACGCTTGAGAAACTCAAAATTTTCGCAGTTCTGATGCTCGACAAGCATAACTAGAACGGCCTAGGGGAAAAGTACGCACACCGTTGTAATCGGGCGAGTTTCTACTTTCAGATGCAACAGAAATTTTGCGGATTGGTCAATCCGTTCGCGAGATATGGCAGTTTGGAGGTAAGCAACGCTTGAAAAACTCAAACTTTTCGCAGTTCTGTTGCTCGAAACGAATAACTAGAACGGGCTAGGGGAAAAGTACGCATACCGTTGTAATCGGGCGAGTTTCTACTTTCAGATGCAAGAGAAATTTAGCGGATTGGTCAATCCGTTCGCGAGTTATGGCAGTTTGGAGGTAAGAAACGCTTGAGAAACTCGTAATTTTCGCAATTCTGATGCTCGAAACGAATAACTAGAACGGCCTAGGGGAAAAGTACGCATAGTGTTGTAATCGGGCGAGTTTCTAGTTTCAGATGCAACAGAAATTTTGCGGATTGGTCAATCCGTTCGCGAGATATGGCAGTTTGGAGGTAAGAAACGCTTGAAAAACTCAAAATTTTCGCAGTTCTGATGCTCGAAACGAATAACTAGAACGGCCTAGGGGAAAAGTACGCACACCGTTGTAATCGTGCGAGTTTCTACCTTCAGATGCAACAGAAATTTTGCGGATTGGTCAATCCGTTCGCGAGATATGGCAGTTTGGAGGTAAGAAACACTCGAGAAACTCAAAATTTTCGCAGTTCTGATGCTCGACAAGCATAACTAGAACGGCCTAGGGGAAAAGTACGCACACCGTTGTAATCGGGCGAGTTTCTACTTTCAGATGCAACAGAAATTTTGCGGATTGGTCATTCCGTTCGCGAGATATGGCAGTTTGGAGGTAAGAAACGCTTGAGAAACTCAAAATTTTCGCAGTTCTGATGCTCGACAAGCATAACTAGAACGGCCTAGGGGAAAAGTACGCACACCGTTGTAATCGGGCGAGTTTCTACTTTCAGATGCAACAGAAATTTTGCGGATTGGTCAATCCGTTCGCGAGATATGGCAGTTTGGAGGTAAGCAACGCTTGAAAAACTCAAACTTTTCGCAGTTCTGTTGCTCGAAACGAATAACTAGAACGGGCTAGGGGAAAAGTACGCATACCGTTGTAATCGGGCGAGTTTCTACTTTCAGATGCAAGAGAAATTTAGCGGATTGGTCAATCCGTTCGCGAGTTATGGCAGTTTGGAGGTAAGAAACGCTTGAGAAACTCGTAATTTTCGCAATTCTGATGCTCGAAACGAATAACTAGAACGGCCTAGGGGAAAAGTACGCATAGTGTTGTAATCGGGCGAGTTTCTAGTTTCAGATGCAACAGAAATTTTGCGGATTGGTCAATCCGTTCGCGAGATATTGCAGTTTGGAGGTAAGAAACGCTTGAAAAACTCAAAATTTTCGCAGTTCTGATGCTCGAAACGAATAACTAGAACGGCCTAGGGGAAAAGTACGCACACCGTTGTAATCGTGCGAGTTTCTACCTTCAGATGCAACAGAAATTTTGCGGATTGGTCAATCCGTTCGCGAGATATGGCAGTTTGGAAGTAAGAAACGCTTGAGAAACTCAAAATTTTCGCAGTTCTGATGCTCGAAATGAATAACTAGAACGGCCTAGGGGAAAAGTACGCATAGTGTTGTAATCGGGCGAGTTTCTACTTTCAGATGCAACAGAAATTTTGCGGATTGGTCAATCCGTTCGCGAGATATGGCAGTTTGGAGGTACGAAACGCTTGAGAAACTCAAAATTTTCGCAGTTCTGATGCTCGAAACGAATAACTAGAACGGCCTAGGGGAAAAGTACGCATACCGTTGTAATCGGGCGAGTTTCTACCTTCAGATGCAACAGAAATTTTGCGGGTTGGTCAATCCGTTCGCGAGATATGGCAGTTTGGAAGTAAGAAACGCTTGAGAAACTCAAAATTTTCGCAGTTCTGATGCTCGAAACGAATAACTAGAACGGCCTAGGGAAAAAGTACGCATAGTGTTGTAATCGGGCGAGTTTCTACTTTCAGATGCAACAGAAATTTTGCGGATTGGTCAATCCGTTCGCGAGATATGGCAGTTTGGAGGTAAGAAACACTCGAGAAACTCAAAATTTTCGCAGTTCTGATGCTCGACAAGCATAACTAGAACGGCCTAGGGGAAAAGTACGCACACCGTTGTAATCGGGCGAGTTTCTACTTTCAGATGTAACAGAAATTTTGCGGATTGGTCATTCCGTTCGCGAGATATGGCAGTTTGGAGGTAAGAAACGCTTGAGAAACTCAAAATTTTCGCAGTTCTGATGATCGACAAGCATAACTAGAACGGCCTAGGGGAAAAGTACGCACACCGTTGTAATCGGGCGAGTTTCTACTTTCAGATGCAACAGAAATTTTGCGGATTGGTCAATCCGTTCGCGAGATATGGCAGTTTGGAGGTACGAAACGCTTGAGAAACTCAAAATTTTCCAGTTCTGATGCTCGAAACGAATAACTAGAACGGCCTAGGGGAAAAGTACGCATAGTGTTGTAATCGGGCGAGTTTCTACTTTCAGATGCAACAGAAATTTTGCGGATTGGTCAATCCGTTCGCGAGATATGGCAGTTTGGAGGTAAGAAACGCTGGAGAAACTCAAAATTTTCGCAGTTCTGATGCTCGAAACGAATAACTAGAACGGCCTAGGGGAAAAGTACGCACAGTGTTGTAATCGGGCGAGTTTCTACTTTCAGATGCAACAGAAATTTTGCGGATTGGTCAATCCGTTCGCGAGATATGGCAGTTTGGAGGTACGAAACGCTTGAGAAACTCAAAATTTTCCAGTTCTGATGCTCGAAACGAATAACTAGAACGGCCTAGGGGAAAAGTACGCCCACCGTTGTAATCGGGCGAGTTTCTACTTTCAGATGCAACAGAAATTTTGCGAATTGTTCCATCCGTTCGCGAGATATGGCAGTTTGGACATAAGCAACGCGTGAGAAACTCAAAATTTTCGCAGTTCTGATGCTCGAAACGAATAACTAGAACGGCCTAGGGGAAAAGTACGCTTAGTGTTGTAATCGGGCGAGTTTCTACTTTCAGATGCAACAGAAATTTTGCGGATTGGTCAATCCGTTCGCGAGATATGGCAGTTTGGAGGTAAGAAACACTCGAGAAACTCAAAATTTTCGCAGTTCTGATGCTCGACAAGCATAACTAGAACGGCCTAGGGGAAAAGTACGCACACCGTTGTAATCGGGCGAGTTTCTACTTTCAGATGCAACAGAAATTTTGCGGATTGGTCATTCCGTTCGCGAGATATGGCAGTTTGGAGGTAAGAAACGCTTGAGAAACTCAAAATTTTCGCAGTTCTGATGCTCGACAAGCATAACTAGAACGGCCTAGGGGAAAAGTACGCACACCGTTGTAATCGGGCGAGTTTCTACTTTCAGATGCAACAGAAATTTTGCGGATTGGTCAATCCGTTCGCGAGATGTGGCAGTTTGTAGGAGAGAAACGCTCGAGAAACTCAAAATTTTCGCAGTTCTGTTGCTCGAAACGAATAACTAGAACGGGCTAGGGGAAAAGTACGCATACCGTTGTAATCGGGCGAGTTTCTACTTTCAGATGCAACAGAAATTTTGCGAATTGGTCAATCCGTTCGCGAGATATGGCAGTTTGGAGGTAAGAAACGCTCGAGAAACTCAAAATTTTCGCAGTTCTGATGCTCGACAAGCATAACTAGAACGGCCTAGGGGAAAAGTACGCATACCGTTGTAATCGGGCGAGTTTCTACTTTCAGATGCAACAGAAATTTTGCGGATTGGTCAATCCGTTCGCGAGATATGGCAGTTTGGAGGTAAGAAACACTCGAGAAACTCAAAATTTTCGCAGCTCTGATGCTCGACAAGCATAACTAGAACGGCCTAGGGGAAAAGTACGCACACCGTTGTAATCGGGCGAGTTTCTACTTTCAGATGCAACAGAAATTTTGCGGATTGGTCATTCCGTTCGCGAGATATGGCAGTTTGGAGGTAAGAAACGCTTGAGAAACTCAAAATTTTCGCAGTTCTGATGCTCGACAAGCATAACTAGAACGGCCTAGGGGAAAGTACGCACACCGTTGTAATCGGGCGAGTTTCTACCTTCAGATGCAACAGAAATTTTGCGGATTGGTCAATCCGTTCGCGAGATATGGCAGTTTGGAAGTAAGAAACGCTTGAGAAACTCAAAATTTTCGCAGTTCTGATGCTCGAAACGAATAACTAGAACGGCCTAGGGAAAAAGTACGCATAGTGTTGTAATCGGGCGAGTTTCTACTTTCAGATGCAACAGAAATTTTGCGGATTGGTCAATCCGTTCGCGAGATATGGCAGTTTGGAGGTACGAAACGCTTGAGAAACTCAAAATTTTCCAGTTCTGATGCTCGAAACGAATAACTAGAACGGCCTAGGGGAAAAGTACGCATAGTGTTGTAATCGGGCGAGTTTCTACTTTCAGATGCAACAGAAATTTTGCGGATTGGTCAATCCGTTCGCGAGATATGGCAGTTTGGAGGTAAGAAACGCTGGAGAAACTCAAAATTTTCGCAGTTCTGATGCTCGAAACGAATAACTAGAACGGCCTAGGGGAAAAGTACGCACAGTGTTGTAATCGGGCGAGTTTCTACTTTCAGATGCAACAGAAATTTTGCGGATTGGTCAATCCGTTCGCGAGATATGGCAGTTTGGAGGTACGAAACGCTTGAGAAACTCAAAATTTTCCAGTTCTGATGCTCGAAACGAATAACTAGAACGGCCTAGGGGAAAAGTACGCCCACCGTTGTAATCGGGCGAGTTTCTACTTTCAGATGCAACAGAAATTTTGCGAATTGTTCCATCCGTTCGCGAGATATGGCAGTTTGGACATAAGCAACGCTTGAGAAACTCAAAATTTTCGCAGTTCTGATGCTCGAAACGAATAACTAGAACGGCCTAGGGGAAAAGTACGCTTAGTGTTGTAATCGGGCGAGTTTCTACTTTCAGATGCAACAGAAATTTTGCGGATTGGTCAATCCGTTCGCGAGATATGGCAGTTTGGAGGTAAGAAACACTCGAGAAACTCAAAATTTTCGCAGTTCTGATGCTCGACAAGCATAACTAGAACGGCCTAGGGGAAAAGTACGCACACCGTTGTAATCGGGCGAGTTTCTACTTTCAGATGCAACAGAAATTTTGCGGATTGGTCATTCCGTTCGCGAGATATGGCAGTTTGGAGGTAAGAAACGCTTGAGAAACTCAAAATTTTCGCAGTTCTGATGCTCGACAAGCATAACTAGAACGGCCTAGGGGAAAAGTACGCACACCGTTGTAATCGGGCGAGTTTCTACTTTCAGATGCAACAGAAATTTTGCGGATTGGTCAATCCGTTCGCGAGATGTGGCAGTTTGTAGGAGAGAAACGCTCGAGAAACTCAAAATTTTCGCAGTTCTGTTGCTCGAAACGAATAACTAGAACGGGCTAGGGGAAAAGTACGCATACCGTTGTAATCGGGCGAGTTTCTACTTTCAGATGCAACAGAAATTTTGCGAATTGGTCAATCCGTTCGCGAGATATGGCAGTTTGGAGGTAAGAAACGCTCGAGAAACTCAAAATTTTCGCAGTTCTGATGCTCGACAAGCATAACTAGAACGGCCTAGGGGAAAAGTACGCATACCGTTGTAATCGGGCGAGTTTCTACTTTCAGATGCAACAGAAATTTTGCGGATTGGTCAATCCGTTCGCGAGTTATGGCAGTTTGGATGTAAGAAACGCTTGAGAAACTCAAAATTTTCGCAGTTCTGATGCTCGAAACGAATAACTAGAACGGCCTAGGGGAAAAGTACGCATAGTGTTGTAATCGGGCGAGTTTCTACTTTCAGATGCAACAGAAATTTTGCGAATTGGTCAATCCGTTCGCGAGATATGGCAGTTTGGAGGTAAGAAACGCTTGAGAAACTCAAAATTTTCGCAGTTCTGATGCTCGAAACGAATAACTAGAACGGCCTAGGGAAAAAGTACGCATAGTGTTGTAATCGGGCGAGTTTCTACTTTCAGATGCAACAGAAATTTTGCGGGTTGGTCAATCCGTTCGCGAGGTATGGCAGTTTGGAGGTAAGAAACACTCGAGAAACTCAAAATTTTCGCAGTTCTGATGCTCGACAAGCATAACTAGAACGGCCTAGGGGAAAAGTACGCACACCGTTGTAATCGGGCGAGTTTCTACTTTCAGATGCAACAGAAATTTTGCGGATTGGTCATTCCGTTCGCGAGATATGGCAGTTTGGAGGTAAGAAACGCTTGAGAAACTCAAAATTTTCGCAGTTCTGATGCTCGACAAGCATAACTAGAACGGCCTAGGGGAAAAGTACGCACACCGTTGTAATCGGGCGAGTTTCTACTTTCAGATGCAACAGAAATTTTGCGGATTGGTCAATCCGTTCGCGAGATATGGCAGTTTGGAGGTACGAAACGCTTGAGAAACTCAAAATTTTCCAGTTCTGATGCTCGAAACGAATAACTAGAACGGCCTAGGGGAAAAGTACGCCCACCGTTGTAATTGGGCGAGTTTCTACTTTCAGATGCAACAGAAATTTTGCGAATTGTTCCATCCGTTCGCGAGATATGGCAGTTTGGACATAAGCAACGCTTGAGAAACTCAAAATTTTCGCAGTTCTGATGCTCGAAACGAATAACTAGAACGGCCTAGGGGAAAAGTACGCTTAGTGTTGTAATCGGGCGAGTTTCTACTTTCAGATGCAACAGAAATTTTGCGGATTGGTCAATCCGTTCGCGTGATATGGCAGTTTGGAGGTAAGAAACACTCGAGAAACTCAAAATTTTCGCAGTTCTGATGCTCGACAAGCATAACTAGAACGGCCTAGGGGAAAAGTACGCACACCGTTGTAATCGGGCGAGTTTCTACTTTCAGATGCAACAGAAATTTTGCGGATTGGTCATTCCGTTCGCGAGATATGGCAGTTTGGAGGTAAGAAACGCTTGAGAAACTCAAAATTTTCGCAGTTCTGATGCTCGACAAGCATAACTAGAACGGCCTAGGGGAAAAGTACGCACACCGTTGTAATCGGGCGAGTTTCTACTTTCAGATGCAACAGAAATTTTGCGGATTGGTCAATCCGTTCGCGAGATGTGGCAGTTTGTAGGAGAGAAACGCTCGAGAAACTCAAAATTTTCGCAGTTCTGTTGCTCGAAACGAATAACTAGAACGGGCTAGGGGAAAAGTACGCATACCGTTGTAATCGGGCGAGTTTCTACTTTCAGATGCAACAGAAATTTTGCGAATTGGTCAATCCGTTCGCGAGATATGGCAGTTTGGAGGTAAGAAACGCTCGAGAAACTCAAAATTTTCGCAGTTCTGATGCTCGACAAGCATAACTAGAACGGCCTAGGGGAAAAGTACGCACACCGTTGTAATCGGGCGAGTTTCTACTTTCAGATGCAACACAAATTTTGCGGATTGGTCAATCCGTTCGCGAGATATGGCAGTTTGGAGGTAAGCAACGCTTGAAAAACTCAAAATTTTCGCAGTTCTGATGCTCGACAAGCATAACCAGAACGGCCTAGGGGAAAAGTACGCATACCGTTGTAATCGGGCGAGTTTCTACTTTCAGATGCAGCAGAAATTTTGAGGATTGGTCAATCCGTTCGCGAGTTATGGCAGTTTGGATGTAAGAAACGCTTGAGAAACTCAAAATTTTCGCAGTTCTGATGCTCGAAACGAATAACTAGAACGGCCTAGGGGAAAAGTACGCATAGTGTTGTAATCGGGCGAGTTTCTACTTTCAGATGCAACAGAAATTTTGCGAATTGGTCAATCCGTTCGCGAGATATGGCAGTTTGGAGGTAAGAAACGCTTGAGAAACTCAAAATTTTCGCAGTTCTGATGCTCGACACGAATAACTAGAACGGCCTAGGGAAAAAGTACGCATAGTGTTGTAATCGGGCGAGTTTCTACTTTCAGATGCAACAGAAATTTTGCGGATTGGTCAATCCGTTCGCGAGATATGGCAGTTTGGAGGTAAGAAACACTCGAGAAACTCAAAATTTTCGCAGTTCTGATGCTCGACAAGCATAACTAGAACGGCCTAGGGGAAAAGTACGCACACCGTTGTAATCGGGCGAGTTTCTACTTTCAGATGCAACAGAAATTTTGCGGATTGGTCAATCCGTTCGCGAGATATGGCAGTTTGGAGGTAAGAAACGCTGGAGAAACTCAAAATTTTCGCAGTTCTGATGCTCGACAAGCATAACTAGAACGGCCTAGGGGAAAAGTACGCATACCGTTGTAATCGGGCGAGTTTCTACCTTCAGATGCAACAGAAATTTTGCGGATTGGTCAATCCGTTCGCGAGATATGGCAGTTTGGAAGTAAGAAACGCTTGAGAAACTCAAAATTTTCGCAGTTCTGATGCTCGAAACGAATAACTAGAACGGCCTAGGGGAAAAGTACGCATAGTGTTGTAATCGGGCGAGTTTCTACTTTCAGATGCAACAGAAATTTTGCGGATTGGTCAATCCGTTCGCGAGATGTGGCAGTTTGTAGGAGAGAAACGCTCGAGAAACTCAAAATTTTCGCAGTTCTTTTGCTCGAAACGAATAACTAGAACGGGCTAGGGGAAAAGTACGCATACCGTTGTAATCGGGCGAGTTTCTACTTTCAGATGCAACAGAAATTTTGCGAATTGGTCAATCCGTTCGCGAGATATGGCAGTTTGGAGGTAAGAAACGCTCGAGAAACTCAAAATTTTCGCAGTTCTGATGCTCGACAAGCATAACTAGAACGGCCTAGGGGAAAAGTACGCACACCGTTGTAATCGGGCGAGTTTCTACTTTCAGATGCAACAGAAATTTTGCGGATTGGTCAATCCGTTCGCGAGATATGGCAGTTTGGAGGTAAGCAACGCTTGAAAAACTCAAAATTTTCGCAGTTCTGATGCTCGACAAGCATAACCAGAACGGCCTAGGGGAAAAGTACGCATACCGTTGTAATCGGGCGAGTTTCTACTTTCAGATGCAACAGAAATTTTGAGGATTGGTCAATCCGTTCGCGAGTTATGGCAGTTTGGATGTAAGAAACGCTTGAGAAACTCAAAATTTTCGCAGTTCTGATGCTCGAAACGAATAACTAGAACGGCCTAGGGGAAAAGTACGCATAGTGTTGTAATCGGGCGAGTTTCTACTTTCAGATGCAACAGAAATTTTGCGAATTGGTCAATCCGTTCGCGAGATATGGCAGTTTGGAGGTAAGAAACGCTTGAGAAACTCAAAATTTTCGCAGTTCTGATGCTCGAAACGAATAACTAGAACGGCCTAGGGAAAAAGTACGCATAGTGTTGTAATCGGGCGAGTTTCTACTTTCAGATGCAACAGAAATTTTGCGGATTGGTCAATCCGTTCGCGAGATATGGCAGTTTGGAGGTAAGAAACACTCGAGAAACTCAAAATTTTCGCAGTTCTGATGCTCGACAAGCATAACTAGAACGGCCTAGGGGAAAAGTACGCACACCGTTGTAATCGGGCGAGTTTCTACTTTCAGATGCAACAGAAATTTTGCGGATTGGTCAATCCGTTCGCGAGATATGGCAGTTTGGAGGTAAGAAACGCTGGAGAAACTCAAAATTTTCGCAGTTCTGATGCTCGACAAGCATAACTAGAACGGCCTAGGGGAAAAGTACGCATACCGTTGTAATCGGGCGAGTTTCTACCTTCAGATGCAACAGAAATTTTGCGGATTGGTCAATCCGTTCGCGAGATATGGCAGTTTGGAGGTACGAAACGCTTGAGAAACTCAAAATTTTCCAGTTCTGATGCTCGAAACGAATAACTAGAACGGCCTAGGGGAAAAGTACGCCCACCGTTGTAATTGGGCGAGTTTCTACTTTCAGATGCAACAGAAATTTTGCGAATTGTTCCATCCGTTCGCGAGATATGGCAGTTTGGACATAAGCAACGCTTGAGAAACTCAAAATTTTCGCAGTTCTGATGCTCGAAACGAATAACTAGAACGGCCTAGGGGAAAAGTACGCTTAGTGTTGTAATCGGGCGAGTTTCTACTTTCAGATGCAACAGAAATTTTGCGGATTGGTCAATCCGTTCGCGAGATATGGCAGTTTGGAGGTAAGAAACACTCGAGAAACTCAAAATTTTCGCAGTTCTGATGCTCGACAAGCATAACTAGAACGGCCTAGGGGAAAAGTACGCACACCGTTGTAATCGGGCGAGTTTCTACTTTCAGATGCAACAGAAATTTTGCGGATTGGTCATTCCGTTCGCGAGATATGGCAGTTTGGAGGTAAGAAACGCTTGAGAAACTCAAAATTTTCGCAGTTCTGATGCTCGACAAGCATAACTAGAACGGCCTAGGGGAAAAGTACGCACACCGTTGTAATCGGGCGAGTTTCTACTTTCAGATGCAACAGAAATTTTGCGGATTGGTCAATCCGTTCGCGAGATGTGGCAGTTTGTAGGAGAGAAACGCTCGAGAAACTCAAAATTTTCGCAGTTCTGTTGCTCGAAACGAATAACTAGAACGGGCTAGGGGAAAAGTACGCATACCGTTGTAATCGGGCGAGTTTCTACTTTCAGATGCAACAGAAATTTTGCGAATTGGTCAATCCGTTCGCGAGATATGGCAGTTTGGAGGTAAGAAACGCTCGAGAAACTCAAAATTTTCGCAGTTCTGATGCTCGACAAGCATAACTAGAACGGCCTAGGGGAAAAGTACGCACACCGTTGTAATCGGGCGAGTTTCTACTTTCAGATGCAACACAAATTTTGCGGATTGGTCAATCCGTTCGCGAGATATGGCAGTTTGGAGGTAAGCAACGCTTGAAAAACTCAAAATTTTCGCAGTTCTGATGCTCGACAAGCATAACCAGAACGGCCTAGGGGAAAAGTACGCATACCGTTGTAATCGGGCGAGTTTCTACTTTCAGATGCAACAGAAATTTTGAGGATTGGTCAATCCGTTCGCGAGTTATGGCAGTTTGGATGTAAGAAACGCTTGAGAAACTCAAAATTTTCGCAGTTCTGATGCTCGAAACGAATAACTAGAACGGCCTAGGGGAAAAGTACGCATAGTGTTGTAATCGGGCGAGTTTCTACTTTCAGATGCAACAGAAATTTTGCGAATTGGTCAATCCGTTCGCGAGATATGGCAGTTTGGAGGTAAGAAACGCTTGAGAAACTCAAAATTTTCGCAGTTCTGATGCTCGACACGAATAACTAGAACGGCCTAGGGAAAAAGTACGCATAGTGTTGTAATCGGGCGAGTTTCTACTTTCAGATGCAACAGAAATTTTGCGGATTGGTCAATCCGTTCGCGAGATATGGCAGTTTGGAGGTAAGAAACACTCGAGAAACTCAAAATTTTCGCAGTTCTGATGCTCGACAAGCATAACTAGAACGGCCTAGGGGAAAAGTACGCACACCGTTGTAATCGGGCGAGTTTCTACTTTCAGATGCAACAGAAATTTTGCGGATTGGTCAATCCGTTCGCGAGATATGGCAGTTTGGATGTAAGAAACGCTGGAGAAACTCAAAATTTTCGCAGTTCTGATGCTCGACAAGCATAACTAGAACGGCCTAGGGGAAAAGTACGCATACCGTTGTAATCGGGCGAGTTTCTACCTTCAGATGCAACAGAAATTTTGCGGATTGGTCAATCCGTTCGCGAGATATGGCAGTTTGGAAGTAAGAAACGCTTGAGAAACTCAAAATTTTCGCAGTTCTGATGCTCGAAACGAATAACTAGAACGGCCTAGGGGAAAAGTACGCATAGTGTTGTAATCGGGCGAGTTTCTACTTTCAGATGCAACAGAAATTTTGCGGATTGGTCAATCCGTTCGCGAGATGTGGCAGTTTGTAGGAGAGAAACGCTCGAGAAACTCAAAATTTTCGCAGTTCTTTTGCTCGAAACGAATAACTAGAACGGGCTAGGGGAAAAGTACGCATACCGTTGTAATCGGGCTAGTTTCTACTTTCAGATGCAACAGAAATTTTGCGAATTGGTCAATCCGTTCGCGAGATATGGCAGTTTGGAGGTAAGAAACGCTCGAGAAACTCAAAATTTTCGCAGTTCTGATGCTCGACAAGCATAACTAGAACGGCCTAGGGGAAAAGTACGCACACCGTTGTAATCGGGCGAGTTTCTACTTTCAGATGCAACAGAAATTTTGCGGATTGGTCAATCCGTTCGCGAGATATGGCAGTTTGGAGGTAAGCAACGCTTGAAAAACTCAAAATTTTCGCAGTTCTGATGCTCGACAAGCATAACCAGAACGGCCTAGGGGAAAAGTACGCATACCGTTGTAATCGGGCGAGTTTCTACTTTCAGATGCAACAGAAATTTTGAGGATTGGTCAATCCGTTCGCGAGTTATGGCAGTTTGGATGTAAGAAACGCTTGAGAAACTCAAAATTTTCGCAGTTCTGATGCTCGAAACGAATAACTAGAACGGCCTAGGGGAAAAGTACGCATAGTGTTGTAATCGGGCGAGTTTCTACTTTCAGATGCAACAGAAATTTTGCGAATTGGTCAATCCGTTCGCGAGATATGGCAGTTTGGAGGTAAGAAACGCTTGAGAAACTCAAAATTTTCGCAGTTCTGATGCTCGAAACGAATAACTAGAACGGCCTAGGGAAAAAGTACGCATAGTGTTGTAATCGGGCGAGTTTCTACTTTCAGATGCAACAGAAATTTTGCGGATTGGTCAATCCGTTCGCGAGATATGGCAGTTTGGAGGTAAGAAACACTCGAGAAACTCAAAATTTTCGCAGTTCTGATGCTCGACAAGCATAACTAGAACGGCCTAGGGGAAAAGTACGCACACCGTTGTAATCGGGCGAGTTTCTACTTTCAGATGCAACAGAAATTTTGCGGATTGGTCAATCCGTTCGCGAGATATGGCAGTTTGGAGGTAAGAAACGCTGGAGAAACTCAAAATTTTCGCAGTTCTGATGCTCGACAAGCATAACTAGAACGGCCTAGGGGAAAAGTACGCATACCGTTGTAATCGGGCGAGTTTCTACCTTCAGATGCAACAGAAATTTTGCGGATTGGTCAATCCGTTCGCGAGATATGGCAGTTTGGAGGTAAGAAACGCTTGAGAAACTCAAAATTTTCGCAGTTCTGATGCTCGAAACGAATAACTAGAACGGCCTAGGGGAAAAGTACGCATAGTGTTGTAATCGGGCGAGTTTCTACTTTCAGATGCAACAGAAATTTTGCGGATTGGTCAATCCGTTCGCGAGATATGGCAGTTTGGAGGTACGAAACGCTTGAGAAACTCAAAATTTTCGCAGTTCTGATGCTCGAAACGAAAAACTAGAACGGCCTAGGGGAAAAGTACGCATACCGTTGTAATCGGGCGAGTTTCTACCTTCAGATGCAACAGAAATTTTGCGGGTTGGTCAACCCGTTCGCGAGATATGGCAGTTTGGAAGTAAGAAACGCTTGAGAAACTCAAAATTTTCGCAGTTCTGATGCTCGAAACGAATAACTAGAACGGCCTAGGGAAAAAGTACGCATACCGTTGTAATCGGGCGAGTTTCTACCTTCAGATGCAACAGAAATTTTGCGGGTTGGTCAATCCGTTCGCGAGATATGGCGGTTTGGAAGTAAGAAACGCTTGAGAAACTCAAAATTTTCGCAGTTCTGATGCTCGAAACGAATAACTAGAACGGCCTAGGGAAAAAGTACGCATAGTGTTGTAATCGGGCGAGTTTCTACTTTCAGATGCAACAGAAATTTTGCGGATTGGTCAATCCGTTCGCGAGATATGGCAGTTTGGAGGTAAGAAACACTCGAGAAACTCAAAATTTTCGCAGTTCTGATGCTCGACAAGCATAACTAGAACGGCCTAGGGGAAAAGTACGCACACCGTTGTAATCGGGCGAGTTTCTACTTTCAGATGCAACAGAAATTTTGCGGATTGGTCATTCCGTTCGCGAGATATGGCAGTTTGGAGGTAAGAAACGCTTGAGAAACTCAAAATTTTCGCAGTTCTGATGCTCGACAAGCATAACTAGAACGGCCTAGGGGAAAAGTACGCACACCGTTGTAATCGGGCGAGTTTCTACTTTCAGATGCAACAGAAATTTTGCGGATTGGTCAATCCGTTCGCGAGATGTGGCAGTTTGTAGGAGAGAAACGCTCGAGAAACTCAAAATTTTCGCAGTTCTGTTGCTCGAAACGAATAACTAGAACGGGCTAGGGGAAAAGTACGCATACCGTTGTAATCGGGCGAGTTTCTACTTTCAGATGCAAGAGAAATTTAGCGGATTGGTCAATCCGTTCGCGAGTTATGGCAGTTTGGAGGTAAGAAACGCTTGAGAAACTCGTAATTTTCGCAATTCTGATGCTCGAAACGAATAACTAGAACGGCCTAGGGGAAAAGTACGCACAGTGTTGTAATCGGGCGAGTTTCTAGTTTCAGATGCAACAGAAATTTTGCGGATTGGTCAATCCGTTCGCGAGATATGGCAGTTTGGAGGTAAGAAACGCTTGAAAAACTCAAAATTTTCGCAGTTCTGATGCTCGAAACGAATAACTAGAACGGCCTAGGGGAAAAGTACGCACACCGTTGTAATCGGGCGAGTTTCTACCTTCAGATGCAACAGAAATTTTGCGGATTGGTCAATCCGTTCGCGAGATATGGCAGTTTGGAAGTAAGAAACGCTTGAGAAACTCAAAATTTTCGCAGTTCTGATGCTCGAAATGAATAACTAGAACGGCCTAGGGGAAAAGTACGCACACCGTTGTAATCGGCGAGTTTCTACTTTCAGATGCAACAGAAATTTTGCGGATTGGTCAATCCGTTCGCTAGTTATGGCAGTTTGGATGTAAGAAACGCTTGAAAAACTCAAACTTTTCGCAGTTCTGTTGCTCGAAACGAATAACTAGAACGGGCTAGGGGAAAAGTACGCATACCGTTGTAATCGGGCGAGTTTCTACTTTCAGATGCAAGAGAAATTTAGCGGATTGGTCAATCCGTTAGCGAGTTATGGCAGTTTGGAGGTAAGAAACGCTTGAGAAACTCGTAATTTTCGCAATTCTGATGCTCGAAACGAATAACTAGAACGGCCTAGGGGAAAAGTACGCATAGTGTTGTAATCGGGCGAGTTTCTACTTTCAGATGCAACAGAAATTTTGCGGATTGGTCAATCCGTTCGCGAGATATGGCAGTTTGGAGGTAAGAAACGCTTGAAAAACTCAAAATTTTCGCAGTTCTGATGCTCGAAACGAATAACTAGAACGGCCTTGGGGAAAAGTACGCACACCGTTGTAATCGGGCGAGTTTCTACCTTCAGATGCAACAGAAATTTTGCGGATTGGTCAATCCGTTCGCGAGATATGGCAGTTTGGAAGTAAGAAACGCTTGAGAAACTCAAAATTTTCGCAGTTCTGATGCTCGAAATGAATAACTAGAACGGCCTAGGGGAAAAGTACGCACACCGTTGTAATCGGGCGTGTTTCTACTTTCAGATGCAACAGAAATTTTGCGGATTGGTCAATCCGTTCGCGAGATATGGCAGTTTGGAGGTACGAAACGCTTGAGAAACTCAAAATTTTCGCAGTTCTGATGCTCGAAACGAATAACTAGAACGGCCTAGGGGAAAAGTACGCATACCGTTGTAATCGGGCGAGTTTCTACCTTCAGATGCAACAGAAATTTTGCGGGTTGGTCAATCCGTTCGCGAGATATGGCAGTTTGGAAGTAAGAAACGCTTGAGAAACTCAAAAATTTCGCAGTTCTGATGCTCGAAACGAATAACTAGAACGGCCTAGGGAAAAAGTACGCATAGTGTTGTAATCGGGCGAGTTTCTACTTTCAGATGCAACAGAAATTTTGCGGATTGGTCAATCCGTTCGCGAGATATGGCAGTTTGGAGGTAAGAAACACTCGAGAAACTCAAAATTTTCGCAGTTCTGATGCTCGACAAGCATAACTAGAACGGCCTAGGGGAAAAGTACGCACACCGTTGTAATCGGGCGAGTTTCTACTTTCAGATGCAACAGAAATTTTGCGGATTGGTCATTCCGTTCGCGAGATATGGCAGTTTGGAGATAAGAAACGCTTGAGAAACTCAAAATTTTCGCAGTTCTGATGCTCGACAAGCATAACTAGAACGGCCTAGGGGAAAAGTACGCACACCGTTGTAATCGGGCGAGTTTCTACTTTCAGATGCAACAGAAATTTTGCGGATTGGTCAATCCGTTCGCGAGATATGGCAGTTTGGAGGTAAGAAACGCTGGAGAAACTCAAAATTTTCGCAGTTCTGATGCTCGACAAGCATAACTAGAACGGCCTAGGGGAAAAGTACGCATACCGTTGTAATCGGGCGAGTTTCTACCTTCAGATGCAACAGAAATTTTGCGGATTGGTCAATCCGTTCGCGAGATATGGCAGTTTGGAGGTAAGAAACGCTTGAGAAACTCAAAATTTTCGCAGTTCTGATGCTCGAAACGAATAACTAGAACGGCCTAGGGGAAAAGTACGCATAGTGTTGTAATCGGGCGAGTTTCTACTTTCAGATGCTACAGAAATTTTGCGGATTGGTCAATCCGTTCGCGAGATATGGCAGTTTGGAGGTACGAAACGCTTGAGAAACTCAAAATTTTCGCAGTTCTGATGCTCGAAACGAAAAACTAGAACGGCCTAGGGGAAAAGTACGCATACCGTTGTAATCGGGCGAGTTTCTACCTTCAGATGCAACAGAAATTTTGCGGGTTGGTCAATCCGTTCGCGAGATATGGCAGTTTGGAAGTAAGAAACGCTTGAGAAACTCAAAATTTTCGCAGTTCTGATGCTCGAAACGAATAACTAGAACGGCCTAGGGAAAAAGTACGCATACCGTTGTAATCGGGCGAGTTTCTACCTTCAGATGCAACAGAAATTTTGCGGGTTGGTCAATCCGTTCGCGAGATATGGCGGTTTGGAAGTAAGAAACGCTTGAGAAACTCAAAATTTTCGCAGTTCTGATGCTCGAAACGAATAACTAGAACGGCCTAGGGAAAAAGTACGCATAGTGTTGTAATCGGGCGAGTTTCTACTTTCAGATGCAACAGAAATTTTGCGGATTGGTCAATCCGTTCGCGAGATATGGCAGTTTGGAGGTAAGAAACACTCGAGAAACTCAAAATTTTCGCAGTTCTGATGCTCGACAAGCATAACTAGAACGGCCTAGGGGAAAAGTACGCACACCGTTGTAATCGGGCGAGTTTCTACTTTCAGATGCAACAGAAATTTTGCGGATTGGTCATTCCGTTCGCGAGATATGGCAGTTTGGAGGTAAGAAACGCTTGAGAAACTCAAAATTTTCGCAGTTCTGATGCTCGACAAGCATAACTAGAACGGCCTAGGGGAAAAGTACGCACACCGTTGTAATCGGGCGAGTTTCTACTTTCAGATGCAACAGAAATTTTGCGGATTGGTCAATCCGTTCGCGAGATGTGGCAGTTTGTAGGAGAGAAACGCTCGAGAAACTCAAAATTTTCGCAGTTCTGTTGCTCGAAACGAATAACTAGAACGGGCTAGGGGAAAAGTACGCATACCGTTGTAATCGGGCGAGTTTCTACTTTCAGATGCAAGAGAAATTTAGCGGATTGGTCAATCCGTTCGCGAGTTATGGCAGTTTGGAGGTAAGAAACGCTTGAGAAACTCGTAATTTTCGCAATTCTGATGCTCGAAACGAATAACTAGAACGGCCTAGGGGAAAAGTACGCACAGTGTTGTAATCGGGCGAGTTTCTAGTTTCAGATGCAACAGAAATTTTGCGGATTGGTCAATCCGTTCGCGAGATATGGCAGTTTGGAGGTAAGAAACGCTTGAAAAACTCAAAATTTTCGCAGTTCTGATGCTCGAAACGAATAACTAGAACGGCCTAGGGGAAAAGTACGCACACCGTTGTAATCGGGCGAGTTTCTACCTTCAGATGCAACAGAAATTTTGCGGATTGGTCAATCCGTTCGCGAGATATGGCAGTTTGGAAGTAAGAAACGCTTGAGAAACTCAAAATTTTCGCAGTTCTGATGCTCGAAATGAATAACTAGAACGGCCTAGGGGAAAAGTACGCACACCGTTGTAATCGGGCGTGTTTCTACTTTCAGATGCAACAGAAATTTTGCGGATTGGTCAATCCGTTCGCGAGATATGGCAGTTTGGAGGTACGAAACGCTTGAGAAACTCAAAATTTTCGCAGTTCTGATGCTCGAAACGAATAACTAGAACGGCCTAGGGGAAAAGTACGCATACCGTTGTAATCGGGCGAGTTTCTACCTTCAGATGCAACAGAAATTTTGCGGGTTGGTCAATCCGTTCGCGAGATAGGGCAGTTTGGAAGTAAGAAACGCTTGAGAAACTCAAAAATTTCGCAGTTCTGATGCTCGAAACGAATAACTAGAACGGCCTAGGGAAAAAGTACGCATAGTGTTGTAATCGGGCGAGTTTCTACTTTCAGATGCAACAGAAATTTTGCGGATTGGTCAATCCGTTCGCGAGATATGGCAGTTTGGAGGTAAGAAACACTCGAGAAACTCAAAATTTTCGCAGTTCTGATGCTCGACAAGCATAACTAGAACGGCCTAGGGGAAAAGTACGCACACCGTTGTAATCGGGCGAGTTTCTACTTTCAGATGCAACAGAAATTTTGCGGATTGGTCAATCCGTTCGCGAGATATGGCAGTTTGGAAGTAAGAAACGCTTGAGAAACTCAAAATTTTCGCAGTTCTGATGCTCGAAACGAATAACTAGAACGGCCTAGGGGAAAAGTACGCATAGTGTTGTAATCGGGCGAGTTTCTACTTTCAGATGCAACAGAAATTTTGCGGATTGGTCAATCCGTTCGCGAGATATGGCAGTTTGGAGGTACGAAACGCTTGAGAAACTCAAAATTTTCGCAGTTCTGATGCTCGAAACGAATAACTAGAACGGCCTAGGGGAAAAGTACGCATAGTGTTGTAATCGGGCGAGTTTCTACTTTCATATGCAACAGAAATTTTGCGGATTGGTCAATCCGTTCGCGAGATATGGCAGTTTGGAGGTAAGAAACGCTCGAGAAACTCAAAATTTTCGCAGTTCTGATGCTCGACAAGCATAACTAGAACGGCCTAGGGGAAGAGTACGCACACCGTTGTAATCGGGCGAGTTTCTACTTTCAGATGCAACAGAAATTTTGCGGATTGGTCATTCCGTTCGCGAGATATGGCAGTTTGGAGGTAAGAAACGCTTGAGAAACTCAAAATTTTCGCAGTTCTGATGCTCGACAAGCATAACTAGAACGGCCTAGGGGAAAAGTACGCACACCGTTGTAATCGGGCGAGGTTCTACTTTCAGATGCAACAGAAATTTTGCGGATTGGTGAATCCGTTCGCGAGATATGGCAGTTTGGAGGTAAGAAACGCTTGAGAAACTCAAAATTTTCGCAGTTCTGATGCTCGACAAGCATAACTAGAACGGCCTAGGGGAAAAGTACGCACACCGTTGTAATCGGGCGAGGTTCTACTTTCAGATGCAACAGAAATTTTGCGGATTGGTGAATCCGTTCGCGAGATATGGTAGTTTGGAGGTAAGCAACGCTTGAGAAACTCAAAATTTTCGCAGTTCTGTTGCTCGAAACGAATAACTAGAACGGGCTAGGGGAAAAGTACGCACACCGTTGTAATCGGGCGAGTTTCTACTTTCAGATGCAACAGAAATTTTGCGGATTGGTCAATCCGTTCGCGAGATATGGCAGTTTGGATGTAAGAAACGCTCGAGAAACTCAAAATTTTCGCAGTTCTGATGCTCGAAACGAATAACTAGAACGGCCTAGGGGAAAAGTACGCACACCGTTGTAATCGGGCGAGTTTCTACTTTCAGATGCAACAGAAATTTTGCGGATTGGTCAATCCGTTCGCGAGATATGGCAGTTTGGATGTAAGCAACGCTTGAGAAACTCAAAATTTTCGCAGTTCTGATGCTCGAAACGAATAACTAGAACGGGCTAGGGGAAAAGTACGCATACCGTTGTAATCGGGCGAGTTTCTACTTTCAGATGCAACAGAAATTTTGCGGATTGGTCAATCCGTTCGCGAGATATGGCAGTTTGGAGGTAAACGCTTGAAAAACTCAAAATTTTCGCAGTTCTGTTGCTCGAAACGAATAACTAGAACGGGCTAGGGGAAAAGTACGCATACCGTTGTAATCGGGCGAGTTTCTACTTTCGGATGCAACAGAAATTTTGCGGATTGGTGAATCCGTTCGCGAGATATGGCAGTTTGGAGGTAAGAAACGCTTGAGAAACTCAAAATTTTCGCAGTTCTGATGCTCGACAAGCATAACTAGAACGGCCTAGGGGAAAAGTACGCACACCGTTGTAATCGGGCGAGGTTCTACTTTCAGATGCAACAGAAATTTTGCGGATTGGTCAATCCGTTCGCGAGATATGGCAGTTTGGAGGTAAGAAACACTCGAGAAACTCAAAATTTTCGCAGTTCTGATGCTCGACAAGCATAACTAGAACGGCCTAGGGGAAAAGTACGCACACCGTTGTAATCGGGCGAGTTTCTACTTTCAGATGCAACAGAAATTTTGCGGATTGGTCAATCCGTTCGCGAGATATGGCAGTTTGGAGGTAAGAAACGCTTGAAAAACTCAAAATTTTCGCAGTTCTGATGCTCGAAACGAATAACTAGAACGGCCTTGGGGAAAAGTACGCACACCGTTGTAATCGGGCGAGTTTCTACCTTCAGATGCAACAGAAATTTTGCGGATTGGTCAATCCGTTCGCGAGATATGGCAGTTTGGAAGTAAGAAACGCTTGAGAAACTCAAAATTTTCGCAGTTCTGATGCTCGAAATGAATAACTAGAACGGCCTAGGGGAAAAGTACGCACACCGTTGTAATCGGGCGTGTTTCTACTTTCAGATGCAACAGAAATTTTGCGGATTGGTCAATCCGTTCGCGAGATATGGCAGTTTGGAGGTACGAAACGCTTGAGAAACTCAAAATTTTCGCAGTTCTGATGCTCGAAACGAATAACTAGAACGGCCTAGGGGAAAAGTACGCATACCGTTGTAATCGGGCGAGTTTCTACCTTCAGATGCAACAGAAATTTTGCGGGTTGGTCAATCCGTTCGCGAGATATGGCAGTTTGGAAGTAAGAAACGCTTGAGAAACTCAAAAATTTCGCAGTTCTGATGCTCGAAACGAATAACTAGAACGGCCTAGGGAAAAAGTACGCATAGTGTTGTAATCGGGCGAGTTTCTACTTTCAGATGCAACAGAAATTTTGCGGATTGGTCAATCCGTTCGCGAGATATGGCAGTTTGGAGGTAAGAAACACTCGAGAAACTCAAAATTTTCGCAGTTCTGATGCTCGACAAGCATAACTAGAACGGCCTAGGGGAAAAGTACGCACACCGTTGTAATCGGGCGAGTTTCTACTTTCAGATGCAACAGAAATTTTGCGGATTGGTCATTCCGTTCGCGAGATATGGCAGTTTGGAGATAAGAAACGCTTGAGAAACTCAAAATTTTCGCAGTTCTGATGCTCGACAAGCATAACTAGAACGGCCTAGGGGAAAAGTACGCACACCGTTGTAATCGGGCGAGTTTCTACTTTCAGATGCAACAGAAATTTTGCGGATTGGTCAATCCGTTCGCGAGATATGGCAGTTTGGAGGTAAGAAACGCTGGAGAAACTCAAAATTTTCGCAGTTCTGATGCTCGACAAGCATAACTAGAACGGCCTAGGGGAAAAGTACGCATACCGTTGTAATCGGGCGAGTTTCTACCTTCAGATGCAACAGAAATTTTGCGGATTGGTCAATCCGTTCGCGAGATATGGCAGTTTGGAAGTAAGAAACGCTTGAGAAACTCAAAATTTTCGCAGTTCTGATGCTCGAAACGAATAACTAGAACGGCCTAGGGGAAAAGTACGCATAGTGTTGTAATCGGGCGAGTTTCTACTTTCAGATGCAACAGAAATTTTGCGGATTGGTCAATCCGTTCGCGAGATATGGCAGTTTGGAGGTACGAAACGCTTGAGAAACTCAAAATTTTCGCAGTTCTGATGCTCGAAACGAATAACTAGAACGGCCTAGGGGAAAAGTACGCATACCGTTGTAATCGGGCGAGTTTCTACCTTCAGATGCAACAGAAATTTTGCGGGTTGTTCAATCCGTTCGCGAGATATGGCAGTTTGGAAGTAAGAAACGCTTGAGAAACTCAAAATTTTCGCAGTTCTGATGCTCGAAACGAATAACTAGAACGGCCTAGGGAAAAAGTACGCATAGTGTTGTAATCGGGCGAGTTTCTACTTTCATATGCAACAGAAATTTTGCGGATTGGTCAATCCGTTCGCGAGATATGGCAGTTTGGAGGTAAGAAACGCTCGAGAAACTCAAAATTTTCGCAGTTCTGATGCTCGACAAGCATAACTAGAACGGCCTAGGGGAAGAGTACGCACACCGTTGTAATCGGGCGAGTTTCTACTTTCAGATGCAACAGAAATTTTGCGGATTGGTCAATCCGTTCGCGAGATATGGCAGTTTGGAGGTAAGCAACGCTTGAAAAACTCAAAATTTTTGCAGTTCTGTTGCTCGAAACGAATAACTAAAACGGGCTAGGGGAAAAGTACGCATACCGTTGTAATCGGGCGAGTTTCTACTTTCGGATGCAACAGAAATTTTGCGGATTGGTCAATCCGTTCGCGAGATATGGCAGTTTGGAGGTACGAAACGCTTGAGAAACTCAAAATTTTCGCAGTTCTGATGCTCGAAACGAATAACAAGAACGGCCTAGGGGAAAAGTACGCACACCGTTGTAATCGGGCGAGTTTCTACTTTCAGATGCAACAGAAATTTTGCGGATTGGTCAATCCGTTCGCGAGATATGGCAGTTTGGATGTAAGAAACGCTCGAGAAACTCAAAATTTTCGCAGTTCTGATGCTCGAAACGAATAACTAGAACGGCCTAGGGGAAAAGTACGCACACCGTTGTAATCGGGCGAGTTTCTACTTTCAGATGCAACAGAAATTTTGCGGATTGGTCAATCCGTTCGCGAGATATGGCAGTTTGGATGTAAGCAACGCTTGAGAAACTCAAAATTTTCGCAGTTCTGATGCTCGAAACGAATAACTAGAACGGGCTAGGGGAAAAGTACGCATACCGTTGTAATCGGGCGAGTTTCTACTTTCAGATGCAACAGAAATTTTGCGGATTGGTCAATCCGTTCGCGAGATATGGCAGTTTGGAGGTAAGCAACGCTTGAAAAACTCAAAATTTTCGCAGTTCTGTTGCTCGAAACGAATAACTAGAACGGGCTAGGGGAAAAGTACGAACACCGTTGTAATCGGGCGAGTTTCTACTTTCAGATGCAACAGAAATTTTGCGGATTGGTCAATCCGTTCGCGAGATATGGCAGTTTGGATGTAAGAAACGCTCGAGAAACTCAAAATTTTCGCAGTTCTGATGCTCGAAACGAATAACTAGAACGGCCTAGGGGAAAAGTACGCACACCGTTGTAATCGGGCGAGTTTCTACTTTCAGATGCAACAGAAATTTTGCGGATTGGTCAATCCGTTCGCGAGATATGGCAGTTTGGAGGTAAGCAACGCTTGAGAAACTCAAAATTTTCGCAGTTCTGATGCTCGAAACGAATAACTAGAACGGGCTAGGGGAAAAGTACGCATACCGTTGTAATCGGGCGAGCTTCTACTTTCAGATGCAACAGAAATTTTGCGGATTGGTCAATCCGTTCGCGAGATATGGCAGTTTGGAGGTAAGCAACGCTTGAAAAAATCAAAATTTTCGCAGTTCTGTTGCTCGAAACGAATAACTAGAACGGGCTAGGGGAAAAGTACGCATACCGTTGTAATCGGGCGAGTTTCTACTTTCGGATGCAATGGAAAGTTTGCGGATTGGTCAATCCGTTCGCGAGATATGGCAGTTTGGAGGTAAGAAACGCTTGAGACACTCAAAATTTTCGCAGTTCTGATGCTCGAAACGAATAACTAGAACGGCCTAGGGGAAAAGTACGCATAGTGTTGTAATCGGGCGAGTTTCTACTTTCAGATGCAACAGAAATTTTGCGGATTGGTCAATCCGTTCGCGAGATATGGCAGTTTGGAGGTAAGAAACGCTAGAGAAACTCAAAATTTTCGCAGTTCTGATGCTCGACAAGCATAACTAGAACGGCCTAGGGGAAAAGTACGCACACCGTTGTAATCGGGCGAGTTTCTACTTTCAGATGCAACAGAAATTTTGCGGATTGGTCAATCCGTTCGCGAGATATGGCAGTTTGGAGGTAAGCAACGCTTGAAAAACTCAAAATTTTCGCAGTTCTGTTGCTCGAAACGAATATCTAGAACGGGCTAGGGGAAAAGTACGCATACCGTTGTAATCGGGCGAGTTTCTACTTTCAGATGCAACAGAAATTTTGCGGACTGGTCATTCCGTTCGCGAGATATGGCAGTTTGGGGGTAAGAAACGCTTGAGAAACTCAAAATTTTCGCAGTTCTGATGCTCGAAACGAATAACTAGAACGGCCTAGGGGAAAAGTACGCATAGTGTTGTATTCGGGCGAGTTTCTACTTTCAGATGCAACAGAAATTTTGCGAATTGTTCAATCCGTTCGCGAGATATGGCAGTTTGGACATAAGCAACGCTTGAGAAACTCAAAATTTTCGCAGTTCTGATGCTCGAAACGAATAACTAGAACGGCCTAGGGGAAAAGTACGCTTAGTGTTGTAATCGGGCGAGTTTCTACTTTCAGATGCAACAGAAATTTTGCGGATTGGTCAATCCGTTCGCGAGATATGGCAGTTTGGAGGTAAGAAACACTCGAGAAACTCAAAATTTTCGCAGTTCTGATGCTCGACAAGCATAACTAGAACGGCCTAGGGGAAAAGTACGCACACCGTTGTAATCGGGCGAGTTTCTACTTTCAGATGCAACAGAAATTTTCCGGATTTGTCATTCCGTTCGCGAGATATGGCAGTTTGGAGGTAAGAAACGCTTGAGAAACTCAAAATTTTCGCAGTTCTGATGCTCGACAAGCATAACTAGAACGGCCTAGGGGAAAAGTACGCACACCGTTGTAATCGGGCGAGTTTCTACTTTCAGATGCAACAGAAATTTTGCGGATTGGTCAATCCGTTCGCGAGATGTGGCAGTTTGTAGGAGAGAAACGCTCGAGAAACTCAAAATTTTCGCAGTTCTGTTGCTCGAAACGACTAACTAGAACGGGCTAGGGGAAAAGTACGCATACCGTTGTAATCGGGCGAGTTTCTACTTTCAGATGCAACAGAAATTTTGCGAATTGGTCAATCCGTTCGCGAGATATGGCAGTTTGGAGGTAAGAAACGCTCGAGAAACTCAAAATTTTCGCAGTTCTGATGCTCGACAAGCATAACTAGAACGGCCTAGGGGAAAAGTACGCACACCGTTGTAATCGGGCGAGTTTCTACTTTCAGATGCAACAGAAATTTTGCGGATTGGTCAATCCGTTCGCGAGATATGGCAGTTTGGAGGTAAGCAACGCTTGAAAAACTCAAAATTTTCGCAGTTCTGATGCTCGACAAGCATAACCAGAACGGCCTAGGGGAAAAGTACGCATACCGTTGTAATCGGGCGAGTTTCTACTTTCAGATGCAACAGAAATTTTGCGGATTGGTCAATCCGTTCGCGAGATATGGCAGTTTGGAGGTACGAAACGCTTGAGAAACTCAAAATTTTCCAGTTCTGATGCTCGAAACGAATAACTAGAACGGCCTAGGGGAAAAGTACGCCCACCGTTGTAATTGGGCGAGTTTCTACTTTCAGATGCAACAGAAATTTTGCGAATTGTTCCATCCGTTCGCGAGATATGGCAGTTTGGACATAAGCAACGCTTGAGAAACTCAAAATTTTCGCAGTTCTGATGCTCGAAACGAATAACTAGAACGGCCTAGGGGAAAAGTACGCTTAGTGTTGTAATCGGGCGAGTTTCTACTTTCAGATGCAACAGAAATTTTGCGGATTGGTCAATCCGTTCGCGAGATATGGCAGTTTGGAGGTAAGAAACACTCGAGAAACTCAAAATTTTCGCAGTTCTGATGCTCGACAAGCATAACTAGAACGGCCTAGGGGAAAAGTACGCACACCGTTGTAATCGGGCGAGTTTCTACTTTCAGATGCAACAGAAATTTTGCGGATTGGTCATTCCGTTCGCGAGATATGGCAGTTTGGAGGTAAGAAACGCTTGAGAAACTCAAAATTTTCGCAGTTCTGATGCTCGACAAGCATAACTAGAACGGCCTAGGGGAAAAGTACGCACACCGTTGTAATCGGGCGAGTTTCTACTTTCAGATGCAACAGAAATTTTGCGGATTGGTCAATCCGTTCGCGAGATGTGGCAGTTTGTAGGAGAGAAACGCTCGAGAAACTCAAAATTTTCGCAGTTCTGTTGCTCGAAACGAATAACTAGAACGGGCTAGGGGAAAAGTACGCATACCGTTGTAATCGGGCGAGTTTCTACTTTCAGATGCAACAGAAATTTTGCGAATTGGTCAATCCGTTCGCGAGATATGGCAGTTTGGAGGTAAGAAACGCTCGAGAAACTCAAAATTTTCGCAGTTCTGATGCTCGACAAGCATAACTAGAACGGCCTAGGGGAAAAGTACGCACACCGTTGTAATCGGGCGAGTTTCTACTTTCAGATGCAACAGAAATTTTGCGGATTGGTCAATCCGTTCGCGAGATATGGCAGTTTGGAGGTAAGAAACGCTGGAGAAACTCAAAATTTTCGCAGTTCTGATGCTCGACAAGCATAACTAGAACGGCCTAGGGGAAAAGTACGCATACCGTTGTAATCGGGCGAGTTTCTACCTTCAGATGCAACAGAAATTTTGCGGATTGGTCAATCCGTTCGCGAGATATGGCAGTTTGGAAGTAAGAAACGCTTGAGAAACTCAAAATTTTCGCAGTTCTGATGCTCGAAACGAATAACTAGAACGGCCTAGGGGAAAAGTACGCATAGTGTTGTAATCGGGCGAGTTTCTACTTTCAGATGCAACAGAAATTTTGCGGATTGGTCAATCCGTTCGCGAGATATGGCAGTTTGGAGGTACGAAACGCTTGAGAAACTCAAAATTTTCGCAGTTCTGATGCTCGAAACGAATAACTAGAACGGCCTAGGGGAAAAGTACGCATACCGTTGTAATCGGGCGAGTTTCTACCTTCAGATGCAACAGAAATTTTGCGGGTTGGTCAATCCGTTCGCGAGATATGGCAGTTTGGAAGTAAGAAACGCTTGAGAAACTCAAAATTTTCGCAGTTCTGATGCTCGAAACGAATAACTAGAACGGCCTAGGGAAAAAGTACGCATACCGTTGTAATCGGGCGAGTTTCTACCTTCAGATGCAACAGAAATTTTGCGGGTTGGTCAATCCGTTCGCGAGATATGGCGGTTTGGAAGTAAGAAACGCTTGAGAAACTCAAAATTTTCGCAGTTCTGATGCTCGAAACGAATAACTAGAACGGCCTAGGGAAAAAGTACGCATAGTGTTGTAATCGGGCGAGTTTCTACTTTCAGATGCAACAGAAATTTTGCGGATTGGTCAATCCGTTCGCGAGATATGGCAGTTTGGAGGTAAGAAACACTCGAGAAACTCAAAATTTTCGCAGTTCTGATGCTCGACAAGCATAACTAGAACGGCCTAGGGGAAAAGTACGCACACCGTTGTAATCGGGCGAGTTTCTACTTTCAGATGCAACAGAAATTTTGCGGATTGGTCATTCCGTTCGCGAGATATGGCAGTTTGGAGGTAAGAAACGCTTGAGAAACTCAAAATTTTCGCAGTTCTGATGCTCGACAAGCATAACTAGAACGGCCTAGGGGAAAAGTACGCACACCGTTGTAATCGGGCGAGTTTCTACTTTCAGATGCAACAGAAATTTTGCGGATTGGTCAATCCGTTCGCGAGATGTGGCAGTTTGTAGGAGAGAAACGCTCGAGAAACTCAAAATTTTCGCAGTTCTGTTGCTCGAAACGAATAACTAGAACGGGCTAGGGGAAAAGTACGCATACCGTTGTAATCGGGCGAGTTTCTACTTTCAGATGCAACAGAAATTTTGCGAATTGGTCAATCCGTTCGCGAGATATGGCAGTTTGGAGGTAAGAAACGCTCGAGAAACTCAAAATTTTCGCAGTTCTGATGCTCGACAAGCATAACTAGAACGGCCTAGGGGAAAAGTACGCACACCGTTGTAATCGGCGAGTTTCTACTTTCAGATGCAACAGAAATTTTGCGGATTGGTCAATCCGTTCGCTAGTTATGGCAGTTTGGATGTAAGAAACGCTTGAAAAACTCAAACTTTTCGCAGTTCTGTTGCTCGAAACGAATAACTAGAACGGGCTAGGGGAAAAGTACGCATACCGTTGTAATCGGGCGAGTTTCTACTTTCAGATGCAACAGAAATTTTGCGGATTGGTCAATCCGTTCGCGAGTTATGGCAGTTTGGATGTAAGAAACGCTTGAGAAACTCAAAATTTTCGCAGTTCTGATGCTCGAAACGAATAACTAGAACGGCCTAGGGGAAAAGTACGCATAGTGTTGTAATCGGGCGAGTTTCTACTTTCAGATGCAACAGAAATTTTGCGGATTGGTCAATCCGTTCGCGAGATATGGCAGTTTGGAGGTAAGCAACGCTTGAAAAACTCAAAATTTTCGCAGTTCTGATGCTCGACAAGCATAACCAGAACGGCCTAGGGGAAAAGTACGCATACCGTTGTAATCGGGCGAGTTTCTACTTTCAGATGCAACAGAAATTTTGCGGATTGGTCAATCCGTTCGCGAGTTATGGCAGTTTGGATGTAAGAAACGCTTGAGAAACTCAAAATTTTCGCAGTTCTGATGCTCGAAACGAATAACTAGAACGGCCTAGGGGAAAAGTACGCATAGTGTTGTAATCGGGCGAGTTTCTACTTTCAGATGCAACAGAAATTTTGCGAATTGGTCAATCCGTTCGCGAGATATGGCAGTTTGGAGGTAAGAAACACTCGAGAAACTCAAAATTTTCGCAGTTCTGATGCTCGACAAGCATAACTAGAACGGCCTAGGGGAAAAGTACGCACACCGTTGTAATCGGGCGAGTTTCTACTTTCAGATGCAACAGAAATTTTGCGGATTGGTCAATCCGTTCGCGAGATATGGCAGTTTGGAGGTAAGAAACGCTGGAGAAACTCAAAATTTTCGCAGTTCTGATGCTCGACAAGCATAACTAGAACGGCCTAGGGGAAAAGTACGCATACCGTTGTAATCGGGCGAGTTTCTACCTTCAGATGCAACAGAAATTTTGCGGATTGGTCAATCCGTTCGCGAGATATGGCAGTTTGGAAGTAAGAAACGCTTGAGAAACTCAAAATTTTCGCAGTTCTGATGCTCGAAACGAATAACTAGAACGGCCTAGGGGAAAAGTACGCATAGTGTTGTAATCGGGCGAGTTTCTACTTTCAGATGCAACAGAAATTTTGCGGATTGGTCAATCCGTTCGCGAGATATGGCAGTTTGGAGGTACGAAACGCTTGAGAAACTCAAAATTTTCGCAGTTCTGATGCTCGAAACGAATAACTAGAACGGCCTAGGGGAAAAGTACGCATACCGTTGTAATCGGGCGAGTTTCTACCTTCAGATGCAACAGAAATTTTGCGGGTTGGTCAATCCGTTCGCGAGATATGGCAGTTTGGAAGTAAGAAACGCTTGAGAAACTCAAAATTTTCGCAGTTCTGATGCTCGAAACGAATAACTAGAACGGCCTAGGGAAAAAGTACGCATACCGTTGTAATCGGGCGAGTTTCTACCTTCAGATGCAACAGAAATTTTGCGGGTTGGTCAATCCGTTCGCGAGATATGGCGGTTTGGAAGTAAGAAACGCTTGAGAAACTCAAAATTTTCGCAGTTCTGATGCTCGAAACGAATAACTAGAACGGCCTAGGGAAAAAGTACGCATAGTGTTGTAATCGGGCGAGTTTCTACTTTCAGATGCAACAGAAATTTTGCGGATTGGTCAATCCGTTCGCGAGATATGGCAGTTTGGAGGTAAGAAACACTCGAGAAACTCAAAATTTTCGCAGTTCTGATGCTCGACAAGCATAACTAGAACGGCCTAGGGGAAAAGTACGCACACCGTTGTAATCGGGCGAGTTTCTACTTTCAGATGCAACAGAAATTTTGCGGATTGGTCATTCCGTTCGCGAGATATGGCAGTTTGGAGGTAAGAAACGCTTGAGAAACTCAAAATTTTCGCAGTTCTGATGCTCGACAAGCATAACTAGAACGGCCTAGGGGAAAAGTACGCACACCGTTGTAATCGGGCGAGTTTCTACTTTCAGATGCAACAGAAATTTTGCGGATTGGTCAATCCGTTCGCGAGATGTGGCAGTTTGTAGGAGAGAAACGCTCGAGAAACTCAAAATTTTCGCAGTTCTGTTGCTCGAAACGAATAACTAGAACGGGCTAGGGGAAAAGTACGCATACCGTTGTAATCGGGCGAGTTTCTACTTTCAGATGCAACAGAAATTTTGCGAATTGGTCAATCCGTTCGCGAGATATGGCAGTTTGGAGGTAAGAAACGCTCGAGAAACTCAAAATTTTCGCAGTTCTGATGCTCGACAAGCATAACTAGAACGGCCTAGGGGAAAAGTACGCACACCGTTGTAATCGGCGAGTTTCTACTTTCAGATGCAACAGAAATTTTGCGGATTGGTCAATCCGTTCGCTAGTTATGGCAGTTTGGATGTAAGAAACGCTTGAAAAACTCAAACTTTTCGCAGTTCTGTTGCTCGAAACGAATAACTAGAACGGGCTAGGGGAAAAGTACGCATACCGTTGTAATCGGGCGAGTTTCTACTTTCAGATGCAAGAGAAATTTAGCGGATTGGTCAATCCGTTCGCGATTTATGGCAGTTTGGAGGTAAGAAACGCTTGAGAAACTCGTAATTTTCGCAATTCTGATGCTCGAAACGAATAACTAGAACGGCCTAGGGGAAAAGTACGCATAGTGTTGTAATCGGGCGAGTTTCTACTTTCAGATGCAACAGAAATTTTGCGGATTGGTCAATCCGTTCGCGAGATATGGCAGTTTGGAGGTAAGAAACGCTTGAAAAACTCAAAATTTTCGCAGTTCTGATGCTCGAAACGAATAACTAGAACGGCCTAGGGGAAAAGTACGCACACCGTTGTAATCGGGCGAGTTTCTACCTTCAGATGCAACAGAAATTTTGCGGATTGGTCAATCCGTTCGCGAGATATGGCAGTTTGGAAGTAAGAAACGCTTGAGAAACTCAAAATTTTCGCAGTTCTGATGCTCGAAATGAATAACTAGAACGGCCTAGGGGAAAAGTACGCACACCGTTGTAATCGGCGAGTTTCTACTTTCAGATGCAACAGAAATTTTGCGGATTGGTCAATCCGTTCGCTAGTTATGGCAGTTTGGATGTAAGAAACGCTTGAAAAACTCAAACTTTTCGCAGTTCTGTTGCTCGAAACGAATAACTAGAACGGGCTAGGGGAAAAGTACGCATACCGTTGTAATCGGGCGAGTTTCTACTTTCAGATGCAAGAGAAATTTAGCGGATTGGTCAATCCGTTCGCGAGTTATGGCAGTTTGGAGGTAAGAAACGCTTGAGAAACTCGTAATTTTCGCAATTCTGATGCTCGAAACGAATAACTAGAACGGCCTAGGGGAAAAGTACGCATAGTGTTGTAATCGGGCGAGTTTCTACTTTCAGATGCAACAGAAATTTTGCGGATTGGTCAATCCGTTCGCGAGATATGGCAGTTTGGAGGTAAGAAACGCTTGAAAAACTCAAAATTTTCGCAGTTCTGATGCTCGAAACGAATAACTAGAACGGCCTTGGGGAAAAGTACGCACACCGTTGTAATCGGGCGAGTTTCTACCTTCAGATGCAACAGAAATTTTGCGGATTGGTCAATCCGTTCGCGAGATATGGCAGTTTGGAAGTAAGAAACGCTTGAGAAACTCAAAATTTTCGCAGTTCTGATGCTCGAAATGAATAACTAGAACGGCCTAGGGGAAAAGTACGCACACCGTTGTAATCGGGCGTGTTTCTACTTTCAGATGCAACAGAAATTTTGCGGATTGGTCAATCCGTTCGCGAGATATGGCAGTTTGGAGGTACGAAACGCTTGAGAAACTCATAATTTTCGCAGTTCTGATGCTCGAAACGAATAACTAGAACGGCCTAGGGGAAAAGTACGCATACCGTTGTAATCGGGCGAGTTTCTACCTTCAGATGCAACAGAAATTTTGCGGGTTGGTCAATCCGTTCGCGAGATATGGCAGTTTGGAAGTAAGAAACGCTTGAGAAACTCAAAAATTTCGCAGTTCTGATGCTCGAAACGAATAACTAGAACGGCCTAGGGAAAAAGTACGCATAATGTTGTAATCGGGCGAGTTTCTACTTTCAGATGCAAGAGAAATTTAGCGGATTGGTCAATCCGTTCGCGAGTTATGGCAGTTTGGAGGTAAGAAACGCTTGAGAAACTCGTAATTTTCGCAATTCTGATGCTCGAAACGAATAACTAGAACGGCCTAGGGGAAAAGTACGCATAGTGTTGTAATCGGGCGAGTTTCTACTTTCAGATGCAACAGAAATTTTGCGGATTGGTCAATCCGTTCGCGAGATATGGCAGTTTGGAGGTAAGAAACGCTTGAAAAACTCAAAATTTTCGCAGTTCTGATGCTCGAAACGAATAACTAGAACGGCCTTGGGGAAAAGTACGCACACCGTTGTAATCGGGCGAGTTTCTACCTTCAGATGCAACAGAAATTTTGCGGATTGGTCAATCCGTTCGCGAGATATGGCAGTTTGGAAGTAAGAAACGCTTGAGAAACTCAAAATTTTCGCAGTTCTGATGCTCGAAATGAATAACTAGAACGGCCTAGGGGAAAAGTACGCACACCGTTGTAATCGGGCGTGTTTCTACTTTCAGATGCAACAGAAATTTTGCGGATTGGTCAATCCGTTCGCGAGATATGGCAGTTTGGAGGTACGAAACGCTTGAGAAACTCATAATTTTCGCAGTTCTGATGCTCGAAACGAATAACTAGAACGGCCTAGGGGAAAAGTACGCATACCGTTGTAATCGGGCGAGTTTCTACCTTCAGATGCAACAGAAATTTTGCGGGTTGGTCAATCCGTTCGCGAGATATGGCAGTTTGGAAGTAAGAAACGCTTGAGAAACTCAAAAATTTCGCAGTTCTGATGCTCGAAACGAATAACTAGAACGGCCTAGGGAAAAAGTACGCATAATGTTGTAATCGGGCGAGTTTCTACTTTCAGATGCAACAGAAATTTTGCGGATTGGTCAATCCGTTCGCGAGATATGGCAGTTTGGAGGTAAGAAACACTCGAGAAACTCAAAATTTTCGCAGTTCTGATGCTCGACAAGCATAACTAGAACGGCCTAGGGGAAAAGTACGCACACCGTTGTAATCGGGCGAGTTTCTACTTTCCGATGCAACAGAAATTTTGCGGATTGGTCATTCCGTTCGCGAGATATGGCAGTTTGGAGATAAGAAACGCTTGAGAAACTCAAAATTTTCGCAGTTCTGATGCTCGACAAGCATAACTAGAACGGCCTAGGGGAAAAGTACGCACACCGTTGTAATCGGGCGAGTTTCTACTTTCAGATGCAACAGAAATTTTGCGGATTGGTCAATCCGTTCGCGAGATATGGCAGTTTGGAGGTAAGAAACGCTGGAGAAACTCAAAATTTTCGCAGTTCTGATGCTCGACAAGCATAACTAGAACGACCTAGGGGAAAAGTACGCATACCGTTGTAATCGGGCGAGTTTCTACCTTCAGATGCAACAGAAATTTTGCGGATTGGTCAATCCGTTCGCGAGATATGGCAGTTTGGAAGTAAGAAACGCTTGAGAAACTCAAAATTTTCGCAGTTCTGATGCTCGAAACGAATAACTAGAACGGCCTAGGGGAAAAGTACGCATAGTGTTGTAATCGGGCGAGTTTCTACTTTCAGATGCAACAGAAATTTTGCGGATTGGTCAATCCGTTCGCGAGATATGGCAGTTTGGAGGTACGAAACGCTTGAGAAACTCAAAATTTTCGCAGTTCTGATGCTCGAAACGAATAACTAGAACGGCCTAGGGGAAAAGTACGCATACCGTTGTAATCGGGCGAGTTTCTACCTTCAGATGCAACAGAAATTTTGCGGGTTGTTCAATCCGTTCGCGAGATATGGCAGTTTGGAAGTAAGAAACGCTTGAGAAACTCAAAATTTTCGCAGTTCTGATGCTCGAAACGAATAACTAGAACGGCCTAGGGAAAAAGTACGCATAGTGTTGTAATCGGGCGAGTTTCTACTTTCATATGCAACAGAAATTTTGCGGATTGGTCAATCCGTTCGCGAGATATGGCAGTTTGGAGGTAAGAAACGCTCGAGAAACTCAAAATTTTCGCAGTTCTGATGCTCGACAAGCATAACTAGAACGGCCTAGGGGAAGAGTACGCACACCGTTGTAATCGGGCGAGTTTCTACTTTCAGATGCAACAGAAATTTTGCGGATTGGTCAATCCGTTCGCGAGATATGGCAGTTTGGAGGTAAGCAACGCTTGAAAAACTCAAAATTTTCGCAGTTCTGTTGCTCGAAACGAATAACTAGAACGGGCTAGGGGAAAAGTACGCACACCGTTGTAATCGGGCGAGTTTCTACTTTCAGATGCAACAGAAATTTTGCGGATTGGTCATTCCGTTCGCGAGATATGGCAGTTTGGAGGTAAGAAACGCTTGAGAAACTCAAAATTTTCGCAGTTCTGATGCTCGACAAGCATAACTAGAACGGCCTAGGGGAAAAGTACGCACACCGTTGTAATCGGGCGAGTTTCTACTTTCAGATGCAACAGAAATTTTGCGGATTGGTGAATCCGTTCGCGAGATATGGCATTTTGGAGGTAAGCAACGCTTGAGAAACTCAAAATTTTCGCAGTTCTGTTGCTCGAAACGAATAACTAGAACGGGCTAGGGGAAAAGTACGCATACAGTTGTAATCGGGCGAATTTCTACTTTCAGATGCAACAGAAATTTTGCGGATTGGTCAATCCGTTCGCGAGATATGGCAGTTTGGATGTAAGAAACGCTCGAGAAACTCAAAATTTTCGCAGTTCTGATGCTCGAAACGAATAGCTAGGACGGCCTAGGGGAAAAGTACGCACACCGTTGTAATCGGGCGAGTTTCTACTTTCAGATGCAACAGAAATTTTGCGGATTGGTCAATCCGTTCGCGAGATATGGCAGTTTGGATGTAAGAAACGCTCGAGAAACTCAAAATTTTCGCAGTTCTGTTGCTCGAAACGAATAACTAGAACGGGCTAGGGGAAAAGTACGCATACCGTTGTAATCGGGCGAGTTTCTACTTTCGGATGCAATAGAAAGTTTGCGGATTGGTCAATCCGTTCGCGAGATATGGCAGTTTGGAGGTAAGAAACGCTTGAGAAACTCAAAATTTTCGCAGTTCTGATGCTCGAAACGAATAACTAGAACGGCCTAGGGGAAAAGTACGCATAGTGTTGTAATCGGGCGAGTTTCTACTTTCAGATGCAACAGAAATTTTGCGGATTGGTCAATCCGTTCGCGAGATATGGCAGTTTGGAGGTAAGAAACGCTAGAGAAACTCAAAATTTTCGCAGTTCTGATGCTCGACAAGCATAACTAGAACGGCCTAGGGGAAAAGTACGCACACCGTTGTAATCGGGCGAGTTTCTACTTTCAGATGCAACAGAAATTTTGCGGATTGGTCAATCCGTTCGCGAGATATGGCAGTTTGGAGGTAAGCAACGCTTGAGAAACTCAAAATTTTCGCAGTTCTGATGCTCGAAACGAATAACTAGAACGGCATAGGGGAAAAGTACGCACACCGTTGTAATCGGGCGAGTTTCTACTTTCAGATGCAACAGAAATTTTGCGGATTGGTCAATCCGTTCGCGAGATGTGGCAGTTTGTAGGAGAGAAACGCTCGAGAAACTCAAAATTTTCGCAGTTCTGTTGCTCGAAACGAATAACTAGAACGGGCTAGGGGAAAAGTACGCATACCGTTGTAATCGGGCGAGTTTCTACTTTCAGATGCAACAGAAATTTTGCGAATTGGTCAATCCGTTCGCGAGATATGGCAGTTTGGAGGTAAGAAACGCTCGAGAAACTCAAAATTTTCGCAGTTCTGATGCTCGAAACGAATAACTAGAACGGCCTAGGGGAAAAGTACGCATACCGTTGTAATCCGGCGAGTTTCTACCTTCAGATGCAACAGAAATTTTGCGGGTTGTTCAATCCGTTCGCGAGATATGGCAGTTTGGAAGTAAGAAACGCTTGAGAAACTCAAAATTTTCGCAGTTCTGATGCTCGAAACGAATAACTAGAACGGCCTAGGGAAAAAGTACGCATAGTGTTGTAATCGGGCGAGTTTCTACTTTCATATGCAACAGAAATTTTGCGGATTGGTCAATCCGTTCGCGAGATATGGCAGTTTGGAGGTAAGAAACGCTCGAGAAACTCAAAATTTTCGCAGTTCTGATGCTCGACAAGCATAACTAGAACGGCCTAGGGGAAGAGTACGCACACCGTTGTAATCGGGCGAGTTTCTACTTTCAGATGCAACAGAAATTTTGCGGATTGGTCAATCCGTTCGCGAGATATGGCAGTTTGGAGGTAAGCAACGCTTGAAAAACTCAAAATTTTTGCAGTTCTGTTGCTCGAAACGAATAACTAAAACGGGCTAGGGGAAAAGTACGCATACCGTTGTAATCGGGCGAGTTTCTACTTTCGGATGCAACAGAAATTTTGCGGATTGGTCAATCCGTTCGCGAGATATGGCAGTTTGGATGTAAGAAACGTTTGAGAAACTCAAAATTTTCGCGGTTCTGATGCTCGAAACGAATAACAAGAACGGCCTAGGGGAAAAGTACGCACACCGTTGTAATCGGGCGAGTTTCTACTTTCAGATGCAACAGAAATTTTGCGGATTGGTCATTCCGTTCGCGAGATATGGCAGTTTGGAGGTAAGAAACGCTTGAGAAACTCAAAATTTTCGCAGTTCTGATGCTCGACAAGCATAACTAGAACGGCCTAGGGGAAAAGTACGCACACCGTTGTAATCGGGCGAGGTTCTACTTTCAGATGCAACAGAAATTTTGCGGATTGGTGAATCCGTTCGCGAGATATGGTAGTTTGGAGGTAAGCAACGCTTGAGAAACTCAAAATTTTCGCAGTTCTGTTGCTCGAAACGAATAACTAGAACGGGCTAGGGGAAAAGTACGCACACCTTTGTAATCGGGCGAGTTTCTACTTTCAGATGCAACAGAAATTTTGCGGATTGGTCATTCCGTTCGCGAGATATGGCAGTTTGGAGGTAAGAAACGCTTGAGAAACTCAAAATTTTCGCAGTTCTGATGCTCGACAAGCATAACTAGAACGGCCTAGGGGAAAAGTACGCACACCGTTGTAATCGGGCGAGTTTCTACTTTCAGATGCAACAGAAATTTTGCGGATTGGTGAATCCGTTCGCGAGATATGGCATTTTGGAGGTAAGCAACGCTTGAGAAACTCAAAATTTTCGCAGTTCTGTTGCTCGAAACGAATAACTAGAACGGGCTAGGGGAAAAGTACGCATACAGTTGTAATCGGGCGAATTTCTACTTTCAGATGCAACAGAAATTTTGCGGATTGGTCAATCCGTTCGCGAGATATGGCAGTTTGGATGTAAGCAACGCTTGAGAAACTCAAAATTTTCGCAGTTCTGATGCTCGAAACGAATAACTAGAACGGGCTAGGGGAAAAGTACGCATACCGTTGTAATCGGGCGAGTTTCTACTTTCAGATGCAACAGAAATTTTGCGGATTGGTCAATCCGTTCGCGAGATATGGCAGTTTGGAGGTAAGCAACGCTTGAAAAACTCAAAATTTTCGCAGTTCTGTTGCTCGAAACGAATAACTAGAACGGGCTAGGGGAAAAGTACGCATACCGTTGTAATCGGGCGAGTTTCTACTTTCGGATGCAATAGAAAGTTTGCGGATTGGTCAATCCGTTCGCGAGATATGGCAGTTTGGAGGTAAGAAACGCTTGAGAAACTCAAAATTTTCGCAGTTCTGATGCTCGAAACGAATAACTAGAACGGCCTAGGGGAAAAGTACGCATAGTGTTGTAATCGGGCGAGTTTCTACTTTCAGATGCAACAGAAATTTTGCGGATTGGTCAATCCGTTCGCGAGATATGGCAGTTTGGAGGTAAGAAACGCTAGAGAAACTCAAAATTTTCGCAGTTCTGATGCTCGACAAGCATAACTAGAACGGCCTAGGGGAAAAGTACGCACACCGTTGTAATCGGGCGAGTTTCTACTTTCAGATGCAACAGAAATTTTGCGGATTGGTCAATCCGTTCGCGAGATATGGCAGTTTGGAGGTAAGCAACGCTTGAGAAACTCAAAATTTTCGCAGTTCTGATGCTCGAAACGAATAACTAGAACGGCATAGGGGAAAAGTACGCACACCGTTGTAATCGGGCGAGTTTCTACTTTCAGATGCAACAGAAATTTTGCGGATTGGTCAATCCGTTCGCGAGATGTGGCAGTTTGTAGGAGAGAAACGCTCGAGAAACTCAAAATTTTCGCAGTTCTGTTGCTCGAAACGAATAACTAGAACGGGCTAGGGGAAAAGTACGCATACCGTTGTAATCGGGCGAGTTTCTACTTTCAGATGCAACAGAAATTTTGCGGATTGGTCAATCCGTTCGCGAGTTATGGCAGTTTGGATGTAAGAAACGCTTGAGAAACTCAAAATTTTCGCAGTTCTGATGCTCGAAACGAATAACTAGAACGGCCTAGGGGAAAAGTACGCACACCGTTGTAATCGGGCGAGTTTCTACTTTCAGATGCAACAGAAATTTTGCGGATTGGTCAATCCGTTCGCGAGATATGGCAGTTTGGAGGTAAGCAACGCTTGAGAAACTCAAAATTTTCGCAGTTCTGATGCTCGAAACGAATAACTAGAACGGGCTAGGGGAAAAGTACGCATACCGTTGTAATCGGGCGAGTTTCTACTTTCAGATGCAACAGAAATTTTGCGGATTGGTCAATCCGTTCGCGAGATATGGCAGTTTGGAGGTAAGCAACGCTTGAAAAACTCAAAATTTTCGCAGTTCTGTTGCTCGAAACGAATAACTAGAACCGGCTAGGGGAAAAGTACGCATACCGTTGTAATCGGGCGAGTTTCTACTTTCGGATGCAATAGAAAGTTTGCGGATTGGTCAATCCGTTCGCGAGATATGGCAGTTTGGAGGTAAGAAACGCTTGAGAAACTCAAAATTTTCGCAGTTCTGATGCTCGACAAGCATAACTAGAACGGCCTAGGGGAAAAGTACGCACACCGTTGTAATCGGGCGAGTTTCTACTTTCAGATGCAACAGAAATTTTGCGGATTGGTCAATCCGTTCGCGAGATATGGCAGTTTGGAGGTAAGCAACGCTTGAAAAACTCAACATTTTCGCAGTTCTGTTGCTCGAAACGAATAACTAGAACGGGCTAGGGGAAAAGTACGCATACCGTTGTAATCGGGCGAGTTTCTACTTTCAGATGCAACAGAAATTTTGCGGACTGGTCATTCCGTTCGCGAGATATGGCAGTTTGGGGGTAAGAAACGCTTGAGAAACTCAAAATTTTCGCAGTTCTGATGCTCGAAACGAATAACTAGAACGGCCTAGGGGAAAAGTACGCATAGTGTTGTATTCGGGCGAGTTTCTACTTTCAGATGCAACAGAAATTTTGCGGATTGGTCAATCCGTTCGCGAGATATGGCAGTTTGGAGGTAAGCAACGCTTGAGAAACTCAAAATTTTCGCAGTTCTGATGCTCGAAACGAATAACTAGAACGGGCTAGGGGAAAAGTACGCATACCGTTGTAATCGGGCGAGTTTCTACTTTCAGATGCAACAGAAATTTTGCGGATTGGTGAATCCGTTCGCGAGATATGGCAGTTTGGAGGTAAGCAACGCTGGAAAAACTCAAAATTTTCGCAGTTCTGTTGCTCGAAACGAATAACTAGAACGGCCTAGGGGAAAAGTACGCACACCGTTGTAATCGGGCGAGTTTCTACTTTCAGATGCAACAGAAATTTTGCGGATTGGTCAATCCGTTCGCGAGATATGGCAGTTTGGAGGTAAGCAACGCTTGAAAAACTCAAAATTTTCGCAGTTCTGTTGCTCGAAACGAATAACTAGAACGGGCTAGGGGAAAAGTACGAACACCGTTGTAATCGGGCGAGTTTCTACTTTCAGATGCAACAGAAATTTTGCGGATTGGTCAATCCGTTCGCGAGATATGGCAGTTTGGATGTAAGAAACGCTCGAGAAACTCAAAATTTTCGCAGTTCTGATGCTCGAAACGAATAACTAGAACGGCCTAGGGGAAAAGTACGCACACCGTTGTAATCGGGCGAGTTTCTGCTTTCAGATGCAACAGAAATTTTGCGGATTGGTCAATCCGTTCGCGAGATATGGCAGTTTGGAGGTAAGCAACGCTTGAGAAACTCAAAATTTTCGCAGTTCTGATGCTCGAAACGAATAACTAGAACGGGCTAGGGGAAAAGTACGCATACCGTTGTAATCGGGCGAGTTTCTACTTTCAGATGCAACAGAAATTTTGCGGATTGGTCAATCCGTTCGCGAGATATGGCAGTTTGGAGGTAAGCAACGCTTGAAAAACTCAAAATTTTCGCAGTTCTGTTGCTCGAAACGAATAACTAGAACGGGCTAGGGGAAAAGTACGCATACCGTTGTAATCGGGCGAGTTTCTACTTTCGGATGCAATAGAAAGTTTGCGGATTGGTCAATCCGTTCGCGAGATATGGCAGTTTGGAGGTAAGAAACGCTTGAGAAACTCAAAATTTTCGCAGTTCTGATGCTCGAAACGAATAACTAGAACGGCCTAGGGGAAAAGTACGCATAGTGTTGTAATCGGGCGAGTTTCTACTGTCAGATGCAACAGAAATTTTGCGGATTGGTCAATCCGTTCGCGAGATATGGCAGTTTGGAGGTAAGAAACGCTAGAGAAACTCAAAATTTTCGCAGTTCTGATGCTCGACAAGCATAACTAGAACGGCCTAGGGGAAAAGTACGCATACCGTTGTAATCGGGCGAGTTTCTACTTTCAGATGCAACAGAAATTTTGCGGATTGGTCAATACGTTCGCGAGATATGGCAGTTTGGAGGTAAGCAACGCTTGAAAAACTCAAAATTTTCGCAGTTCTGTTGCTCGAAACGAATAACTAGAACGGCCTAGGGGAAAAGTACGCCCACCGTTGTAATCGGGCGAGTTTCTACTTTCAGATGCAACAGAAATTTTGCGAATTGTTCAATCCGTTCGCGAGATATGGCAGTTTGGACATAAGCAACGCTTGAGAAACTCAAAATTTTCGCAGTTCTGATGCTCGAAACGAATAACTAGAACGGCCTAGGGGAAAAGTACGCTTAGTGTTGTAATCGGGCGAGTTTCTACTTTCAGATGCAACAGAAATTTTGGGGATTGGTCAATCCGTTCGCGAGATATGGCAGTTTGGAGGTAAGAAACACTCGAGAAACTCAAAATTTTCGCAGTTCTGATGCTCGACAAGCATAACTAGAACGGCCTAGGGGAAAAGTACGCACACCGTTGTAATCGGGCGAGTTTCTACTTTCAGATGCAACAGAAATTTTTCGGATTGGTCATTCCGTTCGCGAGATATGGCAGTTTGGAGGTAAGAAACGCTTGAGAAACTCAAAATTTTCGCAGTTCTGATGCTCGACAAGCATAACTAGAACGGCCTAGGGGAAAAGTACGCACACCGTTGTAATCGGGCGAGTTTCTACTTTCAGATGCAACAGAAATTTTGCGGATTGGTCAATCCGTTCGCGAGATGTGGCAGTTTGTAGGAGAGAAACGCTCGAGAAACTCAAAATTTTCGCAGTTCTGTTGCTCGAAACGAATAACTAGAACGGGCTAGGGGAAAAGTACGCATACCGTTGTAATCGGGCGAGTTTCTACTTTCAGATGCAACAGAAATTTTGCGGATTGGTCAATCCGTTCGCGAGATATGGCAGTTTGGAGGTAAAAACGCTAGAGAAACTCAAAATTTTCGCAGTTCTCATGCTCGACAAGCATAACTAGAACGGCCTAGGGGAAAAGTACGCCCACCGTTGAATCGGGCGAGTTTCTACTTTTCAGATGCAACAGAAATTTTGCGAATTGTTCAATCGTTCGCGAGATATGGCAGTTTGGACATAAGCAACGCTTGAGAAACTCAAAATTTTCGCAGTTCTGATGCTCGAAACGAATAACTAGAACGGCCTAGGGGAAAAGTACGCTTAGTGTTGTAATCGGGCGAGTTTCTACTTTCAGATGCAACAGAAATTTTGCGGATTGGTCAATCCGTTCGCGAGATATGGCAGTTTGGAGGTAAGAAAACACTCGAGAAACTCAAAATTTTCGCAGTTCTGATGCTCGACAAGCATAACTAGAACGGCCTAGGGAAAAGTACGCACACCGTTGTAATCGGGAGTGTTTCTACTTTCAGATGCAACAGAAATTTTGCGGATTGGTCAATCCGTTCGCGAGATATGGCAGTTTGGAGGTACGAAACGCTTGAGAAACTCAAAATTTCGCAGTTCTGACGCTCGAAACGAATAACTAGAACGGCCTAGGGGAAAAGTACGCATACCGTTGTAATCGGGCGAGTTTTCTACCTTCAGATGCAACAGAATTTTGCGGGTTGGTCAATCCGTTCGCGAGATATGGCAGTTTGAAGTAAGAAACGCTTGAGAAACTCAAAAATTTCGCAGTTCTGATGCTCGAAACGAATAACTAGAACGGCCTAGGGGAAAAGTACGCATACCGTTGTAATCGGGCGAGTTTCTACCTTCAGATGCAACAGAAATTTTGCGGGTTGGTCAATCCGTTCGCGAGATATGGCAGTTTGGAGGTAAGAAACGCTCGAGAAACTCAAAATTTTCGCCGTTCTGATGCTCGACAAGCATAACTAGAACGCCTAGGGGAAAAGTACGCACACCGTTGTAATCGGGCGAGTTTCTACTTTCAGATGCAACAGAAATTTTGCGGATTGGTCAATCCGTTCGCGAGATATGGCAGTTTGGAGGTAAGCAACGCTTGAAAAACTCAAAATTTTCGCAGTTCTGATGCTCGACAAGCATAACTAGAACGGCCTAGGGGAAAAGTACGCATACCGTTGTAATCGGGCGAGTTTCTACTTTCAGATGCAACAGAAATTAGCGGATTGGTCAATCCGTTCGCGAGTTATGGCAGTTTGGAGGTAAGAAACGCTTGAGAAACTCGTAATTTTCGCAATTCTGATGCTCGAAACGAATAACTAGAACGGCCTAGGGGAAAAGTACGCACACCGTTGTAATCGGGAGTGTTTCTACTTTCAGATGCAACAGAAATTTTGCGGATTGGTCAATCCGTTCGCGAGATATGGCAGTTTGGAGGTACGAAACGCTTGAGAAACTCAAAATTTTCGCAGTTCTGACGCTCGAAACGAATAACTAGAACGGCCTAGGGGAAAAGTACGCATACCGTTGTAATCGGGCGAGTTTCTACCTTCAGATGCAACAGAAATTTTGCGGGTTGGTCAATCCGTTCGCGAGATATGGCAGTTTGGAAGTAAGAAACGCTTGAGAAACTCAAAAATTTCGCAGTTCTGATGCTCGAAACGAATAACTAGAACGGCCTAGGGAAAAAGTACGCATAGTGTTGTAATCGGGCGAGTTTCTACTTTCAGATGCAACAGAAATTTTGCGCATTGGTCAATCCGTTCGCGAGATATGGCAGTTTGGAGGTAAGAAACACTCGAGAAACTCAAAATTTTCGCAGTTCTGATGCTCGACAAGCATAACTAGAACGGCCTAGGGGAAAAGTACGCACACCGTTGTAATCGGGCGAGTTTCTACTTTCAGATGCAACAGAAATTTTGCGGATTGGTCAATCCGTTCGCGAGATATGGCAGTTTGGAGGTAAGAAACGCTGGAGAAACTCAAAATTTTCGCAGTTCTGATGCTCGACAAGCATAACTAGAACGGCCTAGGGGAAGAGTACGCATACCGTTGTAATCGGGCGAGTTTCTACTTTCAGATGCAACAGAAATTTTGCGGATTGGTCAATCCGTTCGCGAGATATGGCAGTTTGGAGGTAAGAAACGCTGGAGATACTCAAAATTTTCGCAGTTCTGATGCTCGACAAGCATAACTAGAACGGCCTAGGGGAAAAGTACGCATACCGTTGTAATCGGGCGAGTTTCTACCTTCAGATGCAACAGAAATTTTGCGGATTGGTCAATCCGTTCGCGAGATATGGCAGTTTGGAAGTAAGAAACGCTTGAGAAACTCAAAATTTTCGCAGTTCTGATGCTCGAAACGAATAACTAGAACGGCCTAGGGGAAAAGTACGCATAGTGTTGTAATCGGGCGAGTTTCTACTTTCAGATGCAACAGAAATTTTGCGGATTGGTCAATCCGTTCGCGAGATATGGCAGTTTGGAGGTACGAAACGCTTGAGAAACTCAAAATTTTCGCAGTTCTGATGCTCGAAACGAATAACTAGAACGGCCTAGGGAAAAAGTACGCGTAGTGTTGTAATCGGGCGAGTTTCTACTTTCATATGCAACAGAAATTTTGCGGATTGGTCAATCCGTTCGCGAGATATGGCAGTTTGGAGGTAAGAAACGCTCGAGAAACTCAAAATTTTCGCAGTTCTGATGCTCGACAAGCATAACTAGAACGGCCTAGGGGAAAAGTACGCACACCGTTGTAATCGGGCGAGTTTCTACTTTCAGATGCAACAGAAATTTTGCGGATTGGTCAATCCGTTCGCGAGATATGGCAGTTTGGAGGTAAGCAACGCTTGAAAAACTCAAAATTTTTGCAGTTCTGTTGCTCGAAACGAATAACTAAAACGGGCTAGGGGAAAAGTACGCATACCGTTGTAATCGGGCGAGTTTCTACTTTCGGATGCAACAGAAATTTTGCGGATTGGTCAATCCGTTCGCGAGATATGGCAGTTTGGATGTAAGAAACGCTTGAGAAACTCAAAATTTTCGCGGTTCTGATGCTCGAAACGAATAACAAGAACGGCCTAGGGGAAAAGTACGCACACCGTTGTAATCGGGCGAGTTTCTACTTTCAGATGCAACAGAAATTTTGCGGATTGGTCATTCCGTTCGCGAGATATGGCAGTTTGGAGGTAAGAAACGCTTGAGAAACTCAAAATTTTCGCAGTTCTGATGCTCGACAAGCATAACTAGAACGGCCTAGGGGAAAAGTACGCACACCGTTGTAATCGGGCGAGGTTCTACTTTCAGATGCAACAGAAATTTTGCGGATTGGTGAATCCGTTCGCGAGATATGGCAGTTTGGAGGTAAGCAACGCTTGAGAAACTCAAAATTTTCGCAGTTCTGTTGCTCGAAACGAATAACTAGAACGGGCTAGGGGAAAAGTACGCACACCGTTGTAATCGGGCGAGTTTCTACTTTCAGATGCAACAGAAATTTTGCGGATTGGTCATTCCGTTCGCGAGATATGGCAGTTTGGAGGTAAGAAACGCTTGAGAAACTCAAAATTTTCGCAGTTCTGATGCTCGACAAGCATAACTAGAACGGCCTAGGGGAAAAGTACGCACACCGTTGTAATCGGGCGAGTTTCTACTTTCAGATGCAACAGAAATTTTGCGGATTGGTGAATCCGTTCGCGAGATATGGCAGTTTGGAGGTAAGCAACGCTTGAGAAACTCAAAATTTTCGCAGTTCTGTTGCTCGAAACGAATAACTAGAACGGGCTAGGGGAAAAGTACGCATACAGTTGTAATCGGGCGAATTTCTACTTTCAGATGCAACAGAAATTTTGCGGATTGGTCAATCCGTTCGCGAGATATGGCAGTTTGGATGTAAGAAACGCTCGAGAAACTCAAAATTTTCGCAGTTCTGATGCTCGAAACGAATAACTAGAACGGCCTAGGGGAAAAGTACGCACACCGTTGTAATCGGGCGAGTTTCTACTTTCAGATGCAACAGAAATTTTGCGGATTGGTCAATCCGTTCGCGAGATATGGCAGTTTGGATGTAAGCAACGCTTGAGAAACTCAAAATTTTCGCAGTTCTGATGCTCGAAACGAATAACTAGAACGGGCTAGGGGAAAAGTACGCATACCGTTGTAATCGGGCGAGTTTCTACTTTCAGATGCAACAGAAATTTTGCGGATTGGTCAATCCGTTCGCGAGATATGGCAGTTTGGAGGTAAGCAACGCTTGAGAAACTCAAAATTTTCGCAGTTCTGATGCTCGAAACGAATAACTAGAACGGCCTAGGGGAAAAGTACGCACACCGTTGTAATCGGGCGAGTTTCTACTTTCAGATGCAACAGAAATTTTGCGGATTGGTCAATCCGTTCGCGAGATATGGCAGTTTGGAGGTAAGAAACGCTAGAGAAACTCAAAATTTTCGCAGTTCTGATGCTCGACAAGCATAACTAGAACGGCCTAGGGGAAAAGTACGCACACCGTTGTAATCGGGCGAGTTTCTACTTTCAGATGCAACAGAAATTTTGCGGATTGGTCAATCCGTTCGCGAGATATGGCAGTTTGGAGGTAAGCAACGCTTGAAAAACTCAAAATTTTCGCAGTTCTGTTGCTCGAAACGAATAACTAGAACGGGCTAGGGGAAAAGTACGAACACCGTTGTAATCGGGCGAGTTTCTACTTTCAGATGCAACAGAAATTTTGCGGATTGGTCAATCCGTTCGCGAGATATGGCAGTTTGGATGTAAGAAACGCTCGAGAAACTCAAAATTTTCGCAGTTCTGATGCTCGAAACGAATAACTAGAACGGCCTAGGGGAAAAGTACGCACACCGTTGTAATCGGGCGAGTTTCTACTTTCAGATGCAACAGAAATTTTGCGGATTGGTCAATCCGTTCGCGAGATATGGCAGTTTGGAGGTAAGCAACGCTTGAGAAACTCAAAATTTTCGCAGTTCTGATGCTCGAAACGAATAACTAGAACGGGCTAGGGGAAAAGTACGCATACCGTTGTAATCGGGCGAGTTTCTACTTTCAGATGCAACAGAAATTTTGCGGATTGGTCAATCCGTTCGCGAGATATGGCAGTTTGGAGGTAAGCAACGCTTGAAAAACTCAAAATTTTCGCAGTTCTGTTGCTCGAAACGAATAACTAGAACGGGCTAGGGGAAAAGTACGCATAGTGTTGTAATCGGGCGAGTTTCTACTTTCATATGCAACAGAAATTTTGCGGATTGGTCAATCCGTTCGCGAGATATGGCAGTTTGGAGGTAAGAAACGCTCGAGAAACTCAAAATTTTCGCAGTTCTGATGCTCGACAAGCATAACTAGAACGGCCTAGGGGAAGAGTACGCACACCGTTGTAATCGGGCGAGTTTCTACTTTCAGATGCAACAGAAATTTTGCGGATTGGTCAATCCGTTCGCGAGATATGGCAGTTTGGAGGTAAGCAACGCTTGAAAAACTCAAAATTTTCGCAGTTCTGTTGCTCGAAACGAATAACTAGAACGGGCTAGGGGAAAAGTACGCACACCGTTGTAATCGGGCGAGTTTCTACTTTCAGATGCAACAGAAATTTTGCGGATTGGTCATTCCGTTCGCGAGATATGGCAGTTTGGAGGTAAGAAACGCTTGAGAAACTCAAAATTTTCGCAGTTCTGATGCTCGACAAGCATAACTAGAACGGCCTAGGGGAAAAGTACGCACACCGTTGTAATCGGGCGAGTTTCTACTTTCAGATGCAACAGAAATTTTGCGGATTGGTGAATCCGTTCGCGAGATATGGCATTTTGGAGGTAAGCAACGCTTGAGAAACTCAAAATTTTCGCAGTTCTGTTGCTCGAAACGAATAACTAGAACGGGCTAGGGGAAAAGTACGCATACAGTTGTAATCGGGCGAATTTCTACTTTCAGATGCAACAGAAATTTTGCGGATTGGTCAATCCGTTCGCGAGATATGGCAGTTTGGATGTAAGAAACGCTCGAGAAACTCAAAATTTTCGCAGTTCTGATGCTCGAAACGAATAGCTAGGACGGCCTAGGGGAAAAGTACGCACACCGTTGTAATCGGGCGAGTTTCTACTTTCAGATGCAACAGAAATTTTGCGGATTGGTCAATCCGTTCGCGAGATATGGCAGTTTGGATGTAAGAAACGCTCGAGAAACTCAAAATTTTCGCAGTTCTGTTGCTCGAAACGAATAACTAGAACGGGCTAGGGGAAAAGTACGCATACCGTTGTAATCGGGCGAGTTTCTACTTTCGGATGCAATAGAAAGTTTGCGGATTGGTCAATCCGTTCGCGAGATATGGCAGTTTGGAGGTAAGAAACGCTTGAGAAACTCAAAATTTTCGCAGTTCTGATGCTCGAAACGAATAACTAGAACGGCCTAGGGGAAAAGTACGCATAGTGTTGTAATCGGGCGAGTTTCTACTTTCAGATGCAACAGAAATTTTGCGGATTGGTCAATCCGTTCGCGAGATATGGCAGTTTGGAGGTAAGAAACGCTAGAGAAACTCAAAATTTTCGCAGTTCTGATGCTCGACAAGCATAACTAGAACGGCCTAGGGGAAAAGTACGCACACCGTTGTAATCGGGCGAGTTTCTACTTTCAGATGCAACAGAAATTTTGCGGATTGGTCAATCCGTTCGCGAGATATGGCAGTTTGGAGGTAAGCAACGCTTGAGAAACTCAAAATTTTCGCAGTTCTGATGCTCGAAACGAATAACTAGAACGGCATAGGGGAAAAGTACGCACACCGTTGTAATCGGGCGAGTTTCTACTTTCAGATGCAACAGAAATTTTGCGGATTGGTCAATCCGTTCGCGAGATGTGGCAGTTTGTAGGAGAGAAACGCTCGAGAAACTCAAAATTTTCGCAGTTCTGTTGCTCGAAACGAATAACTAGAACGGGCTAGGGGAAAAGTACGCATACCGTTGTAATCGGGCGAGTTTCTACTTTCAGATGCAACAGAAATTTTGCGAATTGGTCAATCCGTTCGCGAGATATGGCAGTTTGGAGGTAAGAAACGCTCGAGAAACTCAAAATTTTCGCAGTTCTGATGCTCGAAACGAATAACTAGAACGGCCTAGGGGAAAAGTACGCATACCGTTGTAATCCGGCGAGTTTCTACCTTCAGATGCAACAGAAATTTTGCGGGTTGTTCAATCCGTTCGCGAGATATGGCAGTTTGGAAGTAAGAAACGCTTGAGAAACTCAAAATTTTCGCAGTTCTGATGCTCGAAACGAATAACTAGAACGGCCTAGGGAAAAAGTACGCATAGTGTTGTAATCGGGCGAGTTTCTACTTTCATATGCAACAGAAATTTTGCGGATTGGTCAATCCGTTCGCGAGATATGGCAGTTTGGAGGTAAGAAACGCTCGAGAAACTCAAAATTTTCGCAGTTCTGATGCTCGACAAGCATAACTAGAACGGCCTAGGGGAAGAGTACGCACACCGTTGTAATCGGGCGAGTTTCTACTTTCAGATGCAACAGAAATTTTGCGGATTGGTCAATCCGTTCGCGAGATATGGCAGTTTGGAGGTAAGCAACGCTTGAAAAACTCAAAATTTTTGCAGTTCTGTTGCTCGAAACGAATAACTAAAACGGGCTAGGGGAAAAGTACGCATACCGTTGTAATCGGGCGAGTTTCTACTTTCGGATGCAACAGAAATTTTGCGGATTGGTCAATCCGTTCGCGAGATATGGCAGTTTGGATGTAAGAAACGCTTGAGAAACTCAAAATTTTCGCGGTTCTGATGCTCGAAACGAATAACAAGAACGGCCTAGGGGAAAAGTACGCACACCGTTGTAATCGGGCGAGTTTCTACTTTCAGATGCAACAGAAATTTTGCGGATTGGTCATTCCGTTCGCGAGATATGGCAGTTTGGAGGTAAGAAACGCTTGAGAAACTCAAAATTTTCGCAGTTCTGATGCTCGACAAGCATAACTAGAACGGCCTAGGGGAAAAGTACGCACACCGTTGTAATCGGGCGAGGTTCTACTTTCAGATGCAACAGAAATTTTGCGGATTGGTGAATCCGTTCGCGAGATATGGTAGTTTGGAGGTAAGCAACGCTTGAGAAACTCAAAATTTTCGCAGTTCTGTTGCTCGAAACGAATAACTAGAACGGGCTAGGGGAAAAGTACGCACACCTTTGTAATCGGGCGAGTTTCTACTTTCAGATGCAACAGAAATTTTGCGGATTGGTCATTCCGTTCGCGAGATATGGCAGTTTGGAGGTAAGAAACGCTTGAGAAACTCAAAATTTTCGCAGTTCTGATGCTCGACAAGCATAACTAGAACGGCCTAGGGGAAAAGTACGCACACCGTTGTAATCGGGCGAGTTTCTACTTTCAGATGCAACAGAAATTTTGCGGATTGGTGAATCCGTTCGCGAGATATGGCATTTTGGAGGTAAGCAACGCTTGAGAAACTCAAAATTTTCGCAGTTCTGTTGCTCGAAACGAATAACTAGAACGGGCTAGGGGAAAAGTACGCATACAGTTGTAATCGGGCGAATTTCTACTTTCAGATGCAACAGAAATTTTGCGGATTGGTCAATCCGTTCGCGAGATATGGCAGTTTGGATGTAAGAAACGCTCGAGAAACTCAAAATTTTCGCAGTTCTGATGCTCGAAACGAATAACTAGAACGGCCTAGGGGAAAAGTACGCACACCGTTGTAATCGGGCGAGTTTCTACTTTCAGATGCAACAGAAATTTTGCGGATTGGTCAATCCGTTCGCGAGATATGGCAGTTTGGATGTAAGCAACGCTTGAGAAACTCAAAATTTTCGCAGTTCTGATGCTCGAAACGAATAACTAGAACGGGCTAGGGGAAAAGTACGCATACCGTTGTAATCGGGCGAGTTTCTACTTTCAGATGCAACAGAAATTTTGCGGATTGGTCAATCCGTTCGCGAGATATGGCAGTTTGGAGGTAAGCAACGCTTGAAAAACTCAAAATTTTCGCAGTTCTGTTGCTCGAAACGAATAACTAGAACGGGCTAGGGGAAAAGTACGCATACCGTTGTAATCGGGCGAGTTTCTACTTTCGGATGCAATAGAAAGTTTGCGGATTGGTCAATCCGTTCGCGAGATATGGCAGTTTGGAGGTAAGAAACGCTTGAGAAACTCAAAATTTTCGCAGTTCTGATGCTCGAAACGAATAACTAGAACGGCCTAGGGGAAAAGTACGCATAGTGTTGTAATCGGGCGAGTTTCTACTTTCAGATGCAACAGAAATTTTGCGGATTGGTCAATCCGTTCGCGAGATATGGCAGTTTGGAGGTAAGAAACGCTAGAGAAACTCAAAATTTTCGCAGTTCTGATGCTCGACAAGCATAACTAGAACGGCCTAGGGGAAAAGTACGCACACCGTTGTAATCGGGCGAGTTTCTACTTTCAGATGCAACAGAAATTTTGCGGATTGGTCAATCCGTTCGCGAGATATGGCAGTTTGGAGGTAAGCAACGCTTGAGAAACTCAAAATTTTCGCAGTTCTGATGCTCGAAACGAATAACTAGAACGGCATAGGGGAAAAGTACGCACACCGTTGTAATCGGGCGAGTTTCTACTTTCAGATGCAACAGAAATTTTGCGGATTGGTCAATCCGTTCGCGAGATGTGGCAGTTTGTAGGAGAGAAACGCTCGAGAAACTCAAAATTTTCGCAGTTCTGTTGCTCGAAACGAATAACTAGAACGGGCTAGGGGAAAAGTACGCATACCGTTGTAATCGGGCGAGTTTCTACTTTCAGATGCAACAGAAATTTTGCGGATTGGTCAATCCGTTCGCGAGTTATGGCAGTTTGGATGTAAGAAACGCTTGAGAAACTCAAAATTTTCGCAGTTCTGATGCTCGAAACGAATAACTAGAACGGCCTAGGGGAAAAGTACGCACACCGTTGTAATCGGGCGAGTTTCTACTTTCAGATGCAACAGAAATTTTGCGGATTGGTCAATCCGTTCGCGAGATATGGCAGTTTGGAGGTAAGCAACGCTTGAGAAACTCAAAATTTTCGCAGTTCTGATGCTCGAAACGAATAACTAGAACGGGCTAGGGGAAAAGTACGCATACCGTTGTAATCGGGCGAGTTTCTACTTTCAGATGCAACAGAAATTTTGCGGATTGGTCAATCCGTTCGCGAGATATGGCAGTTTGGAGGTAAGCAACGCTTGAAAAACTCAAAATTTTCGCAGTTCTGTTGCTCGAAACGAATAACTAGAACCGGCTAGGGGAAAAGTACGCATACCGTTGTAATCGGGCGAGTTTCTACTTTCGGATGCAATAGAAAGTTTGCGGATTGGTCAATCCGTTCGCGAGATATGGCAGTTTGGAGGTAAGAAACGCTTGAGAAACTCAAAATTTTCGCAGTTCTGATGCTCGACAAGCATAACTAGAACGGCCTAGGGGAAAAGTACGCACACCGTTGTAATCGGGCGAGTTTCTACTTTCAGATGCAACAGAAATTTTGCGGATTGGTCAATCCGTTCGCGAGATATGGCAGTTTGGAGGTAAGCAACGCTTGAAAAACTCAACATTTTCGCAGTTCTGTTGCTCGAAACGAATAACTAGAACGGGCTAGGGGAAAAGTACGCATACCGTTGTAATCGGGCGAGTTTCTACTTTCAGATGCAACAGAAATTTTGCGGACTGGTCATTCCGTTCGCGAGATATGGCAGTTTGGGGGTAAGAAACGCTTGAGAAACTCAAAATTTTCGCAGTTCTGATGCTCGAAACGAATAACTAGAACGGCCTAGGGGAAAAGTACGCATAGTGTTGTATTCGGGCGAGTTTCTACTTTCAGATGCAACAGAAATTTTGCGGATTGGTCAATCCGTTCGCGAGATATGGCAGTTTGGAGGTAAGCAACGCTTGAGAAACTCAAAATTTTCGCAGTTCTGATGCTCGAAACGAATAACTAGAACGGGCTAGGGGAAAAGTACGCATACCGTTGTAATCGGGCGAGTTTCTACTTTCAGATGCACCAGAAATTTTGCGGATTGGTGAATCCGTTCGCGAGATATGGCAGTTTGGAGGTAAGCAACGCTGGAAAAACTCAAAATTTTCGCAGTTCTGTTGCTCGAAACGAATAACTAGAACGGCCTAGGGGAAAAGTACGCACACCGTTGTAATCGGGCGAGTTTCTACTTTCAGATGCAACAGAAATTTTGCGGATTGGTCAATCCGTTCGCGAGATATGGCAGTTTGGAGGTAAGCAACGCTTGAAAAACTCAAAATTTTCGCAGTTCTGTTGCTCGAAACGAATAACTAGAACGGGCTAGGGGAAAAGTACGAACACCGTTGTAATCGGGCGAGTTTCTACTTTCAGATGCAACAGAAATTTTGCGGATTGGTCAATCCGTTCGCGAGATATGGCAGTTTGGATGTAAGAAACGCTCGAGAAACTCAAAATTTTCGCAGTTCTGATGCTCGAAACGAATAACTAGAACGGCCTAGGGGAAAAGTACGCACACCGTTGTAATCGGGCGAGTTTCTGCTTTCAGATGCAACAGAAATTTTGCGGATTGGTCAATCCGTTCGCGAGATATGGCAGTTTGGAGGTAAGCAACGCTTGAGAAACTCAAAATTTTCGCAGTTCTGATGCTCGAAACGAATAACTAGAACGGGCTAGGGGAAAAGTACGCATACCGTTGTAATCGGGCGAGTTTCTACTTTCAGATGCAACAGAAATTTTGCGGATTGGTCAATCCGTTCGCGAGATATGGCAGTTTGGAGGTAAGCAACGCTTGAAAAACTCAAAATTTTCGCAGTTCTGTTGCTCGAAACGAATAACTAGAACGGGCTAGGGGAAAAGTACGCATACCGTTGTAATCGGGCGAGTTTCTACTTTCGGATGCAATAGAAAGTTTGCGGATTGGTCAATCCGTTCGCGAGATATGGCAGTTTGGAGGTAAGAAACGCTTGAGAAACTCAAAATTTTCGCAGTTCTGATGCTCGAAACGAATAACTAGAACGGCCTAGGGGAAAAGTACGCATAGTGTTGTAATCGGGCGAGTTTCTACTGTCAGATGCAACAGAAATTTTGCGGATTGGTCAATCCGTTCGCGAGATATGGCAGTTTGGAGGTAAGAAACGCTAGAGAAACTCAAAATTTTCGCAGTTCTGATGCTCGACAAGCATAACTAGAACGGCCTAGGGGAAAAGTACGCACACCGTTGTAATCGGGCGAGTTTCTACTTTCAGATGCAACAGAAATTTTGCGGATTGGTCAATCCGTTCGCGAGATATGGCAGTTTGGAGGTAAGCAACGCTTGAAAAACTCAAAATTTTCGCAGTTCTGTTGCTCGAAACGAATAACTAGAACGGGCTAGGGGAAAAGTACGCATACCGTTGTAATCGGGCGAGTTTCTACTTTCAGATGCAACAGAAATTTTGCGGACTGGTCATTCCGTTCGCGAGATATGGCAGTTTGGGGGTAAGAAACGCTTGAGAAACTCAAAATTTTCGCAGTTCTGATGCTCGAAACGAATAACTAGAACGGCCTAGGGGAAAAGTACGCATAGTGTTGTATTCGGGCGAGTTTCTACTTTCAGATGCAACAGAAATTTTGCGGATTGGTCAATCCGTTCGCGAGATATGGCAGTTTGGAGGTAAGCAACGCTTGAGAAACTCAAAATTTTCGCAGTTCTGATGCTCGAAACGAATAACTAGAACGGGCTAGGGGAAAAGTACGCATACCGTTGTAATCGGGCGAGTTTCTACTTTCAGATGCAACAGAAATTTTGCGGATTGGTCAATACGTTCGCGAGATATGGCAGTTTGGAGGTAAGCAACGCTTGAAAAACTCAAAATTTTCGCAGTTCTGTTGCTCGAAACGAATAACTAGAACGGCCTAGGGGAAAAGTACGCCCACCGTTGTAATCGGGCGAGTTTCTACTTTCAGATGCAACAGAAATTTTGCGAATTGTTCAATCCGTTCGCGAGATATGGCAGTTTGGACATAAGCAACGCTTGAGAAACTCAAAATTTTCGCAGTTCTGATGCTCGAAACGAATAACTAGAACGGCCTAGGGGAAAAGTACGCTTAGTGTTGTAATCGGGCGAGTTTCTACTTTCAGATGCAACAGAAATTTTGGGGATTGGTCAATCCGTTCGCGAGATATGGCAGTTTGGAGGTAAGAAACACTCGAGAAACTCAAAATTTTCGCAGTTCTGATGCTCGACAAGCATAACTAGAACGGCCTAGGGGAAAAGTACGCACACCGTTGTAATCGGGCGAGTTTCTACTTTCGATGCAACAGAAATTTTGCGGATTGGTCATTCCGTTCGCGAGATATGGCAGTTTGGAGGTAAGAAACGCTTGAGAAACTCAAAATTTTCGCAGTTCTGATGCTCGACAAGCATAACTAGAACGGCCTAGGGGAAAAGTACGCACACCGTTGTAATCGGGCGAGTTTCTACTTTCAGATGCAACAGAAATTTTGCGGATTGGTCATTCCGTTCGCGAGATATGGCAGTTTGGAGGTAAGCAACGCTTGAGAAACTCAAAATTTTCGCAGTTCTGTTGCTCGAAACGAATAACTAGAACGGGCTAGGGGAAAAGTACGCATACCGTTGTAATCGGGCGAGTTTCTACTTTCAGATGCAACAGAAATTTTGCGGATTGGTCAATCCGTTCGCGAGATATGGCAGTTTGGAGGTAAGCAACGCTTGAGAAACTCAAAATTTTCGCAGTTCTGATGCTCGAAACGAATAACTAGAACGGCCTAGGGGAAAAGTACGCATAGTGTTGTAATCGGGCGAGTTTCTACTTTCAGATGCAACAGAAATTTTGCGGATTGGTCAATCCGTTCGCGAGATATGGCAGTTTGGAGGTAAGAAACGCTAGAGAAACTCAAAATTTTCGCAGTTCTGATGCTCGACAAGCATAACTAGAACGGCCTAGGGGAAAAGTACGCACACCGTTGTAATCGGGCGAGTTTCTACTTTCAGATGCAACAGAAATTTTGCGGATTGGTCAATCCGTTCGCGAGATATGGCAGTTTGGAGGTAAGCAACGCTTGAAAAACTCAAAATTTTCGCAGTTCTGTTGCTCGAAACGAATAACTAGAACGGGCTAGGGGAAAAGTACGAACACCGATGTAATCGGGCGAGTTTCTACTTTCAGATGCAACAGAAATTTTGCGGATTGGTCAATCCGTTCGCGAGATATGGCAGTTTGGATGTAAGAAACGCTCGAGAAACTCAAAATTTTCGCAGTTCTGATGCTCGAAACGAATAACTAGAGCGGCCTAGGGGAAAAGTACGCACACCGTTGTAATCGGGCGAGTTTCTACTTTCAGATGCAACAGAAATTTTGCGGATTGGTCAATCCGTTCGCGAGATATGGCAGTTTGGAGGTAAGCAACGCTTGAGAAACTCAAAATTTTCGCAGTTCTGATGCTCGAAACGAATAACTAGAACGGGCTAGGGGAAAAGTACGCATACCGTTGTAATCGGGCGAGTTTCTACTTTCAGATGCAACAGAAATTTTGCGGATTGGTCATTCCGTTCGCGAGATATGGCAGTTTGGAGGTAAGAAACGCTTGAGAAACTCAAAATTTTCGCAGTTCTGATGCTCGACAAGCATAACTAGAACGGCCTAGGGGAAAAGTACGCACACCGTTGTAATCGGGCGAGTTTCTACTTTCAGATGCAACAGAAATTTTGCGGATTGGTCAATCCGTTCGCGAGATATGGCAGTTTGGAGGTAAGCAACGCTTGAAAAACTCAAAATTTTTGCAGTTCTGTTGCTCGAAACGAATAACTAAAACGGGCTAGGGGAAAAGTACGCATACCGTTGTAATCGGGCGAGTTTCTACTTTCGGATGCAACAGAAATTTTGCGGATTGGTCAATCCGTTCGCGAGATATGGCAGTTTGGATGTAAGAAACGCTTGAGAAACTCAAAATTTTCGCGGTTCTGATGCTCGAAACGAATAACAAGAACGGCCTAGGGGAAAAGTACGCACACCGTTGTAATCGGGCGAGTTTCTACTTTCAGATGCAACAGAAATTTTGCGGATTGGTCATTCCGTTCGCGAGATATGGCAGTTTGGAGGTAAGAAACGCTTGAGAAACTCAAAATTTTCGCAGTTCTGATGCTCGACAAGCATAACTAGAACGGCCTAGGGGAAAAGTACGCACACCGTTGTAATCGGGCGAGGTTCTACTTTCAGATGCAACAGAAATTTTGCGGATTGGTGAATCCGTTCGCGAGATATGGCAGTTTGGAGGTAAGCAACGCTTGAGAAACTCAAAATTTTCGCAGTTCTGTTGCTCGAAACGAATAACTAGAACGGGCTAGGGGAAAAGTAAGCACACCGTTGTAATCGGGCGAGTTTCTACTTTCAGATGCAACAGAAATTTTGCGGATTGGTCATTCCGTTCGCGAGATATGGCAGTTTGGAGGTAAGAAACGCTTGAGAAACTCAAAATTTTCGCAGTTCTGATGCTCGAAACGAATAACTAGAACGGCCTAGGGGAAAAGTACGCATAGTGTTGTAATCGGGCGAGTTTCTACTTTCAGATGCAACAGAAATTTTGCGGATTGGTCAATCCGTTCGCGAGATATGGCAGTTTGGAGGTAAGAAACGCTAGAGAAACTCAAAATTTTCGCAGTTCTGATGCTCGACAAGCATAACTAGAACGGCCTAGGGGAAAAGTACGCACACCGTTGTAATCGGGCGAGTTTCTACTTTCAGATGCAACAGAAATTTTGCGGATTGGTCAATCCGTTCGCGAGATATGGCAGTTTGGATGTAAGAAACGCTCGAGAAACTCAAAATTTTCGCAGTTCTGATGCTCGAAACGAATAACTAGAACGGCCCAGGGGAAAAGTACGCACACCGTTGTAATCGGGCGAGTTTCTACTTTCAGATGCAACAGAAATTTTGCGGATTGGTCAATCCGTTCGCGAGATATGGCAGTTTGGATGTAAGCAACGCTTGAGAAACTCAAAATTTTCGCAGTTCTGATGCTCGAAACGAATAACTAGAACGGGCTAGGGGAAAAGTACGCATACCGTTGTAATCGGGCGAGTTTCTACTTTCAGATGCAACAGAAATTTTGCGGATTGGTCAATCCGTTCGCGAGATATGGCAGTTTGGAGGTAAGCAACGCTTGAGAAACTCAAAATTTTCGCAGTTCTGATGCTCGAAACGAATAACTAGAACGGCCTAGGGGAAAAGTACGCATAGTGTTGTAATCGGGCGAGTTTCTACTTTCAGATGCAACAGAAATTTTGCGGATTGGTCAATCCGTTCGCGAGATATGGCAGTTTGGAGGTAAGAAACGCTAGAGAAACTCAAAATTTTCGCAGTTCTGATGCTCGACAAGCATAACTAGAACGGCCTAGGGGAAAAGTACGCACACCGTTGTAATCGGGCGAGTTTCTACTTTCAGATGCAACAGAAATTTTGCGGATTGGTCAATCCGTTCGCGAGATATGGCAGTTTGGAGGTAAGCAACGCTTGAAAAACTCAAAATTTTTGCAGTTCTGTTGCTCGAAACGAATAACTAAAACGGGCTAGGGGAAAAGTACGCATACCGTTGTAATCGGGCGAGTTTCTACTTTCGGATGCAACAGAAATTTTGCGGATTGGTCAATCCGTTCGCGAGATATGGCAGTTTGGATGTAAGAAACGCTTGAGAAACTCAAAATTTTCGCGGTTCTGATGCTCGAAACGAATAACAAGAACGGCCTAGGGGAAAAGTACGCACACCGTTGTAATCGGGCGAGTTTCTACTTTCAGATGCAACAGAAATTTTGCGGATTGGTCATTCCGTTCGCGAGATATGGCAGTTTGGAGGTAAGAAACGCTTGAGAAACTCAAAATTTTCGCAGTTCTGATGCTCGACAAGCATAACTAGAACGGCCTAGGGGAAAAGTACGCACACCGTTGTAATCGGGCGAGGTTCTACTTTCAGATGCAACAGAAATTTTGCGGATTGGTGAATCCGTTCGCGAGATATGGCAGTTTGGAGGTAAGCAACGCTTGAGAAACTCAAAATTTTCGCAGTTCTGTTGCTCGAAACGAATAACTAGAACGGGCTAGGGGAAAAGTAAGCACACCGTTGTAATCGGGCGAGTTTCTACTTTCAGATGCAACAGAAATTTTGCGGATTGGTCATTCCGTTCGCGAGATATGGCAGTTTGGAGGTAAGAAACGCTTGAGAAACTCAAAATTTTCGCAGTTCTGATGCTCGACAAGCATAACTAGAACGGCCTAGGGGAAAAGTACGCACACCGTTGTAATCGGGCGAGTTTCTACTTTCAGATGCAACAGAAATTTTGCGGATTGGTGAATCCGTTCGCGAGATATGGCAGTTTGGAGGTAAGCAACGCTTGAGAAACTCAAAATTTTCGCAGTTCTGTTGCTCGAAACGAATAACTAGAACGGGCTAGGGGAAAAGTACGCATACAGTTGTAATCGGGCGAATTTCTACTTTCAGATGCAACAGAAATTTTGCGGATTGGTCAATCCGTTCGCGAGATATGGCAGTTTGGATGTAAGAAACGCTCGAGAAACTCAAAATTTTCGCAGTTCTGATGCTCGAAACGAATAACTAGAACGGCCCAGGGGAAAAGTACGCACACCGTTGTAATCGGGCGAGTTTCTACTTTCAGATGCAACAGAAATTTTGCGGATTGGTCAATCCGTTCGCGAGATATGGCAGTTTGGATGTAAGCAACGCTTGAGAAACTCAAAATTTTCGCAGTTCTGATGCTCGAAACGAATAACTAGAACGGGCTAGGGGAAAAGTACGCATACCGTTGTAATCGGGCGAGTTTCTACTTTCAGATGCAACAGAAATTTTGCGGATTGGTCAATCCGTTCGCGAGATATGGCAGTTTGGAGGTAAGCAACGCTTGAGAAACTCAAAATTTTCGCAGTTCTGATGCTCGAAACGAATAACTAGAACGGCCTAGGGGAAAAGTACGCATAGTGTTGTAATCGGGCGAGTTTCTACTTTCAGATGCAACAGAAATTTTGCGGATTGGTCAATCCGTTCGCGAGATATGGCAGTTTGGAGGTAAGAAACGCTAGAGAAACTCAAAATTTTCGCAGTTCTGATGCTCGACAAGCATAACTAGAACGGCCTAGGGGAAAAGTACGCACACCGTTGTAATCGGGCGAGTTTCTACTTTCAGATGCAACAGAAATTTTGCGGATTGGTCAATCCGTTCGCGAGATATGGCAGTTTGGAGGTAAGCAACGCTTGAAAAACTCAAAATTTTCGCAGTTCTGTTGCTCGAAACGAATAACTAGAACGGGCTAGGGGAAAAGTACGAACACCGTTGTAATCGGGCGAGTTTCTACTTTCAGATGCAACAGAAATTTTGCGGATTGGTCAATCCGTTCGCGAGATATGGCAGTTTGGAGGTAAGAAACGCTAGAGAAACTCAAAATTTTCGCAGTTCTGATGCTCGAAACGAATAACTAGAACGGCCTAGGGGAAAAGTACGCACACCGTTGTAATCGGGCGAGTTTCTACTTTCAGATGCAACAGAAATTTTGCGGATTGGTCAATCCGTTCGCGAGATATGGCAGTTTGGAGGTAAGCAACTCTTGAGAAACTCAAAATTTTCGCAGTTCTGATGCTCGAAACGAATAACTAGAACGGGCTAGGGGAAAAGTACGCATACCGTTGTAATCGGGCGAGTTTCTACTTTCAGATGCAACAGAAATTTTGCGGATTGGTCATTCCGTTCGCGAGATATGGCAGTTTGGAGGTAAGAAACGCTTGAGAAACTCAAAATTTTCGCAGTTCTGATGCTCGACAAGCATAACTAGAACGGCCTAGGGGAAAAGTACGCACACCGTTGTAATCGGGCGAGGTTCTACTTTCAGATGCAACAGAAATTTTGCGGATTGGTGAATCCGTTCGCGAGATATGGCAGTTTGGAGGTAAGCAACGCTTGAGAAACTCAAAATTTTCGCAGTTCTGTTGCTCGAAACGAATAACTAGAACGGGCTAGGGGAAAAGTACGCACACCGTTGTAATCGGGCGAGTTTCTACTTTCAGATGCAACAGAAATTTTGCGGATTGGTCATTCCGTTCGCGAGATATGGCAGTTTGGAGGTAAGAAACGCTTGAGAAACTCAAAATTTTCGCAGTTCTGATGCTCGACAAGCATAACTAGAACGGGCTAGGGGAAAAGTACGCATACATTTGTAATCGGGCGAATTTCTACTTTCAGATGCAACAGAAATTTTGCGGATTGGTCAATCCGTTCGCGAGATATGGCAGTTTGGATGTAAGAAACGCTCGAGAAACTCAAAATTTTCGCAGTTCTGATGCTCGAAACGAATAACTAGAACGGCCTAGGGGAAAAGTACGCACACCGTTGTAATCGGGCGAGTTTCTACTTTCAGATGCAACAGAAATTTTGCGGATTGGTCAATCCGTTCGCGAGATATGGCAGTTTGGATGTAAGCAACGCTTGAGAAACTCAAAATTTTCGCAGTTCTGATGCTCGAAACGAATAACTAGAACGGGCTAGGGGAAAAGTACGCATACCGTTGTAATCGGGCGAGTTTCTACTTTCAGATGCAACAGAAATTTTGCGGATTGGTCAATCCGTTCGCGAGATATGGCAGTTTGGAGGTAAGCAACGCTTGAGAAACTCAAAATTTTCGCAGTTCTGATGCTCGAAACGAATAACTAGAACGGCCTAGGGGAAAAGTACGCATAGTGTTGTAATCGGGCGAGTTTCTACTTTCAGATGCAACAGAAATTTTGCGGATTGGTCAATCCGTTCGCGAGATATGGCAGTTTGGAGGTAAGAAACGCTAGAGAAACTCAAAATTTTCGCAGTTCTGATGCTCGACAAGCATAACTAGAACGGCCTAGGGGAAAAGTACGCACACCGTTGTAATCGGGCGAGTTTCTACTTTCAGATGCAACAGAAATTTTGCGGATTGGTCAATCCGTTCGCGAGATATGGCAGTTTGGAGGTAAGCAACGCTTGAAAAACTCAAAATTTTCGCAGTTCTGTTGCTCGAAACGAATAACTAGAACGGGCTAGGGGAAAAGTACGAACACCGTTGTAATCGGGCGAGTTTCTACTTTCAGATGCAACAGAAATTTTGCGGATTGGTCAATCCGTTCGCGAGATATGGCAGTTTGGATGTAAGCAACGCTTGAGAAACTCAAAATTTTCGCAGTTCTGATGCTCGAAACGAATAACTAGAACGGGCTAGGGGAAAAGTACGCATACCGTTGTAATCGGGCGAGTTTCTACTTTCAGATGCAACAGAAATTTTGCGGATTGGTCAATCCGTTCGCGAGATATGGCAGTTTGGAGGTAAGCAACGCTTGAGAAACTCAAAATTTTCGCAGTTCTGATGCTCGAAACGAATAACTAGAACGGCCTAGGGGAAAAGTACGCATAGTGTTGTAATCGGGCGAGTTTCTACTTTCAGATGCAACAGAAATTTTGCGGATTGGTCAATCCGTTCGCGAGATATGGCAGTTTGGAGGTAAGAAACGCTAGAGAAACTCAAAATTTTCGCAGTTCTGATGCTCGACAAGCATAACTAGAACGGCCTAGGGGAAAAGTACGCACACCGTTGTAATCGGGCGAGTTTCTACTTTCAGATGCAACAGAAATTTTGCGGATTGGTCAATCCGTTCGCGAGATATGGCAGTTTGGAGGTAAGCAACGCTTGAAAAACTCAAAATTTTCGCAGTTCTGTTGCTCGAAACGAATAACTAGAACGGGCTAGGGGAAAAGTACGCATACCGTTGTAATCGGGCGAGTTTCTACTTTCAGATGCAACAGAAATTTTGCGGACTGGTTATTCCGTTCGCGAGATATGGCAGTTTGGAGGTAAGAAACGCTTGAGAAACTCAAAATTTTCGCAGTTCTGATGCTCGAAACGAATAACTAGAACGGCCTAGGGGAAAAGTACGCATAGTGTTGTATTCGGGCGAGTTTCTACTTTCAGATGCAACAGAAATTTTGCGGATTGGTCAATCCGTTCGCGAGATATGGCAGTTTGGAAGTAAGCAACGCTTGAGAAACTCAAAATTTTCGCAGTTCTGATGCTCGAAACGAATAACTAGAACGGGCTAGGGGAAAAGTACGCATACCGTTGTAATCGGGCGAGTTTCTACCTTCAGATGCAACAGAAATTTTGCGGATTGGTCAATCCGTTCGCGAGATATGGCAGTTTGGAGGTAAGCAACGCTTGAAAAACTCAAAATTTTCGCAGTTCTGTTGCTCGAAACGAATAACTAGAACGGGCTAGGGGAAAAGTACGCATACCGTTGTAATCGGGCGAGTTTCTACTTTCAGATGCAACAGAAATTTTGCGGATTGGTCAATCCGTTCGCGAGATATGGCAGTTTGGATGTAAGAAACGCTTGAGAAACTCAAAATTTTCGCAGTTCTGATGCTCGACAAGCATAACTAGAACGGCCTAGGGGAAAAGTACGCACACCGTTGTAATCGGGCGAGTTTCTTCTTTCAGATGCAACAGAAATTTTGCGGATTGGTCATTCCGTTCGCGAGATATGGCAGTTTGGAGGTAAGAAACGCTTGAGAAACTCAAAATTTTCGCAGTTCTGATGCTCGACAAGCATAACTAGAACGGCCTAGGGGAAAAGTACGCACACCGTTGTAATCGGGCGAGGTTCTACTTTCAGATGCAACAGAAATTTTGCGGATTGGTGAATCCGTTCGCGAGATATGGCAGTTTGGAGGTAAGCAACGCTTGAGAAACTCAAAATTTTCGCAGTTCTGTTGCTCGAAACGAATAACTAGAACGGGCTAGGGGAAAAGTACGCACACCGTTGTAATCGGGCGAGTTTCTACTTTCAGATGCAACAGAAATTTTGCGGATTGGTCATTCCGTTCGCGAGATATGGCAGTTTGGAGGTAAGAAACGCTTGAGAAACTCAAAATTTTCGCAGTTCTGATGCTCGACAAGCATAACTAGAACGGCCTAGGGGAAAAGTACGCACACCGTTGTAATCGGGCGAGTTTCTACTTTCAGATGCAACAGAAATTTTGCGGATTGGTGAATCCGTTCGCGAGATATGGCAGTTTGGAGGTAAGCAACGCTTGAGAAACTCAAAATTTTCGCAGTTCTGTTGCTCGAAACGAATAACTAGAACGGGCTAGGGGAAAAGTACGCATACAGTTGTAATCGGGCGAATTTCTACTTTCAGATGCAACAGAAATTTTGCGGATTGGTCAATCCGTTCGCGAGATATGGCAGTTTGGATGTAAGAAACGCTCGAGAAACTCAAAATTTTCGCAGTTCTGATGCTCGAAACGAATAACTAGAACGGCCTAGGGGAAAAGTACGCACACCGTTGTAATCGGGCGAGTTTCTACTTTCAGATGCAACAGAAATTTTGCGGATTGGTCAATCCGTTCGCGAGATATGGCAGTTTGGATGTAAGCAACGCTTGAGAAACTCAAAATTTTCGCAGTTCTGATGCTCGAAACGAATAACTAGAACGGGCTAGGGGAAAAGTACGCATACCGTTGTAATCGGGCGAGTTTCTACTTTCAGATGCAACAGAAATTTTGCGGATTGGTCAATCCGTTCGCGAGATATGGCAGTTTGGAGGTAAGCAACGCTTGAGAAACTCAAAATTTTCGCAGTTCTGATGCTCGAAACGAATAACTAGAACGGCCTAGGGGAAAAGTACGCATAGTGTTGTAATCGGGCGAGTTTCTACTTTCAGATGCAACAGAAATTTTGCGGATTGGTCAATCCGTTCGCGAGATATGGCAGTTTGGAGGTAAGAAACGCTAGAGAAACTCAAAATTTTCGCAGTTCTGATGCTCGACAAGCATAACTAGAACCGTCTAGGGGAAAAGTACGCACACCGTTGTAATCGGGCGAGTTTCTACTTTCAGATGCAACAGAAATTTTGCGGATTGGTCAATCCGTTCGCGAGATATGGCAGTTTGGAGGTAAGCAACGCTTGAAAAACTCAAAATTTTCGCAGTTCTGTTGCTCGAAACGAATAACTAGAACGGGCTAGGGGAAAAGTACGAACACCGTTGTAATCGGGCGAGTTTCTACTTTCAGATGCAACAGAAATTTTGCGGATTGGTCAATCCGTTCGCGAGATATGGCAGTTTGGAGGTAAGCAACGCTTGAGAAACTCAAAATTTTCGCAGTTCTGATGCTCGAAACGAATAACTAGAACGGCCTAGGGGAAAAGTACGCATAGTGTTGTAATCGGGCGAGTTTCTACTTTCAGATGCAACAGAAATTTTGCGGATTGGTCAATCCGTTCGCGAGATATGGCAGTTTGGAGGTAAGAAACGCTAGAGAAACTCAAAATTTTCGCAGTTCTGATGCTCGACAAGCATAACTAGAACGGCCTAGGGGAAAAGTACGCACACCGTTGTAATCGGGCGAGTTTCTACTTTCAGATGCAACAGAAATTTTGCGGATTGGTCAATCCGTTCGCGAGATATGGCAGTTTGGAGGTAAGCAACGCTTGAAAAACTCAAAATTTTTGCAGTTCTGTTGCTCGAAACGAATAACTAAAACGGGCTAGGGGAAAAGTACGCATACCGTTGTAATCGGGCGAGTTTCTACTTTCGGATGCAACAGAAATTTTGCGGATTGGTCAATCCGTTCGCGAGATATGGCAGTTTGGATGTAAGAAACGCTTGAGAAACTCAAAATTTTCGCGGTTCTGATGCTCGAAACGAATAACAAGAACGGCCTAGGGGAAAAGTACGCACACCGTTGTAATCGGGCGAGTTTCTACTTTCAGATGCAACAGAAATTTTGCGGATTGGTCATTCCGTTCGCGAGATATGGCAGTTTGGAGGTAAGAAACGCTTGAGAAACTCAAAATTTTCGCAGTTCTGATGCTCGACAAGCATAACTAGAACGGCCTAGGGGAAAAGTACGCACACCGTTGTAATCGGGCGAGGTTCTACTTTCAGATGCAACAGAAATTTTGCGGATTGGTGAATCCGTTCGCGAGATATGGCAGTTTGGAGGTAAGCAACGCTTGAGAAACTCAAAATTTTCGCAGTTCTGTTGCTCGAAACGAATAACTAGAACGGGCTAGGGGAAAAGTAAGCACACCGTTGTAATCGGGCGAGTTTCTACTTTCAGATGCAACAGAAATTTTGCGGATCGGTCATTCCGTTCGCGAGATATGGCAGTTTGGAGGTAAGAAACGCTTGAGAAACTCAAAATTTTCGCAGTTCTGATGCTCGACAAGCATAACTAGAACGGCCTAGGGGAAAAGTACGCACACCGTTGTAATCGGGCGAGTTTCTACTTTCAGATGCAACAGAAATTTTGCGGATTGGTGAATCCGTTCGCGAGATATGGCAGTTTGGAGGTAAGCAACGCTTGAGAAACTCAAAATTTTCGCAGTTCTGTTGCTCGAAACGAATAACTAGAACGGGCTAGGGGAAAAGTACGCATACAGTTGTAATCGGGCGAATTTCTACTTTCAGATGCAACAGAAATTTTGCGGATTGGTCAATCCGTTCGCGAGATATGGCAGTTTGGATGTAAGAAACGCTCGAGAAACTCAAAATTTTCGCAGTTCTGATGCTCGAAACGAATAACTAGAACGGCCCAGGGGAAAAGTACGCACACCGTTGTAATCGGGCGAGTTTCTACTTTCAGATGCAACAGAAATTTTGCGGATTGGTCAATCCGTTCGCGAGATATGGCAGTTTGGATGTAAGCAACGCTTGAGAAACTCAAAATTTTCGCAGTTCTGATGCTCGAAACGAATAACTAGAACGGGCTAGGGGAAAAGTACGCATACCGTTGTAATCGGGCGAGTTTCTACTTTCAGATGCAACAGAAATTTTGCGGATTGGTCAATCCGTTCGCGAGATATGGCAGTTTGGAGGTAAGCAACGCTTGAGAAACTCAAAATTTTCGCAGTTCTGATGCTCGAAACGAATAACTAGAACGGCCTAGGGGAAAAGTACGCATAGTGTTGTAATCGGGCGAGTTTCTACTTTCAGATGCAACAGAAATTTTGCGGATTGGTCAATCCGTTCGCGAGATATGGCAGTTTGGAGGTAAGAAACGCTAGAGAAACTCAAAATTTTCGCAGTTCTGATGCTCGACAAGCATAACTAGAACGGCCTAGGGGAAAAGTACGCACACCGTTGTAATCGGGCGAGTTTCTACTTTCAGATGCAACAGAAATTTTGCGGATTGGTCAATCCGTTCGCGAGATATGGCAGTTTGGAGGTAAGCAACGCTTGAAAAACTCAAAATTTTCGCAGTTCTGTTGCTCGAAACGAATAACTAGAACGGGCTAGGGGAAAAGTACGAACACCGTTGTAATCGGGCGAGTTTCTACTTTCAGATGCAACAGAAATTTTGCGGATTGGTCAATCCGTTCGCGAGATATGGCAGTTTGGAGGTAAGAAACGCTAGAGAAACTCAAAATTTTCGCAGTTCTGATGCTCGAAACGAATAACTAGAACGGCCTAGGGGAAAAGTACGCACACCGTTGTAATCGGGCGAGTTTCTACTTTCAGATGCAACAGAAATTTTGCGGATTGGTCAATCCGTTCGCGAGATATGGCAGTTTGGAGGTAAGCAACTCTTGAGAAACTCAAAATTTTCGCAGTTCTGATGCTCGAAACGAATAACTAGAACGGGCTAGGGGAAAAGTACGCATACCGTTGTAATCGGGCGAGTTTCTACTTTCAGATGCAACAGAAATTTTGCGGATTGGTCATTCCGTTCGCGAGATATGGCAGTTTGGAGGTAAGAAACGCTTGAGAAACTCAAAATTTTCGCAGTTCTGATGCTCGACAAGCATAACTAGAACGGCCTAGGGGAAAAGTACGCACACCGTTGTAATCGGGCGAGGTTCTACTTTCAGATGCAACAGAAATTTTGCGGATTGGTGAATCCGTTCGCGAGATATGGCAGTTTGGAGGTAAGCAACGCTTGAGAAACTCAAAATTTTCGCAGTTCTGTTGCTCGAAACGAATAACTAGAACGGGCTAGGGGAAAAGTACGCACACCGTTGTAATCGGGCGAGTTTCTACTTTCAGATGCAACAGAAATTTTGCGGATTGGTCATTCCGTTCGCGAGATATGGCAGTTTGGAGGTAAGAAACGCTTGAGAAACTCAAAATTTTCGCAGTTCTGATGCTCGACAAGCATAACTAGAACGGGCTAGGGGAAAAGTACGCATACATTTGTAATCGGGCGAATTTCTACTTTCAGATGCAACAGAAATTTTGCGGATTGGTCAATCCGTTCGCGAGATATGGCAGTTTGGATGTAAGAAACGCTCGAGAAACTCAAAATTTTCGCAGTTCTGATGCTCGAAACGAATAACTAGAACGGCCTAGGGGAAAAGTACGCACACCGTTGTAATCGGGCGAGTTTCTACTTTCAGATGCAACAGAAATTTTGCGGATTGGTCAATCCGTTCGCGAGATATGGCAGTTTGGATGTAAGCAACGCTTGAGAAACTCAAAATTTTCGCAGTTCTGATGCTCGAAACGAATAACTAGAACGGGCTAGGGGAAAAGTACGCATACCGTTGTAATCGGGCGAGTTTCTACTTTCAGATGCAACAGAAATTTTGCGGATTGGTCAATCCGTTCGCGAGATATGGCAGTTTGGAGGTAAGCAACGCTTGAGAAACTCAAAATTTTCGCAGTTCTGATGCTCGAAACGAATAACTAGAACGGCCTAGGGGAAAAGTACGCATAGTGTTGTAATCGGGCGAGTTTCTACTTTCAGATGCAACAGAAATTTTGCGGATTGGTCAATCCGTTCGCGAGATATGGCAGTTTGGAGGTAAGAAACGCTAGAGAAACTCAAAATTTTCGCAGTTCTGATGCTCGACAAGCATAACTAGAACGGCCTAGGGGAAAAGTACGCACACCGTTGTAATCGGGCGAGTTTCTACTTTCAGATGCAACAGAAATTTTGCGGATTGGTCAATCCGTTCGCGAGATATGGCAGTTTGGAGGTAAGCAACGCTTGAAAAACTCAAAATTTTCGCAGTTCTGTTGCTCGAAACGAATAACTAGAACGGGCTAGGGGAAAAGTACGAACACCGTTGTAATCGGGCGAGTTTCTACTTTCAGATGCAACAGAAATTTTGCGGATTGGTCAATCCGTTCGCGAGATATGGCAGTTTGGATGTAAGCAACGCTTGAGAAACTCAAAATTTTCGCAGTTCTGATGCTCGAAACGAATAACTAGAACGGGCTAGGGGAAAAGTACGCATACCGTTGTAATCGGGCGAGTTTCTACTTTCAGATGCAACAGAAATTTTGCGGATTGGTCAATCCGTTCGCGAGATATGGCAGTTTGGAGGTAAGCAACGCTTGAGAAACTCAAAATTTTCGCAGTTCTGATGCTCGAAACGAATAACTAGAACGGCCTAGGGGAAAAGTACGCATAGTGTTGTAATCGGGCGAGTTTCTACTTTCAGATGCAACAGAAATTTTGCGGATTGGTCAATCCGTTCGCGAGATATGGCAGTTTGGAGGTAAGAAACGCTAGAGAAACTCAAAATTTTCGCAGTTCTGATGCTCGACAAGCATAACTAGAACGGCCTAGGGGAAAAGTACGCACACCGTTGTAATCGGGCGAGTTTCTACTTTCAGATGCAACAGAAATTTTGCGGATTGGTCAATCCGTTCGCGAGATATGGCAGTTTGGAGGTAAGCAACGCTTGAAAAACTCAAAATTTTCGCAGTTCTGTTGCTCGAAACGAATAACTAGAACGGGCTAGGGGAAAAGTACGCATACCGTTGTAATCGGGCGAGTTTCTACTTTCAGATGCAACAGAAATTTTGCGGACTGGTTATTCCGTTCGCGAGATATGGCAGTTTGGAGGTAAGAAACGCTTGAGAAACTCAAAATTTTCGCAGTTCTGATGCTCGAAACGAATAACTAGAACGGCCTAGGGGAAAAGTACGCATAGTGTTGTATTCGGGCGAGTTTCTACTTTCAGATGCAACAGAAATTTTGCGGATTGGTCAATCCGTTCGCGAGATATGGCAGTTTGGAAGTAAGCAACGCTTGAGAAACTCAAAATTTTCGCAGTTCTGATGCTCGAAACGAATAACTAGAACGGGCTAGGGGAAAAGTACGCATACCGTTGTAATCGGGCGAGTTTCTACCTTCAGATGCAACAGAAATTTTGCGGATTGGTCAATCCGTTCGCGAGATATGGCAGTTTGGAGGTAAGCAACGCTTGAAAAACTCAAAATTTTCGCAGTTCTGTTGCTCGAAACGAATAACTAGAACGGGCTAGGGGAAAAGTACGCATACCGTTGTAATCGGGCGAGTTTCTACTTTCAGATGCAACAGAAATTTTGCGGATTGGTCAATCCGTTCGCGAGATATGGCAGTTTGGATGTAAGAAACGCTTGAGAAACTCAAAATTTTCGCAGTTCTGATGCTCGACAAGCATAACTAGAACGGCCTAGGGGAAAAGTACGCACACCGTTGTAATCGGGCGAGTTTCTACTTTCAGATGCAACAGAAATTTTGCGGATTGGTCATTCCGTTCGCGAGATATGGCAGTTTGGAGGTAAGAAACGCTTGAGAAACTCAAAATTTTCGCAGTTCTGATGCTCGACAAGCATAACTAGAACGGCCTAGGGGAAAAGTACGCACACCGTTGTAATCGGGCGAGGTTCTACTTTCAGATGCAACAGAAATTTTGCGGATTGGTGAATCCGTTCGCGAGATATGGCAGTTTGGAGGTAAGCAACGCTTGAGAAACTCAAAATTTTCGCAGTTCTGTTGCTCGAAACGAATAACTAGAACGGGCTAGGGGAAAAGTACGCACACCGTTGTAATCGGGCGAGTTTCTACTTTCAGATGCAACAGAAATTTTGCGGATTGGTCATTCCGTTCGCGAGATATGGCAGTTTGGAGGTAAGAAACGCTTGAGAAACTCAAAATTTTCGCAGTTCTGATGCTCGACAAGCATAACTAGAACGGCCTAGGGGAAAAGTACGCACACCGTTGTAATCGGGCGAGTTTCTACTTTCAGATGCAACAGAAATTTTGCGGATTGGTGAATCCGTTCGCGAGATATGGCAGTTTGGAGGTAAGCAACGCTTGAGAAACTCAAAATTTTCGCAGTTCTGTTGCTCGAAACGAATAACTAGAACGGGCTAGGGGAAAAGTACGCATACAGTTGTAATCGGGCGAATTTCTACTTTCAGATGCAACAGAAATTTTGCGGATTGGTCAATCCGTTCGCGAGATATGGCAGTTTGGATGTAAGAAACGCTCGAGAAACTCAAAATTTTCGCAGTTCTGATGCTCGAAACGAATAACTAGAACGGCCTAGGGGAAAAGTACGCACACCGTTGTAATCGGGCGAGTTTCTACTTTCAGATGCAACAGAAATTTTGCGGATTGGTCAATCCGTTCGCGAGATATGGCAGTTTGGATGTAAGCAACGCTTGAGAAACTCAAAATTTTCGCAGTTCTGATGCTCGAAACGAATAACTAGAACGGGCTAGGGGAAAAGTACGCATACCGTTGTAATCGGGCGAGTTTCTACTTTCAGATGCAACAGAAATTTTGCGGATTGGTCAATCCGTTCGCGAGATATGGCAGTTTGGAGGTAAGCAACGCTTGAGAAACTCAAAATTTTCGCAGTTCTGATGCTCGAAACGAATAACTAGAACGGCCTAGGGGAAAAGTACGCATAGTGTTGTAATCGGGCGAGTTTCTACTTTCAGATGCAACAGAAATTTTGCGGATTGGTCAATCCGTTCGCGAGATATGGCAGTTTGGAGGTAAGAAACGCTAGAGAAACTCAAAATTTTCGCAGTTCTGATGCTCGACAAGCATAACTAGAACCGTCTAGGGGAAAAGTACGCACACCGTTGTAATCGGGCGAGTTTCTACTTTCAGATGCAACAGAAATTTTGCGGATTGGTCAATCCGTTCGCGAGATATGGCAGTTTGGAGGTAAGCAACGCTTGAAAAACTCAAAATTTTCGCAGTTCTGTTGCTCGAAACGAATAACTAGAACGGGCTAGGGGAAAAGTACGAACACCGTTGTAATCGGGCGAGTTTCTACTTTCAGATGCAACAGAAATTTTGCGGATTGGTCAATCCGTTCGCGAGATATGGCAGTTTGGAGGTAAGCAACGCTTGAAAAACTCAAAATTTTCGCAGTTCTGTTGCTCGAAACGAATAACTAGAACGGGCTAGGGGAAAAGTACGCATACCGTTGTAATCGGGCGAGTTTCTACTTTCGGATGCAATAGAAAGTTTGCGGATTGGTCAATCCGTTCGCGAGATATGGCAGTTTGGAGGTAAGAAACGCTTGAGAAACTCAAAATTTTCGCAGTTCTGATGCTCGAAACGAATAACTAGAACGGCCTAGGGGAAAAGTACGCATAGTGTTGTAATCGGGCGAGTTTCTACTTTCAGATGCAACAGAAATTTTGCGGATTGGTCAATCCGTTCGCGAGATATGGCAGTTTGGAGGTAAGAAACGCTAGAGAAACTCAAAATTTTCGCAGTTCTGATGCTCGACAAGCATAACTAGAACGGCCTAGGGGAAAAGTACGCACACCGTTGTAATCGGGCGAGTTTCTACTTTCAGATGCAACAGAAATTTTGCGGATTGGTCAATCCGTTCGCGAGATATGGCAGTTTGGAGGTAAGCAACGCTTGAAAAACTCAAAATTTTCGCAGTTCTGTTGCTCGAAACGAATAACTAGAACGGGCTAGGGGAAAAGTACGCATACCGTTGTAATCGGGCGAGTTTCTACTTTCAGATGCAACAGAAATTTTGCGGACTGGTTATTCCGTTCGCGAGATATGGCAGTTTGGAGGTAAGAAACGCTTGAGAAACTCAAAATTTTCGCAGTTCTGATGCTCGAAACGAATAACTAGAACGGCCTAGGGGAAAAGTACGCATAGTGTTGTATTCGGGCGAGTTTCTACTTTCAGATGCAACAGAAATTTTGCGGATTGGTCAATCCGTTCGCGAGATATGGCAGTTTGGAAGTAAGCAACGCTTGAGAAACTCAAAATTTTCGCAGTTCTGATGCTCGAAACGAATAACTAGAACGGGCTAGGGGAAAAGTACGCATACCGTTGTAATCGGGCGAGTTTCTACCTTCAGATGCAACAGAAATTTTGCGGATTGGTCAATCCGTTCGCGAGATATGGCAGTTTGGAGGTAAGCAACGCTTGAAAAACTCAAAATTTTCGCAGTTCTGTTGCTCGAAACGAATAACTAGAACGGGCTAGGGGAAAAGTACGCATACCGTTGTAATCGGGCGAGTTTCTACTTTCAGATGCAACAGAAATTTTGCGGATTGGTCAATCCGTTCGCGAGATATGGCAGTTTGGATGTAAGAAACGCTTGAGAAACTCAAAATTTTCGCAGTTCTGATGCTCGACAAGCATAACTAGAACGGCCTAGGGGAAAAGTACGCACACCGTTGTAATCGGGCGAGTTTCTACTTTCAGATGCAACAGAAATTTTGCGGATTGGTCAATCCGTTCGCGAGATATGGCAGTTTGGAGGTAAGCAACGCTTGAGAAACTCAAAATTTTCGCAGTTCTGATGCTCGAAACGAATAACTAGAACGGGCTAGGGGAAAAGTACGCATACCGTTGTAATCGGGCGAGTTTCTACCTTCAGATGCAACAGAAATTTTGCGGATTGGTCAATCCGTTCGCGAGATATGGCAGTTTGGATGTAAGAAACGCTCGAGAAACTCAAAATTTTCGCAGTTCTGATGCTCGAAACGAATAACTAGAACGGCCTAGGGGAAAAGTACGCACACCGTTGTAATCGGGCGAGTTTCTACTTTCAGATGCAACAGAAATTTTGCGAATTGGTCAATCCGTTCGCGAGATATGGCAGTTTGGAGGTAAGAAACGCATGAGAAACTCAAAATTTTCGCAGTTCTGATGCTCGACAAGCATAACTAGAACGGCCTAGGGGAAAAGTACGCACACCGTTGTAATCGGGCGAGTTTCTACTTTCAGATGCAACAGAAATTTTGCGGATTGGTCAATCCGTTCGCGAGATATGGCAGTTTGGAATTAAGAAACGCTTGAGAAACTCAAACTTTTCGCAGTTCTGATGCCCGAAACGAATAACTAGAACGGGCTAGGGGAAAAGTACGCATACTGTTGTAATCGGGCGAGTTTCTACTTTCAGATGCAACAGAAATTTTGCGGATTTGTCATTCCGTTCGCGAGATATGGCAGTTTGGAGGTAAGAAACGCTTGAGAAACTCAAAATTTTCGCAGTTCTGTTGCTCGAAACGAATAACTAGAACGGGCTAGGGGAACAGTACGCATAGTGTTGTAATCGGGCGAGTTTCTACTTTCAGATGCAACAGAAATTTTGCGGATTGGTCAATCCGTTCGCGAGATATGGCAGTTTGGAGGTAAGAAACGCTCGAGAAACTCAAAATTTTCGCAGTTCTGATGCTCGACAAGCATAACTAGAACGGCCTAGGGGAAAAGTACGCACACCGTTGTATTCGGGCGAGTTTCTACTTTCAGATGCAACAGAAATTTTGCGGATTGGTCAATCCGTTCGCGAGATATGGCAGTTTGGAGGTACGAAACGCTTGAGAAACTCAAAATTTTCGCAGTTCTGATGCTCGAAACGAATAACTAGAACGGCCTAGGGGAAAAGTTCGCATACCGTTGTAATCGGGCGAGTTTCTACCTTCAGATGCAACAGAAATTTTGCGGATTGGTCAATCCGTTCGCGAGATATGGCAGTTTGGAGGTAAGCAACGCTTGAGAAACTCAAAATTTTCGCAGTTCTGTTGCTCGAAACGAATAACTAGAACGGGCTAGGGGAAAAGTACGCATACAGTTGTAATCGGGCGAATTTCTACTTTCAGATGCAACAGAAATTTTGCGGATTGGTCAATCCGTTCGCGAGATATGGCAGTTTGGAGGTAAGAAACGCTCGAGAAACTCAAAATTTTCGCAGTTCTGATGCTCGAAACGAATAACTAGAACGGCCTAGCGGAAAAGTACGAACACCGTTGTAATCGGGCGAGTTTCTACTTTCAGATGCAACAGAAATTTTGCGGATTGGTCAATCCGTTCGCGAGATATGGCATTTTGGAGGTAAGCAACGCTTGAGAAACTCAAAATTTTCGCAGTCCTGATGCTCGAAACGAATAACTAGAACGGGCTAGGGGAAAAGTACGCATACCGTTGTAATCGGGCGAGTTTCTACTTTCAGATGCAACAGAAATTTTGCGGATTGGTCAATCCGTTCGCGAGATATGGCAGTTTGGAGGTAAGCAACGCTTGAGAAACTCAAAATTTTCGCAGTTCTGATGCTCAAAACGAATAACTAGAACGGCCTAGGGGAAAAGTACGCATAGTGTTGTAATCGGGCGAGTTTCTACTTTGAGATGCAACAGAAATTTTGCGGATTGGTCAATCCGTTCGCGAGATATGGCAGTTTGGATGTAAGAAACGCTTGAGAAACTCAAAATTTTCGCAGTTCTGATGCTCGACAAGCATAACTAGAACGGCCTAGGGGAAAAGTACGCACACCGTTGTAATCGGGCGAGTTTCTACTTTCAGATGCAACAGAAATTTTGCGGATTGGTCAATCCGTTCGCGAGATATGGCAGTTTGGAGGTAAGCAACGCTTGAGAAACTCAAAATTTTCGCAGTTCTGATGCTCGAAACGAATAACTAGAACGGGCTAGGGGAAAAGTACGCATACCGTTGTAATCGGGCGAGTTTCTACCTTCAGATGCAACAGAAATTTTGCGGATTGGTCAATCCGTTCGCGAGATATGGCAGTTTGGAGGTAAGCAACGCTTGAAAAACTCAAAATTTTCGCAGTTCTGTTGCTCGAAACGAATAACTAGAACGGGCTAGGGGAAAAGTACGCATACCGTTGTAATCGGGCGAGTTTCTACTTTCAGATGCAACAGAAATTTTGCGGATTGGTCAATCCGTTCGCGAGATATGGCAGTTTGGATGTAAGAAACGCTTGAGAAACTCAAAATTTTCGCAGTTCTGATGCTCGACAAGCATAACTAGAACGGCCTAGGGGAAAAGTACGCACACCGTTGTAATCGGGCGAGTTTCTACTTTCAGATGCAACAGAAATTTTGCGGATTGGTCAATCCGTTCGCGAGATATGGCAGTTTGGAGGTAAGCAACGCTTGAGAAACTCAAAATTTTCGCAGTTCTGTTGCTCGAAACGAATAACTAGAACGGGCTAGGGGAAAAGTACGCATACATTTGTAATCGGGCGAATTTCTACTTTCAGATGCAACAGAAATTTTGCGGATTGGTCAATCCGTTCGCGAGATATGGCAGTTTGGATGTAAGAAACGCTCGAGAAACTCAAAATTTTCGCAGTTCTGATGCTCGAAACGAATAACTAGAACGGCCTAGGGGAAAAGTACGCACACCGTTGTAATCGGGCGAGTTTCTACTTTCAGATGCAACAGAAATTTTGCGAATTGGTCAATCCGTTCGCGAGATATGGCAGTTTGGAGGTAAGAAACGCATGAGAAACTCAAAATTTTCGCAGTTCTGATGCTCGACAAGCATAACTAGAACGGCCTAGGGGAAAAGTACGCACACCGTTGTAATCGGGCGAGTTTCTACTTTCAGATGCAACAGAAATTTTGCGGATTGGTCAATCCGTTCGCGAGATATGGCAGTTTGGAATTAAGAAACGCTTGAGAAACTCAAACTTTTCGCAGTTCTGATGCTCGAAACGAATAACTAGAACGGGCTAGGGGAAAAGTACGCATACTGTTGTAATCGGGCGAGTTTCTACTTTCAGATGCAACAGAAATTTTGCGGATTTGTCATTCCGTTCGCGAGATATGGCAGTTTGGAGGTAAGAAACGCTTGAGAAACTCAAAATTTTCGCAGTTCTGTTGCTCGAAACGAATAACTAGAACGGGCTAGGGGAACAGTACGCATAGTGTTGTAATCGGGCGAGTTTCTACTTTCAGATGCAACAGAAATTTTGCGGATTGGTCAATCCGTTCGCGAGATATGGCAGTTTGGAGGTAAGCAACGCTTGAGAAACTCAAAATTTTCGCAGTTCTGATGCGCGAAACGAATAACTAGAACGGGCTAGGGGAAAAGTACGCATACCGTTGTAATCGGGCGAGTTTCTACCTTCAGATGCAACAGAAATTTTGCGGATTGGTCAATCCGTTCGCGAGATATGGCAGTTTGAAGGTAAGCAACGCTTGAAAAACTCAAAATTTTCGCAGTTCTGTTGCTCGAAACGAATAACTAGAACGGGCTAGGGGAAAAGTACGCATACCGTTGTAATCGGGCGAGTTTCTACTTTCAGATGCAACAGAAATTTTGCGGATTGGTCAATCCGTTCGCGAGATATGGCAGTTTGGATGTAAGAAACGCTTGAGAAACTCAAAATTTTCGCAGTTCTGATGCTCGACAAGCATAACTAGAACGGCCTAGGGGAAAAGTACGCACACCGTTGTAATCGGGCGAGTTTCTACTTTCAGATGCAACAGAAATTTTGCGGATTGGTCAATCCGTTCGCGAGATATGGCAGTTTGGAGGTAAGCAACGCTTGAGAAACTCAAAATTTTCGCAGTTCTGTTGCTCGAAACGAATAACTAGAACGGGCTAGGGGAAAAGTACGCATACATTTGTAATCGGGCGAATTTCTACTTTCAGATGCAACAGAAATTTTGCGGATTGGTCAATCCGTTCGCGAGATATGGCAGTTTAGATGTAAGAAACGCTCGAGAAACTCAAAATTTTCGCAGTTCTGATGCTCGAAACGAATAACTAGAACGGCCTAGGGGAAAAGTACGCACACGGTTGTAATCGGGCGAGTTTCTACTTTCAGATGCAACAGAAATTTTGCGAATTGGTCAATCCGTTCGCGAGATATGGCAGTTTGGAGGTAAGAAACGCATGAGAAACTCAAAATTTTCGCAGTTCTGATGCTCGACAAGCATAACTAGAACGGCCTAGGGGAAAAGTACGCACACCGTTGTAATCGGGCGAGTTTCTACTTTCAGATGCAACAGAAATTTTGCGGATTGGTCAATCCGTTCGCGAGATATGGCAGTTTGGAATTAAGAAACGCTTGAGAAACTCAAACTTTTCGCAGTTCTGATGCTCGAAACGAATAACTAGAACGGGCTAGGGGAAAAGTACGCATACTGTTGTAATCGGGCGAATTTCTACTTTCAGATGCAACAGAAATTTTGCGGATTGGTCAATCCGTTCGCGAGATATGGCAGTTTGGAGGTAAGAAACGCTCGAGAAACTCAAAATTTTCGCAGTTCTGATGCTCGAAACGAATAACTAGAACGGCCTAGGGGAAAAGTACGAACACCGTTGTAATCGGGCGAGTTTCTACTTTCAGATGCAACAGAAATTTTGCGGATTGGTCAATCCGTTCGCGAGATATGGCATTTTGGAGGTAAGCAACGCTTGAGAAACTCAAAATTTTCGCAGTCCTGATGCTCGAAACGAATAACTAGAACGGGCTAGGGGAAAAGTACGCATACCGTTGTAATCGGGCGAGTTTCTACTTTCAGATGCAACAGAAATTTTGCGGATTGGTCAATCCGTTCGCGAGATATGGCAGTTTGGAGGTAAGCAACGCTTGAGAAACTCAAAATTTTCGCAGTTCTGATGCTCAAAACGAATAACTAGAACGGCCTAGGGGAAAAGTACGCATAGTGTTGTAATCGGGCGATTTTCTACTTTGAGATGCAACAGAAATTTTGCGGATTGGTCAATCCGTTCGCGAGATATGGCAGTTTGGAAGTAAGAAACGATTGAGAAACTCAAAATTTTCGCAGTTCTGATGCTCGAAACGAATAACTAGAACGGGCTAGGGGAAAAGTACGCATACCGTTGTAATCGGGCGAGTTTCTACCTTCAGATGCAACAGAAATTTTGCGGATTGGTCAATCCGTCCGCGAGATATGGCAGTTTGGAGGTAAGAAACGCTCGAGAAACTCAAAATTTTCGCAGTTCTGATGCTCGACAAGCATAACTAGAACGGCCTAGGGGAAAAGTACGCACACCGTTGTAATCGGGCGAGTTTCTACTTTCAGATGCAACAGAAATTTTGCGGATTGGTCAATCCGTTCGCGAGATATGGCAGTTTGGAGGTAAGCAACGCTTGAGAAACTCAAAATTTTCGCAGTTCTGATGCTCGAAACGAATAACTAGAACGGGCTAGGGGAAAAGTACGCACACCGTTGTAATCGGGCGAGTTTCTACTTTCAGATGCAACAGAAATTTTGCGGATTGGTCAATCCGTTCGCGAGATATGGCAGTTTGGAGGTAAGCAACGCTCGAGAAACTCAAAATTTTCGCAGTTCTGATGCTCGAAACGAATAATTAGAACGGCCTAGGGGAAAAGTACGAACACCGTTGTAATCGGGCGAGTTTCTACTTTCAGATGCAACAGAAATTTTGCGGATTGGTCAATCCGTTCGCGAGATATGGCATTTTGGAGGTAAGCAACGCTTGAGAAACTCAAAATTTTCGCAGTCCTGATGCTCGAAACGAATAACTAGAACGGGCTAGGGGAAAAGTACGCATACCGTTGTAATCGGGCGAGTTTCTACTTTCAGATGCAACAGAAATTTTGCGGATTGGTCAATCCGTTCGCGAGATATGGCAGTTTGGAGGTAAGCAACGCTTGAGAAACTCAAAATTTTCGCAGTTCTGATGCTCAAAACGAATAACTAGAACGGCCTAGGGGAAAAGTACGCATAGTGTTGTAATCGGGCGATTTTCTACTTTGAGATGCAACAGAAATTTTGCGGATTGGTCAATCCGTTCGCGAGATATGGCAGTTTGGAAGTAAGAAACGATTGAGAAACTCAAAATTTTCGCAGTTCTGATGCTCGAAACGAATAACTAGAACGGGCTAGGGGAAAAGTACGCATACCGTTGTAATCGGGCGAGTTTCTACCTTCAGATGCAACAGAAATTTTGCGGATTGGTCAATCCGTCCGCGAGATATGGCAGTTTGGAGGTAAGAAACGCTCGAGAAACTCAAAATTTTCGCAGTTCTGATGCTCGACAAGCATAACTAGAACGGCCTAGGGGAAAAGTACGCACACCGTTGTAATCGGGCGAGTTTCTACTTTCAGATGCAACAGAAATTTTGCGGATTGGTCAATCCGTTCGCGAGATATGGCAGTTTGGAGGTAAGCAACGCTTGAGAAACTCAAAATTTTCGCAGTTCTGATGCTCGAAACGAATAACTAGAACGGGCTAGGGGAAAAGTACGCACACCGTTGTAATCGGGCGAGTTTCTACTTTCAGATGCAACAGAAATTTTGCGGATTGGTCAATCCGTTCGCGAGATATGGCAGTTTGGAGGTAAGCAACGCTTGAAAAACTCAAAATTTTCGCAGTTCTGTTGCTCGAAACGAATAACTAGAACGGGCTAGGGGAACAGTACGCATACCGTTGTAATCGGGCGAGTTTCTACTTTCAGATGCAACAGAAATTTTGCGGATTGTTCAATCCGTTCGCGAGATATGGCAGTTTGGAGGTAAGAAACGCTTGAGAAACTCAAAATTTTCGCAGTTCTGATGCTCGAAACGAATAACTAGAACGGCCTAGGGGAAAAGTACGCATAGTGTTGTAATCGGGCGAGTTTCTACTTTGAGATGCAACAGAAATTTTGCGGATTGGTCAATCCGTTCGCGAGATATGGCAGTTTGGAAGTAAGAAACGCTTGAGAAACTCAAAACTTTCGCAGTTCTGATGATCGAAACGAATAACTAGAACGGCCTAGGGGAAAAGTACGCATAGTGTTGTAATCGGGCGAGTTTCTACTTTCAGATGCAACAAAAATTTTGCGGATTGGTCAATCCGTTCGCGAGATATGGCAGTTTGGAGGTAAGAAACGCTCGAGAAACTCAAAATTTTCGCAGTTCTGATGCTCGACAAGCATAACTAGAACGGCCTAGGGGAAAAGTACGCACACCGTTGTAATCGGGCGAGTTTCTACTTTCAGATGCAACAGAAATTTTGCGGATTTGTCAATCCGTTCGCGAGATATGGCAGTTTGGAGGTAAGCAACGCTTGAAAAACTCAAAATTTTCGCAGTTCTGTTGCTCGAAACGAATAACTAGAACGGGCTAGGGGAAAAGTACGCATACCGTTGTAATTGGGCGAGTTTCTACTTTCAGATGCAACAGAAATTTTGCGGATTGGTCAATCCGTTCGCGAGATATGGCAGTTTGGATGTAAGAAACGGTTGAGAAACTCAAAATTTTCGCAGTTCTGATGCTCGAAACGAATAACTAGAACGGCCTAGGGGAAAAGTACGCATACCGTTGTAATCGGGCGAGTTTCTACTTTCAGATGCAACAGAAATTTTGCTGATTGGTCAATCCGTTCGCGAGATGTGGCAGTTTGGATGTAAGAAACGCTTGAGAAACACAAAATTTTCGCAGTTCTGATGCTCGAAACGAATAACAAGAACGGCCTAGGGGAAAAGTACGCACACCGTTGTAATCGGGCGTGTTTCTACTTTCAGATGCAACAGAAATTTTGCGGATTGGTCATTCCGTTCGCGAGATATGGCAGTTTGGAGGTAAGAAACGCTTGAGAAACTCAAAATTTTCGCAATTCTGATGCTCGACAAGCATAACTAGAACGGCCTAGGGGAAAAGTACGCACACCGTTGTAATCGGGCGAGTTTCTACTTTCAGATGCAACAGAAATTTTGCGGATTGGTCAATCCGTTCGCGAGATATGGCAGTTTGGAGGTAAGCAACGCTTGAGAAACTCAAAATTTTCGCAGTTCTGTTGCTCGAAACGAATAACTAGAACGGGCTAGGGGAAAAGTACGCATACATTTGTAATCGGGCGAATTTCTACTTTCAGATGCAACAGAAATTTTGCGGATTGGTCAATCCGTTCGCGAGATATGGCAGTTTGGATGTAAGAAACGCTCGAGAAACTCAAAATTTTCGCAGTTCTGATGCTCGAAACGAATAACTAGAACGACCTAGGGCAAAAGTACGCCCACCGTTGTAATCGGGCGAGTTTCTACTTTCAGATGCAACAGAAATTTTGCGAATTGTTCAATCCGTTCGCGAGATATGGCAGTTTTGAGGTAAGCAACGCTTGAGAAACTCAAAATTTTCGCAGTTCTGATGCTCGAAACGAATAACTAGAACGGCCTATGGGAAAAGTACGCATACCGTTGTAATCGGGCGAGTTTCTACTTTCAGATGCAACAGAAATTTTGCGGATTGGTCAATCCGTTCGCGAGATATGGCAGTTTGGATGTAAGAAACGCTTGAGAAACTGAAAATTTTCGCGGTTCTGATGCTCGAAACGAATAACAAGAACGGCCTATGGGAAAAGTACGCATACCGTTGTAATCGGGCGAGTTTCTACTTTCAGATGCAACAGAAATTTTGCGGATTGGTCAATCCGTTCGCGAGATATGGCAGTTTGGAAGTAAGAAACGCTTGAGAAACTCAAAACTTTCGCAGTTCTGATGCTCGAAACGAATAACTAGAACGGCCTAGGGGAAAAGTACGCATAGTGTTGTAATCGGGCGAGTTTCTACTTTCAGATGCAACAGAAATTTTGCGGATTGGTCAATCCGTTCGCGAGATATGGCAGTTTGGAGGTAAGAAACGCTCGAGAAACTCAAAATTTTCGCAGTTCTGATGCTCGACAAGCATAACTAGAACGGCCTAGGGGAAAAGTACGCACACCGTTGTAATCGGGCGAGTTTCTACTTTCAGATGCAACAGAAATTTTGCGAATTGTTCAATCCGTTCGCGAGATATGGCAGTTTGGAGGTAAGCAACGCTTGAGAAACTCAAAATTTTCGCAGTTCTGATGCTCGACAAGCATAACTAGAACGGCCTAGGGGAAAAGTACGCATACCGTTGTAATTGGGCGAGTTTCTACTTTCAGATGCAACAGAAATTTTGCGGATTGGTCAATCCGTTCGCGAGATATGGCAGTTTGGATGTAAGAAACGCTTGAGAAACTCAAAATTTTCGCAGTTCTGTTGCTCGAAACGAATAACTAGAACGGCCTAGGGGAAAAGTACGCATACCGTTGTAATCGGGCGAGTTTCTACTTTCAGATGCAACAGAAATTTTGCGGATTGGTCAATCTGTTCGCGAGATGTGGCATTTTGGATGTAAGAAACGCTTGAGAAACACAAAATTTTCGCGGTTCTGATGCTCGAAACGAATAACAAGAACGGCCTAGGGGAAAAGTAAGCACACCGTTGTAATCGGGCGAGTTTCTACTTTCAGATGCAACAGAAATTTTGCGGATTGGTCATTCCGTTCGCGAGATATGGCAGTTTGGAGGTAAGAAACGCTTGAGAAACTCAAAATTTTCGCAGTTCTGATGCTCGACAAGCATAACTAGAACGGCCTAGGGGAAAAGTACGCACACCGTTGTAATCGGGCGAGTTTCTACTTTCAGATGCAACAGAAATTTTGCGGATTGTTCAATCCGTTCGCGAGATATGGCAGTTTGGAGGTAAGAAACGCTCGAGAAACTCAAAATTTTCGCAGATCTGATGCTCGACAAGCATAACTAGAACGGCCTAGGGGAAAAGTACGCACACCGTTGTAATCGGGCGAGTTTCTACTTTCTGATGCAACAGAAATTTTGCGGATTGGTCAATCCGTTCGCGAGATATGGCAGTTTGGAGGTAAGCAAAGCTTGAGAAACTCAAAATTTTCGCAGTTCTGTTGCTCGAAACGAATAACTAGAACGGGCTAGGGGAAAAGTACGCATACGTTTGTAATCGGGCGAATTTCTACTTTCAGATGCAACAGAAATTTTGCGGATTGGTCAATCCGTTCGCGAGATATGGCAGTTTGGATGTAAGAAACGCTCGAGAAACTCAAAATTTTCCAGTTCTGATGCTCGAAACGAATAACTAGAACGGCCTAGGGGAAAAGTACGCCCACCGTTGTAATCGGGCGAGTTTCTACTTTCAGATGCAACAGAAATTTTGCGAATTGTTCAATCCGTTCGCGAGATATGGCAGTTTGGACATAAGCAACGCTTGAGAAACTCAAAACTTTCGCAGTTCTGATGCTCGAAACGAATAACTAGAACGGCCTAGGGGAAAAGTACGCATAGTGTTGTAATCGGGCGAGTTTCTACTTTCAGATGCAACAGAAATTTTGCGGATTGGTCAATCCGTTCGCGAGATATGGCAGTTTGGAAGTAAGAAACGCTTGAGAAACTCAAAATTTTCGCAGTTCTGATGCTCGAAACGAATAACTAGAACGGCCTAGGGGAAAAGTACGCATAGTGTTGTAATCGGGAGAGTTTCTACTTTCAGGTGCAACAGAAATTTTGCGGATTGTTCAATCCGTTCGCGAGATATGGCAGTTTGGAGGTAAGCAACGCTTGAAAAACTCAAAATTTTCGCAGTTCTGTTGCTCGAAACGAATAACTAGAACGGGCTAGGGGAAAAGTACGCACACCGTTGTAATCGGGCGTGTTTCTACTTTCAGATGCAACAGAAATTTTGCGGATTGGTCATTCCGTTCGCGAGATATGGCAGTTTGGAGGTAAGAAACGCTTGAGAAACTCAAAATTTTCGCAGTTCTGATGCTCGACAAGCATAACTAGAACGGCCTAGGGGAAAAGTACGCACACCGTTGTAATCGGGCGAGTTTCTACTTTCAGATGCAACAGAAATTTTGCGAATTGTTCAATCCGTTCGCGAGATATGGCAGTTTGGACATAAGCAACGCTTGAGAAACTCAAAACTTTCGCAGTTCTGATGCTCGAAACGAATAACTAGAACGGCCTAGGGGAAAAGTACGCATAGTGTTGTAATCGGGCGAGTTTCTACTTTCAGATGCAACAGAAATTTTGCGGATTGGTCAATCCGTTCGCGAGATATGGCAGTTTGGAAGTAAGAAACGCTTGAGAAACTCAAAATTTTCGCAGTTCTGATGCTCGAAACGAATAACTAGAACGGCCTAGGGGAAAAGTACGCATAGTGTTGTAATCGGGCGAGTTTCTACTTTCAGGTGCAACAGAAATTTTGCGGATTGTTCAATCCGTTCGCGAGATATGGCAGTTTGGAGGTAAGCAACGCTTGAAAAACTCAAAATTTTCGCAGTTCTGTTGCTCGAAACGAATAACTAGAACGGGCTAGGGGAAAAGTACGCACACCGTTGTAATCGGGCGTGTTTCTACTTTCAGATGCAACAGAAATTTTGCGGATTGGTCATTCCGTTCGCGAGATATGGCAGTTTGGAGGTAAGAAACGCTTGAGAAACTCAAAATTTTCGCAGTTCTGATGCTCGACAAGCATAACTAGAACGGCCTAGGGGAAAAGTACGCACACCGTTGTAATCGGGCGAGTTTCTACTTTCAGATGCAACAGAAATTTTGCGGATTGGTCAATCCGTTCGCGAGATATGGCAGTTTGGAGGTAAGCAACGCTTGAGAAACTCAAAATTTTCGCAGTTCTGTTGCTCGAAACGAATAACTAGAACGGGCTAGGGGAAAAGTACGCATACATTTGTAATCGGGCGAATTTCTACTATCAGATGCAACAGAAATTTTGCGGATTGGTCAATCCGTTCGCGAGGTATGGCAGTTTGGATGTAAGAAACGCTCGAGAAACTCAAAATTTTCGCAGTTCTGATGCTCGAAACGAATAACTAGAACGGCCTAGGGGAAAAGTACGCCCACCGTTGTAATCGGGCGAGTTTCTACTTTCAGATGCAACAGAAATTTTGCGAATTGTTCAATCCGTTCGCGAGATATGGCAGTTTGGAGGTAAGCAACGCTTGAGAAACTCAAAATTTTCGCAGTTCTGATGCTCGAAACGAATAACTAGAACGGCCTAGGGGAAAGGTACGCATACCGTTGTAATCGGGCGAGTTTCTACTTTCAGATGCAACAGAAATTTTGCTGATTGGTCAATCCGTTCGCGAGATGTGGCAGTTTGGATGTAAGAAACGCTTGAGAAACACAAAATTTTCGCAGTTCTGATGCTCGAAACGAATAACAAGAACGGCCTAGGGGAAAAGTACGCACACCGTTGTAATGGGGCGTGTTTCTACTTTCAGAGGCAACAGAAATTTTGCGGATTGGTCATTCCGTTCGCGAGATATGGCAGTTTGGAGGTAAGAAACGCTTGAGAAACTCAAAATTTTCGCAGTTCTGATGCTCGACAAGCATAACTAGAACGGCCTAGGGGAAAAGTACGCACACCGTTGTAATCGGGCGAGTTTCTACTTTCAGATGCAACAGAAATTTTGCGGATTGGTCAATCCGTTCGCGAGATATGGCAGTTTGGAGGTAAGCAACGCTTGAGAAACTCAAAATTTTCCGCAGTTCTGTTGCTCGAAACGAATAACTAGAACGGGCTAGGGGAAAAGTACGCATACATTTGTAATCGGGCGAATTTCTACTTTCAGATGCAACAGAAATTTTGCGGATTGGTCAATCCGTTCGCGAGATATGGCAGTTTGGATGTAAGAAACGCTCGAGAAACTCAAAATTTTCGCAGTTCTGTTGCTCGAAACGAATAACTAGAACCGCCTAGGGGAAAAGTACGCACACCGTTGTAATCGGGCGTGTTTCTACTTTCAGATGCAACAGAAATTTTGCGGATTGGTCATTCCGTTCGCGAGATATGGCAGTTTGGAGGTAAGAAACGCTTGAGAAACTCAAAATTTTCGCAGTTCTGATGCTCGACAAGCATAACTAGAACGGCCTAGGGGAAAAGTACGCACACCGTTGTAATCGGGCGAGTTTCTACTTTCAGATGCAACAGAAATTTTGCGGATTGGTCAATCCGTTCGCGAGATATGGCAGTTTGGAGGTAAGCAACGCTTGAGAAACTCAAAATTTTCGCAGTTCTGTTGCTCGAAACGAATAACTAGAACGGGCTAGGGGAAAAGTACGCATACATTTGTAATCGGGCGAATTTCTACTTTCAGATGCAACAGAAATTTTGCGGATTGGTCAATCCGTTCGCGAGATATGGCAGTTTGGATGTAAGAAACGCTCGAGAAACTCAAAATTTTCGCAGTTCTGATGCTCGAAACGAATGACTAGAACGGCCTAGGGGAAAATTACGCCCACCGTTGTAATCGGGCGAGTTTCTACTTTCAGATGCAACAGAAATTTTGCGAATTGTTCAATCTGTTCGCGAGATATGGCAGTTTGGAGGTAAGCAACGCTTGAGAAACTCAAAATTTTCGCAGTTCTGATGCTCGAAACGAATAACTAGAACGGGCTAGGGGAAAAGTACGCATACCGTTGTAATCGGGCGAGTTTCTACTTTCCGATGCAACAGAAATTTTGCGGATTGGTCAATCCGTTCGCGAGATATGGCAGTTTGGAGGTAAGCAACGCTTGAAAAACTCAAAATTTTCGCAGTTCTGATGCTCGAAACGAATAACTAGAACGGCCTACGGGAAAAGTACGCATAGTGTTGTAATCGGGCGAGTTTCTACTTTGAGATGCAACAGAAATTTTGCGGATTGGTCAATCCGTTCGCGAGATATGGCAGTATGGAGGAAAGAAACGCTTGAGAAACTCAAAATTTTCGCAGTTCTGATGCTCGAAACGAATAACAAGAACGGCCTAGGGGAAAAGTACGCACACCGTTGTAATCGGGCGCGTTTCTACTTTCAGATGCAACAGAAATTTTGCGGATTGGTCAATCCGTTCGCGATATATGGCAGTTTGGAGGTAAGCAACGCTTGAGAAACTCAAAATTTTCGCAGTTCTGTTGCTCGAAACGAATAACTAGAACGGGCTAGGGGAAAAGTACGCATACAGTTGTAATCGGGCGAATTTCTACTTTCAGATGCAACAGAAATTTTGCGGATTGGTCAATCCGTTCGCCGAGATATGGCAGTTTGGATGTAAGAAACGCTCGAGAAACTCAAAATCTTCGCAGTTCTGATGCTCGAAACGAATAACTAGAACGGCCTAGGGGAAAAGTACGCACACCGTTGTAATCGGGCGAGTTTCTACTTTCAGATGCAACAGAAATTTTGCGGATTGGTCAATCCGTTCGCGAGATATGGCAGTTTGGAGGTAAGCAACGCTTGAAAAACTCAAAATTTTCGCAGTTCTGTTGCTCGAAACGAATAACTAGAACGGGCTAGGGGAAAAGTACGCATACCGTTGTAATCGGGCGAGTTTCTACTTTCAGATGCAACAGAAATTTTGCGGATTGGTCAATCCGTTCGCGAGATATGGCAGTTTGGAGGTAAGAAACGCTTGAAAAACTCAAAATTTTCGCAGTTCTGTTGCTCGAAACGAATAACTAGAACGGGCTAGGGGAAAAGTACGCATACCGTTGTAACCGGGCGAGTTTCTACTTTCAGATGCAACAGAAATTTTGCGGATTGGTCAATCCGTTCGCGAGATATGGCAGTTTGGAGGTAAGAAACGCTTGAGAAACTCAAAATTTTCGCAGTTCTGATGCTCGAAACGAATAACTAGAACGGCCTAGGGGAAAAGTACGCATAGTGTTGTAATCGGGCGAGTTTCTACTTTCAGGTGCAACAGAAATTTTGCGGATTGTTCAATCCGTTCGCGAGATATGGCAGTTTGGAGGTAAGCAACGCTTGAAAAACTCAAAATTTTCGCAGTTCTGTTGCTCGAAACGAATAACTAGAACGGGCTAGGGGAAAAGTACGCACACCGTTGTAATCGGGCGTGTTTCTACTTTCAGATGCAACAGAAATTTTGCGGATTGGTCATTCCGTTCGCGAGATATGGCAGTTTGGAGGTAAGAAACGCTTGAGAAACTCAAAATTTTCGCAGTTCTGATGCTCGACAAGCATAACTAGAACGGCCTAGGGGAAAAGTACGCACACCGTTGTAATCGGGCGAGTTTCTACTTTCAGATGCAACAGAAATTTTGCGGATTGGTCAATCCGTTCGCGAGATATGGCAGTTTGGAGGTAAGCAACGCTTGAGAAACTCAAAATTTTCGCAGTTCTGTTGCTCGAAACGAATAACTAGAACGGGCTAGGGGAAAAGTACGCATACATTTGTAATCGGGCGAATTTCTACTATCAGATGCAACAGAAATTTTGCGGATTGGTCAATCCGTTCGCGAGGTATGGCAGTTTGGATGTAAGAAACGCTCGAGAAACTCAAAATTTTCGCAGTTCTGATGCTCGAAACGAATAACTAGAACGGCCTAGGGGAAAAGTACGCCCACCGTTGTAATCGGGCGAGTTTCTACTTTCAGATGCAACAGAAATTTTGCGAATTGTTCAATCCGTTCGCGAGATATGGCAGTTTGGAGGTAAGCAACGCTTGAGAAACTCAAAATTTTCGCAGTTCTGATGCTCGAAACGAATAACTAGAACGGCCTAGGGGAAAGGTACGCATACCGTTGTAATCGGGCGAGTTTCTACTTTCAGATGCAACAGAAATTTTGCTGATTGGTCAATCCGTTCGCGAGATGTGGCAGTTTGGATGTAAGAAACGCTTGAGAAACACAAAATTTTCGCAGTTCTGATGCTCGAAACGAATAACAAGAACGGCCTAGGGGAAAAGTACGCACACCGTTGTAATGGGGCGTGTTTCTACTTTCAGAGGCAACAGAAATTTTGCGGATTGGTCATTCCGTTCGCGAGATATGGCAGTTTGGAGGTAAGAAACGCTTGAGAAACTCAAAATTTTCGCAGTTCTGATGCTCGACAAGCATAACTAGAACGGCCTAGGGGAAAAGTACGCACACCGTTGTAATCGGGCGAGTTTCTACTTTCAGATGCAACAGAAATTTTGCGGATTGGTCAATCCGTTCGCGAGATATGGCAGTTTGGAGGTAAGCAACGCTTGAGAAACTCAAAATTTTCCGCAGTTCTGTTGCTCGAAACGAATAACTAGAACGGGCTAGGGGAAAAGTACGCATACATTTGTAATCGGGCGAATTTCTACTTTCAGATGCAACAGAAATTTTGCGGATTGGTCAATCCGTTCGCGAGATATGGCAGTTTGGATGTAAGAAACGCTCGAGAAACTCAAAATTTTCGCAGTTCTGTTGCTCGAAACGAATAACTAGAACCGCCTAGGGGAAAAGTACGCACACCGTTGTAATCGGGCGTGTTTCTACTTTCAGATGCAACAGAAATTTTGCGGATTGGTCATTCCGTTCGCGAGATATGGCAGTTTGGAGGTAAGAAACGCTTGAGAAACTCAAAATTTTCGCAGTTCTGATGCTCGACAAGCATAACTAGAACGGCCTAGGGGAAAAGTACGCACACCGTTGTAATCGGGCGAGTTTCTACTTTCAGATGCAACAGAAATTTTGCGGATTGGTCAATCCGTTCGCGAGATATGGCAGTTTGGAGGTAAGCAACGCTTGAGAAACTCAAAATTTTCGCAGTTCTGTTGCTCGAAACGAATAACTAGAACGGGCTAGGGGAAAAGTACGCATACATTTGTAATCGGGCGAATTTCTACTTTCAGATGCAACAGAAATTTTGCGGATTGGTCAATCCGTTCGCGAGATATGGCAGTTTGGATGTAAGAAACGCTCGAGAAACTCAAAATTTTCGCAGTTCTGATGCTCGAAACGAATGACTAGAACGGCCTAGGGGAAAATTACGCCCACCGTTGTAATCGGGCGAGTTTCTACTTTCAGATGCAACAGAAATTTTGCGAATTGTTCAATCTGTTCGCGAGATATGGCAGTTTGGAGGTAAGCAACGCTTGAGAAACTCAAAATTTTCGCAGTTCTGATGCTCGAAACGAATAACTAGAACGGGCTAGGGGAAAAGTACGCATACCGTTGTAATCGGGCGAGTTTCTACTTTCCGATGCAACAGAAATTTTGCGGATTGGTCAATCCGTTCGCGAGATATGGCAGTTTGGAGGTAAGCAACGCTTGAAAAACTCAAAATTTTCGCAGTTCTGATGCTCGAAACGAATAACTAGAACGGCCTACGGGAAAAGTACGCATAGTGTTGTAATCGGGCGAGTTTCTACTTTGAGATGCAACAGAAATTTTGCGGATTGGTCAATCCGTTCGCGAGATATGGCAGTATGGAGGAAAGAAACGCTTGAGAAACTCAAAATTTTCGCAGTTCTGATGCTCGAAACGAATAACAAGAACGGCCTAGGGGAAAAGTACGCACACCGTTGTAATCGGGCGCGTTTCTACTTTCAGATGCAACAGAAATTTTGCGGATTGGTCAATCCGTTCGCGATATATGGCAGTTTGGAGGTAAGCAACGCTTGAGAAACTCAAAATTTTCGCAGTTCTGTTGCTCGAAACGAATAACTAGAACGGGCTAGGGGAAAAGTACGCATACAGTTGTAATCGGGCGAATTTCTACTTTCAGATGCAACAGAAATTTTGCGGATTGGTCAATCCGTTCGCCGAGATATGGCAGTTTGGATGTAAGAAACGCTCGAGAAACTCAAAATCTTCGCAGTTCTGATGCTCGAAACGAATAACTAGAACGGCCTAGGGGAAAAGTACGCACACCGTTGTAATCGGGCGAGTTTCTACTTTCAGATGCAACAGAAATTTTGCGGATTGGTCAATCCGTTCGCGAGATATGGCAGTTTGGAGGTAAGCAACGCTTGAAAAACTCAAAATTTTCGCAGTTCTGTTGCTCGAAACGAATAACTAGAACGGGCTAGGGGAAAAGTACGCATACCGTTGTAATCGGGCGAGTTTCTACTTTCAGATGCAACAGAAATTTTGCGGATTGGTCAATCCGTTCGCGAGATATGGCAGTTTGGAGGTAAGAAACGCTTGAAAAACTCAAAATTTTCGCAGTTCTGTTGCTCGAAACGAATAACTAGAACGGGCTAGGGGAAAAGTACGCATACCGTTGTAATCGGGCGAGTTTCTACTTTCAGATGCAACAGAAATTTTGCGGATTGGTCAATCCGTTCGCGAGATATGGCAGTTTGGAGGTAAGAAACGCTTGAGAAACTCAAAATTTTCGCAGTTCTGATGCTCGAAACGAATAACTAGAACGTCCTAGGGGAAAAGTACGCATAGTGTTGTAATCGGGCGAGTTTCTACTTTGAGATGCAACAGAAATTTTGCGGATTGGTCAATCCGTTCGCGAGATATGGCAGTTTGGAAGTAAGAAACGCTCGAGAAACTCAAAATTTTCGCAGTTCTGATGCTCGAAACGAATAACTAGAACGGCCTAGGGGAAAAGTACGCCCACCGTTGTAATCGGGCGAGTTTCTACTTTCAGATGCAACAGAAATTTTGCGAATTGTTCAATCCGTTCGCGAGATATGGCAGTTTGGACGTAAGCAACGCTTGAGAAACTCAAAATTTTCGCAGTTCTGATGCTCGAAACGAATAACTAGAACGGCCTAGGGGAAAAGTATGCATAGTGTTGTAATCGGGCGAGTTTCTACTTTCAGATGCAACAGAAATTTTGCGGATTGGTCAATCCGTTCGCGAGATATGGCAGTTTGGAAGTAATAAACGCTTGGGAAACTCAAAATTTTCGCAGTTCTGATGCTCGAAACGAATAACTAGAACGGCCTAGGGGAAAAGTACGCATAGTGTTGTAATCGGGCGAGTTTCTACTTTCAGATGCAACAGAAATTTTGCGGATTGGTCAATCCGTTCGCGAGATATGGCAGTTTGGAAGTAAGAAACGCTTGAGAAACTCAAAATTTTCACAGTTCTGTTGCTCGAAACGAATAACTAGAACGGGCTAGGGGAAAAGTACGCATACCGTTGTAATCGGGCGAGTTTCTACTTTCAGATGCAACAGAAATTTTGCGGATTGGTCAATCCGTTCGCGAGATATGGCAGTTTGGAGGTAAGAAACGCTCGAGAAACTCAAAATTTTCGCAGTTCTGATGCTCGACAAGCATAACTAGAACAGGCTAGCGGAAAAGTACGCACACCGTTGTAGTCGGGCGAGTTTCTACTTTCAGATGCAACAGAAATTTTGCGGATTGGTCAATCCGTTCGCGAGATGTGGCAGTTTGGATGTAAGAAACGCTTGAGAAACACAAAATTTTCGCGGTTCTGATGCTCGAAACGAATAACAAGAACGGCCTAGGGGAAAAGTACGCACACCGTTGTAATCGGGCGAGTTTCTACTTTCAGATGCAACAAAAATTTTGCGGATTGGTCATACCGTTCGCGAGATATGGCAGCTTGGAGGTAAGAAACGCTTGAGAAACTCAAAATTTTCGCAGATCTGATGCTCGACAAGCATAACTAGAACGGCCTAGGGGAAAAGTACGCACACCGTTGTAATCGGGCGAGTTTCTACTTTCAGATGCAACAGAAATTTTGCGGATTGGTCAATCCGTTCGCGAGATATGGCAGTTTGGAGGTAAGAAACGCTTGAGAAACTCAAAATTTTCACAGTTCTGATGCTCGAAACGAATAACTAGAACGGCCTAGGGGAAAAGTACGCACACCGTTGTAGTCGGGCGAGTTTCTACTTTCAGATGCAACAGAAATTTTGCGGATTGGTCAATCCGTTCGCGAGATATGGCAGTTTGGAGGTAAGCAACGCTTGTGAAACTCAAAATTTTCGCAGTTCTGTTGCTCGAAACGAATAACTAGAACGGCCTAGGGGAAAAGTACGCATAGTGTTGTAATCGGGCGAGTTTCTACCTTCAGATGCAACAGAAATTTTGCGGATTGGTCAATCCGTTCGCGAGATATGGCAGTTTGGAGGTAAGAAACGCTTGAGAAACTCAAAATTTTCGCAGTTCTGATGCTCGAAACGAATAACTAGAACGGCCTAGGGGAAAAGTACGCACACCGTTGTAGTCGGGCGAGTTTCTACTTTCAGATGCAACAGAAATTTTGCGGATTGGTCAATCCGTTCGCGAGACATGGCAGTTTGGAGGTAAGCAACGCTTGAGAAACTCAACATTTTCGCAGTTCTGATGCTCGAAACGAATAACTAGAACGGGCTAGGGGAAAAGTACGCATACCGTTGTAATCGGGCGAGTTTCTACTTTCAGATGCAACAGAAATTTTGCGGATTGGTCAATCCGTTCGCGAGATATGGCAGTTTGGAGGTAAGCAATGCTTGAAAAACTCAAAATTTTCGCAGTTCTGTTGCTCGAAACGAATAACTAGAACGGGCTAGGGGAAAAGTACGCATACCGTTGTAATCGGGCGAGTTTCTACTTTCTGATGCAACAGAAATTTTGCGGATTGGACAATCCTTTCGCGAGATATGGCAGTTTGGAGGTAAGAACCGCTTGAGAAACTCAAAATTTTCGCAGTTCTGATGCTCGAAACGAATAACTAGAACGGCCTAGGGGAAAAGTACGCATAGCGTTGTAATCGGGCGAGTTTCTACTTTCAGATGCAACAGAAATTTTGCGGATTGGTCAATCCGTTCGCGAGATATGGCAGTTTGGAGGTAGGAAACGCTCGAGAAACTCAAAATTTTCGCAGTTCTGATGCTCGACAAGCATAACTAGAACGGCCTAGGGGAAAAGTACGTACACCGTTGTAATCGGGCGAGTTTCTACTTTCAGATGCAACAGAAATTTTGCGGATTGGTCAATCCGTTCGCGAGATGTGGCAGTTTGGATGTAAGAAACGCTTGAGAAACACAAAATTTTCGCGGTTCTGATGCTCGATACGAATAACAAGAACGGCCTAGGGGAAAAGTACGCACACCGTTGTAATCGGGCGAGTTTCTACTTTCAGATGCAACAGAAATTTTGCGGATTGGTCATTCCGTTCGCGAGATATGGCAGTTTGGAGGTAAGAAACGCTTGAGAAACTCAAAATTTTCGCAGTTCTGATGCTCGACAAGCATAACTAGAACGGCCTAAGGGAAAAGTACGCACACCGTTGTAATCGGGCGAGTTTCTACTTTCAGATGCAAGAGAAATTTTGCGGATTGGTCAATCCGTTCGCGAGATATGGCAGTTTGGATGTAAGCAACGCTTGAGAAACTCAAAATTTTCGCAGTTCTGTTGCTCGAAACGAATAACTAGAACGGGCTAGGGGAAAAGTACGCATACATTTGTAATCGGGCGAATTTCTACTTTCAGATGCAACAGAAATTTTGCGGATTGGTCAATCCGTTCGCGAGATATGGCAGTTTGGATGTAAGAAACGCTCGAGAAACTCAAAATTTTCGCAGTTCTGATGCTCGAAACGAATAACTAGAACGGCCTAGGGGAAAAGTACGCCCACCGTTGTAATCGGGCGAGTTTCTACTTTCAGATGCAACAGAAATTTTGCGGATTGGTCAATCCGTTCGCGAGATATGGCAGTTTGGAAGTAAGAAACGCTTGAGAAACTCAAAATTTTCGCAGTTCTGATGCTCGAAACGAATAACTAGAACGGCCTAGGGGAAAAGTACGCATAGTGTTGTAATCGGGCGAGTTTCTACTTTCAGATGCAACAGAAATTTTGCGGATTGGTCAATCCGTTCGCGAGATATGGCAGTTTGGAGGTAAGCAACGCTTGAGAAACTCAAAATTTTCGCAGTTCTGTTGCTCGAAACGAATAACTAGAACGGGCTAGGGGAAAAGTACGCATACATTTGTAATCGGGCGAATTTCTACTTTCAGATGCAACAGAAATTTTGCGGATTGATCAATCCGTTCGTGAGATATGGCAGTTTGGATGTAAGAAACGCTCGAGAAACTCAAAATTTTCGCAGTTCTGATGCTCGAAACGAATAACTAGAACGGCCTAGGGGACAAGTACGCCCACCGTTGTAATCGGGCGAGTTTCTACTTTCAGATGCAACAGAAATTTTGCGAATTGTTCAATCCGTTCGCGAGATATGGCAGTTTGGAGGTAAGCAACGCTTGAGAAACTCAAAATTTTCGCAGTTCTGATGCTCTAAACGAATAACTAGAACGGCCTAGGGGAAAAGTACGCATAGTGTTGTAATCGGGCGAGTTTCTACTTTCAGATGCAACAGAAATTTTGCGGATTGGTCAATCCGTTCGCGAGATATGGCAGTTTGGAGGTAAGAAACGCTCGAGAAACTCCAAATTTTCGCAGTTCTGATGCTCGACAAGCATAACTAAAACGGCCTAGGGGAAAAGTACGCACACCGTTGTAATCGGGCGAGTTTCTACTTTCAGATGCAACAGAAATTTTGCGGATTGGTCAATCCGTTCGCGAGATATGGCAGTTTGGAGGTAAGCAACGCTTGAAAAACTCAAAATTTTCGCAGTTCTGATGCTCGAAACGAATAACTAGAACGGCCTAGGGGAAAAGTACGCATAGTGTTGTAATCGGGCGAGTTTCTACTTTCAGATGCAACAGAAATTTTGCGGATTGGTCAATCCGTTCGCGAGATATGGCAGTTTGGAGGTAAGAAACGCTCGAGAAACTCAAAATTTTCGCAGTTCTGATGCTCGACAAGCATAACTAGAACGGCCTAGGGGAAAAGTACGCACACCGTTGTAATCGGGCGAGTTTCTACTTTCAGATGCAACAGAAATTTTGCGGATTGGTCAATCCGTTCGCGATATATGGCAGTTTGGAGGTAAGCAACGCTTGTGAAACTCAAAATTTTCGCAGTTCTGTTGCTCGAAACGAATAACTAGAACGGCCTAGGGGAAAAGTACGCATAGTGTTGTAATCGGGCGAGTTTCTACTTTCAGATGCAACAGAAATTTTGCGGATTGGTCAATCCGTTCGCGAGATATGGCAGTTTGGAGGTAAGAAACGCTCGAGAAACTCAAAATTTTCACAGTTCTGATGCTCGAAACGAATAACTAGAACGGCCTAGGGGAAAAGTACGCACACCGTTGTAGTCGGGCGAGTTTCTACTTTCAGATGCAACAGAAATTTTGCGGATTGGTCAATCCGTTCGCGATATATGGCAGTTTGGAGGTAAGCAACGCTTGTGAAACTCAAAATTTTCGCAGTTCTGTTGCTCGAAACGAATAACTAGAACGGCCTTGGGGAAAAGTACGCATAGTGTTGTAATCGGGCGAGTTTCTACTTTCAGATGCAACAGAAATTTTGCGGATTGGTCAATCCGTTCGCGAGATATGGCAGTTTGGAGGTAAGAAACGCTTGAGAAACTCAAAATTTTCACAGTTCTGATGCTCGAAACGAATAACTAGAACGGCCTAGGGGAAAAGTACGCACACCGTTGTAGTCGGGCGAGTTTCTACTTTCAGATGCAACAGAAATTTTGCGGATTGGTCAATCCGTTCGCGAGATATGGCAGTTTGGAGGTAAGCAACGCTTGTGAAACTCAAAATTTTCGCAGTTCTGTTGCTCGAAACGAATAACTAGAACGGCCTAGGGGAAAAGTACGCATAGTGTTGTAATCGGGCGAGTTTCTACCTTCAGATGCAACAGAAATTTTGCGGATTGGTCAATCCGTTCGCGAGATATGGCAGTTTGGAGGTAAGAAACGCTTGAGAAACTCAAAATTTTCGCAGTTCTGATGCTCGAAACGAATAACTAGAACGGCCTAGGGGAAAAGTACGCACACCGTTGTAGTCGGGCGAGTTTCTACTTTCAGATGCAACAGAAATTTTGCGGATTGGTCAATCCGTTCGCGAGATATGGCAGTTTGGAGGTAAGCAACGCTTGAGAAACTCAAAATTTTCGCAGTTCTGATGCTCGAAACGAATAACTAGAACGGCCTAGGGGAAAAGTACGCATAGTGTTGTAATCGGGCGAGTTTCTACTTTCAGATGCAACAGAAATTTTGCGGATTGGTCAATCCGTTCGCGAGATATGGCAGTTTGGAGGTAAGAAACGCTCGAGAAACTCAAAATTTTCGCAGTTCTGATGCTCGACAAGCATAACTAGAACGGCCTAGGGGAAAAGTACGCACACCGTTGTAATCGGGCGAGTTTCTACTTTCAGATGCAACAGAAATTTTGCGGATTGGTCAATCCGTTCGCGAGATGTGGCAGTTTGGATGTAAGAAACGCTTGAGAAACACAAAATTTTCGCGGTTCTGATGCTCGATACGAATAACAAGAACGGCCTAGGGGAAAAGTACGCACACCGTTGTAATCGGGCGAGTTTCTACTTTCAGATGCAACAGAAATTTTGCGGATTGGTCATTCCGTTCGCGAGATATGGCAGTTTGGAGGTAAGAAACGCTTGAGAAACTCAAAATTTTCGCAGTTCTGATGCTCGACAAGCATAACTAGAACGGCCTAAGGGAAAAGTACGCACACCGTTGTAATCGGGCGAGTTTCTACTTTCAGATGCAAGAGAAATTTTGCGGATTGGTCAATCCGTTCGCGAGATATGGCAGTTTGGATGTAAGCAACGCTTGAGAAACTCAAAATTTTCGCAGTTCTGTTGCTCGAAACGAATAACTAGAACGGGCTAGGGGAAAAGTACGCATACATTTGTAATCGGGCGAATTTCTACTTTCAGATGCAACAGAAATTTTGCGGATTGGTCAATCCGTTCGCGAGATATGGCAGTTTGGATGTAAGAAACGCTCGAGAAACTCAAAATTTTCGCAGTTCTGATGCTCGAAACGAATAACTAGAACGGCCTAGGGGAAAAGTACGCCCACCGTTGTAATCGGGCGAGTTTCTACTTTCAGATGCAACAGAAATTTTGCGGATTGGTCAATCCGTTCGCGAGATATGGCAGTTTGGAAGTTAGAAACGCTTGAGAAACTCAAAATTTTCGCAGTTCTGATGCTCGAAACGAATAACTAGAACGGCCTAGGGGAAAAGTACGCATAGTGTTGTAATCGGGCGAGTTTCTACTTTCAGATGCAACAGAAATTTTGCGGATTGGTCAATCCGTTCGCGAGATATGGCAGTTTGGAGGTAAGCAACGCTTGAGAAACTCAAAATTTTCGCAGTTCTGTTGCTCGAAACGAATAACTAGAACGGCCTAGGGTAAAAGTACGCATACCGTTGTAATCGGGCGAGTTTCTACTTTCAGATGCAACCGAAATTTTGCGGATTGGTCAATCCGTTCGCGAGATATGGCAGTTTGGAGGTAAGAAACGCTCGAGAAACTCAAAATTTTCGCAGTTCTGATGCTCGACAAGCATAACTAGAACAAGCTAGCGGAAAAGTACGCACACCGTTGTAGTCGGGCGAGTTTCTACTTTCAGATGCAACAGAAATTTTGCGGATTGGTCAATCCGTTCGCGAGATGTGGCAGTTTGGATGTAAGAAACGCTTGAGAAACACAAAATTTTCGCGGTTCTGATGCTCGAAACGAATAACAAGAACGGCCTAGGGGAAAAGTACGCACACCGTTGTAGTCAGGCGAGTTTCTACTTTCTGATGCAACAGAAATTTTGCGGATTGGTCATACCGTTCGCGAGATATGGCAGTTTGGAGGTAAGAAACGCTTGAGAAACTCAAAATTTTCGCAGTTCTGATGCTCGACAAGCATAACTAGAACGGCCTAGGGGAAAAGTACGCACACCGTTGTAATCGGGCGAGTTTCTACTTTCAGATGCAACAGAAATTTTGCGGATTGGTCAATCCGTTCGCGAGATATGGCAGTTTGGAGGTAAGCAACGCTTGTGAAACTCAAAATTTTCGCAGTTCTGTTGCTCGAAACGAATAACTAGAACGGCCTAGGGGAAAAGTACGCATAGTGTTGTAATCGGGCGAGTTTCTACTTTCAGATGCAACAGAAATTTTGCGGATTGGTCAATCCGTTCGCGAGATATGGCAGTTTGGAGGTAAGAAACGCTTGAGAAACTCAAAATTTTCGCAGTTCTGATGCTCGAAACGAATAACTAGAACGGCCTAGGGGAAAAGTACGCACACCGTTGTAGTCGGGCGAGTTTCTACTTTCAGATGCAACAGAAATTTTGCGGATTGGTCAATCCGTTCGCGAGATATGGCAGTTTGGAGGTATGCAACGCTTGTGAAACTCAAAATTTTCGCAGTTCTGTTGCTCGAAACGAATAACTAGAACGGCCTAGGGGAAAAGTACGCATAGTGTTGTAATCGGGCGAGTTTCTACTTTCAGATGCAACAGAAATTTTGCGGATTGGTCAATCCGTTCGCGAGATATGGCAGTTTGGAAGTAAGAAACGCTTGAGAAACTCAAAATTTTCGCAGTTCTGATGCTCGAAACGAATAACTAGAATGGCCTAGGGGAAAAGTACGCATAGTGTTGTAATCGGGCGAGTTTCTACTTTCAGATGCAACAGAAATTTTGCGGATTGGTCAATCCGTTCGCGAGATATGGCAGTTTGGAAGTAAGAAACGCTTGAGAAACTCAAAATTTTCGCAGTTCTGTTGCTCGAAACGAATAACTAGAACGGGCTAGGGGAAAAGTACGCATACCGTTGTAATCGGGCGAGTTTCTACTTTCAGATGCAACAGAAATTTTGCGGATTGGTCAATCCGTTCGCGAGATATGGCAGTTTGGAGGTAAGAAACGCTCGAGAAACTCAAAATTTTCGCAGTTCTGATGCTCGACAAGCATAACTAGAACAGGCTAGCGGAAAAGTACGCACACCGTTGTAGTCGGGCGAGTTTCTACTTTCAGATGCAACAGAAATTTTGCGGATTGGTCAATCCGTTCGCGAGATATGGCAGTTTGGGGGTAAGAAACGCTTGAGAAACTCAAAATTTTCGCAGTTCTGATGCTCGAAACGAATAACTAGAACGGCCTAGGGGAAAAGTACGCACACCGTTGTAGTCGGGCGAGTTTCTACTTTCAGATGCAACAGAAATTTTGCGGATTGGTCAATCCGTTCGCGAGATATGGCCGTTTGGAGGTAAGCAACGCTTGAGAAACTCAACATTTTCGCAGTTCTGATGCTCGAAACGAATAACTAGAACGGGCTAGGGGAAAAGTACGCATACCGTTGTAATCGGGCGAGTTTCTACTTTCAGATGCAACAGAAATTTTGCGGATTGGTCAATCCGTTCGCGAGATATGGCAGTTTGGAGGTAAGCAATGCTTGAAAAACTCAAAATTTTCGCAGTTCTGTTGCTCGAAACGAATAACTAGAACGGGCTAGGGGAAAAGTACGCATACCGTTGTAATCGGGCGAGTTTCTACTTTCTGATGCAACAGAAATTTTGCGGATTGGACAATCCTTTCGCGAGATATGGCAGTTTGGAGGTAAGAACCGCTTGAGAAACTCAAAATTTTCGCAGTTCTGATGCTCGAAACGAATAACTAGAACGGCCTAGGGGAAAAGTACGCATAGTGTTGCAATCGGGCGAGTTTCTACTTTCAGATGCAACAGAAATTTTGCGGATTGGTCAATCCGTTCGCGAGATATGGCAGTTTGGAGGTAAGAAACGCACGAGAAACTCAAAATTTTCGCAGTTCTGATGCTCGACAAGCATAACTAGAACGGCCTAGGGGAAAAGTACGCAAACCGTTGTAATCGGGCGAGTTTCTACTTTCAGATGCAACAGAAATTTTGCGGATTGGTCAATCCGTTCGCGAGATGTGGCAGTTTGGATGTAAGAAACGCTTGAGAAACACAAAATTTTCGCGGTTCTGATGCTCGATACGAATAACAAGAACGGCCTAGGGGAAAAGTACGCACACCGTTGTAATCGGGCGAGTTTCTACTTTCAGATGCAACAGAAATTTTGCGGATTGGTCATTCCGTTCGCGAGATATGGCAGTTTGGAGGTAAGAAACGCTTGAGAAACTCAAAATTTTCGCAGTTCTGATGCTCGACAAGCATAACTAGAACGGCCTAAGGGAAAAGTACGCACACCGTTGTAATCGGGCGAGTTTCTACTTTCAGATGCAACAGAAATTTTGCGGATTGGTCAATCCGTTCGCGAGATATGGCAGTTTGGAGGTAAGCAACGCTTGTGAAACTCAAAATTTTCGCAGTTCTGTTGCTCGAAACGAATAACTAGAACGGCCTAGGGGAAAAGTACGCATAGTGTTGTAATCGGGCGAGTTTCTACTTTCAGATGCAACAGAAATTTTGCGGATTGGTCAATCCGTTCGCGAGATATGGCAGTTTGGAGGTAAGAAACGCTTGAGAAACTCAAAATTTTCGCAGTTCTGATGCTCGACAAGCATAACTAGAACGGCCTAGGGGAAAAGTACGCACACCGTTGTAATCGGGCGAGTTTCTACTTTCAGATGCAACAGAAATTTTGCGGATTGGTCAATCCGTTCGCGAGATATGGCAGTTTGGAGGTAAGCAACGCTTGTGAAACTCAAAATTTTCGCAGTTCTGTTGCTCGAAACGAATAACTAGAACGGCCTAGGGGAAAAGTACGCATAGTGTTGTAATCGGGCGAGTTTCTACTTTCAGATGCAACAGAAATTTTGCGGATTGGTCAATCCGTTCGCGAGATATGGCAGTTTGGAGGTAAGAAACGCTTGAGAAACTCAAAATTTTCGCAGTTCTGATGCTCGAAACGAATAACTAGAACGGCCTAGGGGAAAAGTACGCACACCGTTGTAGTCGGGCGAGTTTCTACTTTCAGATGCAACAGAAATTTTGCGGATTGGTCAATCCGTTCGCGAGATATGGCAGTTTGGAGGTATGCAACGCTTGTGAAACTCAAAATTTTCGCAGTTCTGTTGCTCGAAACGAATAACTAGAACGGCCTAGGGGAAAAGTACGCATAGTGTTGTAATCGGGCGAGTTTCTACTTTCAGATGCAACAGAAATTTTGCGGATTGGTCAATCCGTTCGCGAGATATGGCAGTTTGGAAGTAAGAAACGCTTGAGAAACTCAAAATTTTCGCAGTTCTGATGCTCGAAACGAATAACTAGAATGGCCTAGGGGAAAAGTACGCATAGTGTTGTAATCGGGCGAGTTTCTACTTTCAGATGCAACAGAAATTTTGCGGATTGGTCAATCCGTTCGCGAGATATGGCAGTTTGGAAGTAAGAAACGCTTGAGAAACTCAAAATTTTCGCAGTTCTGTTGCTCGAAACGAATAACTAGAACGGGCTAGGGGAAAAGTACGCATACCGTTGTAATCGGGCGAGTTTCTACTTTCAGATGCAACAGAAATTTTGCGGATTGGTCAATCCGTTCGCGAGATATGGCAGTTTGGAGGTAAGAAACGCTCGAGAAACTCAAAATTTTCGCAGTTCTGATGCTCGACAAGCATAACTAGAACAGGCTAGCGGAAAAGTACGCACACCGTTGTAGTCGGGCGAGTTTCTACTTTCAGATGCAACAGAAATTTTGCGGATTGGTCAATCCGTTCGCGAGATATGGCAGTTTGGGGGTAAGAAACGCTTGAGAAACTCAAAATTTTCGCAGTTCTGATGCTCGAAACGAATAACTAGAACGGCCTAGGGGAAAAGTACGCACACCGTTGTAGTCGGGCGAGTTTCTACTTTCAGATGCAACAGAAATTTTGCGGATTGGTCAATCCGTTCGCGAGATATGGCCGTTTGGAGGTAAGCAACGCTTGAGAAACTCAACATTTTCGCAGTTCTGATGCTCGAAACGAATAACTAGAACGGGCTAGGGGAAAAGTACGCATACCGTTGTAATCGGGCGAGTTTCTACTTTCAGATGCAACAGAAATTTTGCGGATTGGTCAATCCGTTCGCGAGATATGGCAGTTTGGAGGTAAGCAATGCTTGAAAAACTCAAAATTTTCGCAGTTCTGTTGCTCGAAACGAATAACTAGAACGGGCTAGGGGAAAAGTACGCATACCGTTGTAATCGGGCGAGTTTCTACTTTCTGATGCAACAGAAATTTTGCGGATTGGACAATCCTTTCGCGAGATATGGCAGTTTGGAGGTAAGAACCGCTTGAGAAACTCAAAATTTTCGCAGTTCTGATGCTCGAAACGAATAACTAGAACGGCCTAGGGGAAAAGTACGCATAGTGTTGTAATCGGGCGAGTTTCTACTTTCAGATGCAACAGAAATTTTGCGGATTGGTCAATCCGTTCGCGAGATATGGCAGTTTGGAGGTAAGAAACGCACGAGAAACTCAAAATTTTCGCAGTTCTGATGCTCGACAAGCATAACTAGAACGGCCTAGGGGAAAAGTACGCAAACCGTTGTAATCGGGCGAGTTTCTACTTTCAGATGCAACAGAAATTTTGCGGATTGGTCAATCCGTTCGCGAGATGTGGCAGTTTGGATGTAAGAAACGCTTGAGAAACACAAAATTTTCGCGGTTCTGATGCTCGATACGAATAACAAGAACGGCCTAGGGGAAAAGTACGCACACCGTTGTAATCGGGCGAGTTTCTACTTTCAGATGCAACAGAAATTTTGCGGATTGGTCATTCCGTTCGCGAGATATGGCAGTTTGGAGGTAAGAAACGCTTGAGAAACTCAAAATTTTCGCAGTTCTGATGCTCGACAAGCATAACTAGAACGGCCTAAGGGAAAAGTACGCACACCGTTGTAATCGGGCGAGTTTCTACTTTCAGATGCAACAGAAATTTTGCGGATTGGTCAATCCGTTCGCGAGATATGGCAGTTTGGAGGTAAGCAACGCTTGTGAAACTCAAAATTTTCGCAGTTCTGTTGCTCGAAACGAATAACTAGAACGGCCTAGGGGAAAAGTACGCATAGTGTTGTAATCGGGCGAGTTTCTACTTTCAGATGCAACAGAAATTTTGCGGATTGGTCAATCCGTTCGCGAGATATGGCAGTTTGGAGGTAAGAAACGCTTGAGAAACTCAAAATGTTCGCAGTTCTGATGCTCGAAACGAATAACTAGAACGGCCTAGGGGAAAAGTACGCACACCGTTGTAGTCGGGCGAGTTTCTACTTTCAGATGCAACAGAAATTTTGCGGATTGGTCAATCCGTTCGCGAGATATGGCAGTTTGGAGGTAAGCAACGCTTGTGAAACTCAAAATTTTCGCAGTTCTGTTGCTCGAAACGAATAACTAGAACGGCCTAGGGGAAAAGTACGCATAGTGTTGTAATCGGGCGAGTTTCTACTTTCAGATGCAACAGAAATTTTGCGGATTGGTCAATCCGTTCGCGAGATATGGCAGTTTGGAAGTAAGAAACGCTTGAGAAACTCAAAATTTTCGCAGTTCTGATGCTCGAAACGAATAACTAGAATGGCCTAGGGGAAAAGTACGCTCACCGTTGTAATCGGGCGAGTTTCTACTTTCAGATGCAACAGAAATTTTGCGGATTGGTCAATCCGTTCGCGAGATATGGCAGTTTGGGGGTAAGAAACGCTTGAGAAACTCAAAATTTTCGCAGTTCTGATGCTCGAAACGAATAACTAGAACGGCCTAGGGGAAAAGTACGCACACCGTTGTAGTCGGGCGAGTTTCTACTTTCAGATGCAACAGAAATTTTGCGGATTGGTCAATCCGTTCGCGAGATATGGCAGTTTGGAGGTAAGCAACGCTTGAGAAACTCAACATTTTCGCAGTTCTGATGCTCGAAACGAATAACTAGAACGGGCTAGGGGAAAAGTACGCATACCGTTGTAATCGGGCGAGTTTCTACTTTCAGATGCAACAGAAATTTTGCGGATTGGTCAATCCGTTCGCGAGATATGGCAGTTTGGAGGTAAGCAATGCTTGAAAAACTCAAAATTTTCGCAGTTCTGTTGCTCGAAACGAATAACTAGAACGGGCTAGGGGAAAAGTACGCATACCGTTGTAATCGGGCGAGTTTCTACTTTCTGATGCAACAGAAATTTTGCGGATTGGACAATCCTTTCGCGAGATATGGCAGTTTGGAGGTAAGAACCGCTTGAGAAACTCAAAATTTTCGCAGTTCTGATGCTCGAAACGAATAACTAGAACGGCCTAGGGGAAAAGTACGCATAGTGTTGTATTCGGGCGAGTTTCTACTTTCAGATGCAACAGAAATTTTGCAGATTGGTCAATCCGTTCGCGAGATATGGCAGTTTGGAGGTAAGAAACGCTTGAGAAACTCAAAATTTTGGCGGTTCTGATGCTCGAAACGAATGACAAGAACGGCCTAGGGGAAAAGTACGCACACCGTTGTAATCGGGCGAGTTTCGACCTTCAGATGCAACAGAAATTTTGCGGATTGGTCAATCCGTTCGCGAGATATGGCAGTTTGGAAGTAAGAAACGCTTCAGAAACTCAAAATTTTCGCAGTTCTGATGCTCGAAACGAATAACTAGAACGGCCTAGGGGAAAAGTACGCATACCGTTGTAATGGGGCGAGTTTCGACCTTCAGATGCAACAGAAATTTTGCGGATTGGTCAATCCGTTCGCGAGATATGGCAGTTTGGAAGTAAGAAACGCTTCAGAAACTCAAAATTTTCGCAGTTCTGATGCTCGAAACGAATAACTAGAACGGCCTCGGGGAAAAGTACGCATACCGTTGTAATCGGGCGAGTTTCTACTTTCTGATGCAACAGAAATTTTGCGGATTGGACAATCCTTTCGCGAGATATGGCAGTTTGGAGGTAAGAACCGCTTGAGAAACTCAAAATTTTCGCAGTTCTGATGCTCGAAACGAATAACTAGAACGGCCTAGGGGAAAAGTACGCATAGTGTTGTATTCGGGCGAGTTTCTACTTTCAGATGCAACAGAAATTTTGCAGATTGGTCAATCCGTTCGCGAGATATGGCAGTTTGGAGGTAAGAAACGCTTGAGAAACTCAAAATTTTGGCGGTTCTGATGCTCGAAACGAATGACAAGAACGGCCTAGGGGAAAAGTACGCACACCGTTGTAATCGGGCGAGTTTCGACCTTCAGATGCAACAGAAATTTTGCGGATTGGTCAATCCGTTCGCGAGATATGGCAGTTTGGAAGTAAGAAACGCTTCAGAAACTCAAAATTTTCGCAGTTCTGATGCTCGAAACGAATAACTAGAACGGCCTAGGGGAAAAGTACGCATACCGTTGTAATGGGGCGAGTTTCGACCTTCAGATGCAACAGAAATTTTGCGGATTGGTCAATCCGTTCGCGAGATATGGCAGTTTGGAAGTAAGAAACGCTTCAGAAACTCAAAATTTTCGCAGTTCTGATGCTCGAAACGAATAACTAGAACGGCCTCGGGGAAAAGTACGCATACCGTTGTAATCGGGCGAGTTTATTCTTTGAGATGCAACAGAAATTTTGCGGATTGGTCAATCCGTTCGCGAGATATGGCAGTTTGGAGGTAAGAAACGCTTGAGAATCTCAAAATTTACGCAGTTCTGATGCTAGAAACGAATAACTAGAACAGGCTAGCGGAAAAGTACGCACACCGTTGTAGTCGGGCGAGTTTCTACTTTCAGATGCAACAGAAATTTTGCGGATTGGTCAATCCGTTCGCGAGATGTGGCAGTTTGGATGTAAGAAACGCTTGAGAAACACAAAATTTTCGCGGTTCTGATGCTCGAAACGAATAACAAGAACGGCCTAGGGGAAAAGTACGCACACCGTTGTAATCGGGCGAGTTTCTACTTTCAGATGCAACAGAAATTTTGCGGATTGGTCATTCCGTTCGCGAGATATGGCAGTTTGGAGGTAAGAAACGCTTGAGAAACTCAAAATTTTCGCAGTTCTGATGCTCGACAAGCATAACTAGAACGGCCTAGGGGAAAAGTACGCACACCGTTGTAATCGGGCGAGTTTCTACTTTCAGATGCAACAGAAATTTTGCGGATTGGTCAATCCGTTCGCGAGATATGGCAGTTTGGAGGTAAGCAACGCTTGAGAAACTCAAAATTTTCGCAGTTCTGTTGCTCGAAACGAATAACTAGAACGGCCTAGGGGAAAAGTAGGCATAGTGTTGTAATCGGGCGAGTTTCTACTTTCAGATGCAACAGAAATTTTGCGGATTGGTCAATCCGTTCGCGAGATATGGCAGTTTGGAGGTAAGAAACGCTTGAGAAACTCAAAATTTTCGCAGTTCTGATGCTCGACAAGCATAACTAGAACGGCCTAGGGGAAAAGTACGCACACCGTTGTAATCGGGCGAGTTTCTACTTTCAGATGCAACAGAAATTTTGCGGATTGGTCATTCCGTTCGCGAGATATGGCAGTTTGGAGGTAAGAAACGCTTGAGAAACTCAAAATTTTCGCAGTTCTGATGCTCGACAAGCATAACTAGAACGGCCTAAGGGAAAAGTACGCACACCGTTGTAATCGGGCGAGTTTCTACTTTCAGATGCAACAGAAGTTTTGCGGATTGGTCAATCCGTTCGCGAGATATGGCAGTTTGGATGTAAGCAACGCTTGAGAAACTCAAAATTTTCGCAGTTCTGTTGCTCGAAACGAATAACTAGAACGGGCTAGGGGAAAAGTACGCATACCGTTGTAATCGGGCGAGTTTCTACTTTCTGATGCAACAGAAATTTTGCGGATTGGACAATCCTTTCGCGAGATATGGCAGTTTGGAGGTAAGAACCGCTTGAGAAACTCAAAATTTTCGCAGTTCTGATGCTCGAAACGAATAACTAGAACGGCCTAGGGGAAAAGTACGCATAGTGTTGTAATCGGGCGAGTTTCTACTTTCAGATGCAACAGAAATTTTGCGGATTGGTCAATCCTTTCGCGAGATATGGCAGTTTGGAAGTAAGGAACGCTTCAGAAACTCAAAATTTTCGCAGTTCTGATGCTCGAAACGAATAACTAGAACGGCCTAGGGGAAAAGTACGCATACCGTTGTAATCGGGCGAGTTTATTCTTTGAGATGCAACAGAAATTTTGCGGATTGGTCAATCCGTTCGCGAGATATGGCAGTTTGGAGGTAAGAAACGCTTGAGAAACTCAAAATTTTGGCGGTTCTGATGCTCGAAACGAATGACAAGAACGGCCTAGGGGAAAAGTACGCACACCGTTGTAATCGGGCGAGTTTCGACCTTCAGATGCAACAGAAATTTTGCGGATTGGTCAATCCGTTCGCGAGATATGGCAGTTTGGAAGTAAGAAACGCTTCAGAAACTCAAAATTTTCGCAGTTCTGATGCTCGACAAGCATAACTAGAACGGCCTAAGGGAAAAGTACGCACACCGTTGTAATCGGGCGAGTTTCTACTTTCAGATGCAACAGAAATTTTGCGGATTGGTCAATCCGTTCGCGAGATATGGCAGTTTGGAGGTAAGCAACGCTTGAGAAACTCAAAATTTTCGCAGTTCTGTTGCTCGAAACGAATAACTAGAACGGGCTAGGGGAAAAGTACGCATACATTTGTAATCGGGCGAATTTCTACTTTCAGATGCAACAGAAATTTTGCGGATTGGTCAATCCGTTCGCGAGATATGGCAGTTTGGATGTAAGAAACGCTCGAGAAACTCAAAATTTTCGCAGTTCTGATGCTCGAAACGAATAACTAGAACGGCCTAGGGGAAAAGTACGCCCACCGTTGTAATCGGGCGAGTTTCTACTTTCAGATGCAACAGAAATTTTGCGGATTGGTCAATCCGTTCGCGAGATATGGCAGTTTGGAAGTAAGAAACGCTTGAGAAACTCAAAATTTTCGCAGTTCTGATGCTCGAAACGAATAACTAACACGGCCTAGGGGAAAAGTACGCATAGTGTTGTAATCGGGCGAGTTTCTACTTTCAGATGCAACAGAAATTTTGCGGATTGGTCAATCCGTTCGCGAGATATGGCAGTTTGGAGGTAAGCAACGCTTGAAAAACTCAAAATTTTCGCAGTTCTGTTGCTCGAAACGAATAACTAGAACGGGCTAGGGGAAAAGTACGCATACCGTTGTAATTGGGCGAGTTTCTACTTTCAGATGCAACAGAAATTTTGCGGATTGGTCAATCCGTTCGCGAGATATGGCAGTTTGGATGTAAGAAACGCTTGAGGAACTCAAAATTTTCGCAGTTCTGATGCTCGAAACGAATAACTAGAACGGCCTAGGGGAAAAGTACGCATACCGTTGTAATCGGGCGAGTTTCTACTTTCAGATGCAACAGAAATTTTGCGGATTGGTCAATCCGTTCGCGAGATATGGCAGTTTGGAGGTAAGAAACGCTCGAGAAACTCAAAATTTTCGCAGTTCTGATGCTCGACAAGCATAACTAGAACAGGCTAGCGGAAAAGTACGCACACCGTTGTAGTCGGGCGAGTTTCTACTTTCAGATGCAACAGAAATTTTGCGGATTGGTCAATCCGTTCGCGAGATGTGGCAGTTTGGATGTAAGAAACGCTTGAGAAACACAAAATTTTCGCGGTTCTGATGCTCGAAACGAATAACAAGAACGGCCTAGGGGAAAAGTACGCACACCGTTGTAATCAGGCGAGTTTCTACTTTCTGATGCAACAGAAATTTTGCGGATTGGTCATACCGTTCGCGAGATATGGCAGTTTGGAGGTAAGAAACGCTTGAGAAACTCAAAATTTTCGCAGTTCTGATGCTCGACAAGCATAACTAGAACGGCCTAGGGGAAAAGTACGCTCACCGTTGTAATCGGGCGAGTTTCTACTTTCAGATGCAACAGAAATTTTGCGGATTGGTCAATCCGTTCGCGAGATATGGCAGTTTGGAGGTAAGCAACGCTTGTGAAACTCAAAATTTTCGCAGTTCTGTTGCTCGAAACGAATAACTAGAACGGCCTAGGGGAAAAGTACGCATAGTGTTGTAATCGGGCGAGTTTCTACTTTCAGATGCAACAGAAATTTTGCGGATTGGTCAATCCGTTCGCGAGATATGGCAGTTTGGAGGTAAGGAACGCTTGAGAAACTCAAAATTTTCGCAGTTCTGATGCTCGAAACGAATAACTAGAACGGCCTAGGGGAAAAGTACGCACACCGTTGTAGTCGGGCGAGTTTCTACTTTCAGATGCAACAGAAATTTTGCGGATTGGTCAATCCGTTCGCGAGATATGGCAGTTTGGAAGTAAGCAACGCTTGTGAAACTCAAAATTTTCGCAGTTCTGTTGCTCGAAACGAATAACTAGAACGGCCTAGGGGAAAAGTACGCATAGTGTTGTAATCGGGCGAGTTTCTACTTTCAGATGCAACAGAAATTTTGCGGATTGGTCAATCCGTTCGCGAGATATGGCAGTTTGGGGGTAAGAAACGCTTGAGAAACTCAAAATTTTCGCAGTTCTGATGCTCGAAACGAATAACTAGAACGGCCTAGGGGAAAAGTACGCACACCGTTGTAGTCGGGCGAGTTTCTACTTTCAGATGCAACAGAAATTTTGCGGATTGGTCAATCCGTTCGCGAGATATGGCAGTTTGGAGGTAAGCAACGCTTGAGAAACTCAACATTTTCGCAGTTCTGATGCTCGAAACGAATAACTAGAACGGGCTAGGGGAAAAGTACGCATACCGTTGTAATCGGGCGAGTTTCTACTTTCAGATGCAACAGAAATTTTGCGGATTGGTCAATCCGTTCGCGAGATATGGCAGTTTGGAGGTAAGCAATGCTTGAAAAACTCAAAATTTTCGCAGTTCTGTTGCTCGAAACGAATAACTAGAACGGGCTAGGGGAAAAGTACGCATACCGTTGTAATCGGGCGAGTTTCTACTTTCTGATGCAACAGAAATTTTGCGGATTGGACAATCCTTTCGCGAGATATGGCAGTTTGGAGGTAAGAACCGCTTGAGAAACTCAAAATTTTCGCAGTTCTGATGCTCGAAACGAATAACTAGAACGGCCTAGGGGAAAAGTACGCATAGTGTTGTAATCGGGCGAGTTTCTACTTTCAGATGCAACAGAAATTTTGCGGATTGGTCAATCCTTTCGAGAGATATGGCAGTTTGGAAGTAAGGAACGCTTCAGAAACTCAAAATTTTCGCAGTTCTGATGCTCGAAACGAATAACTAGAACGGCCTAGGGGAAAAGTACGCATACCGTTGTAATCGGGCGAGTTTATTCTTTGAGATGCAACAGAAATTTTGCGGATTGGTCAATCCGTTCGCGAGATATGGCAGTTTGGAGGTAAGAAACGCTTGAGAAACTCAAAATTTTGGCGGTTCTGATGCTCGAAACGAATGACAAGAACGGCCTAGGGGAAAAGTACGCACACCGTTGTAATCGGGCGAGTTTCGACCTTCAGATGCAACAGAAATTTTGCGGATTGGTCAATCCGTTCGCGAGATATGGCAGTTTGGAAGTAAGAAACGCTTCAGAAACTCAAAATTTTCGCAGTTCTGATGCTCGAAACGAATAACTAGAACGGCCTAGGGGAAAAGTACGCATACCGTTGTAATGGGGCGAGTTTCGACCTTCAGATGCAACAGAAATTTTGCGGATTGGTCAATCCGTTCGCGAGATATGGCAGTTTGGAAGTAAGAAACGCTTCAGAAACTCAAAATTTTCGCAGTTCTGATGCTCGAAACGAATAACTAGAACGGCCTCGGGGAAAAGTACGCATACCGTTGTAATCGGGCGAGTTTATTCTTTGAGATGCAACAGAAATTTTGCGGATTGGTCAATCCGTTCGCGAGATATGGCAGTTTGGAGGTAAGAAACGCTTGAGAATCTCAAAATTTACGCAGTTCTGATGCTAGAAACGAATAACTAGAACAGGCTAGCGGAAAAGTACGCACACCGTTGTAGTCGGGCGAGTTTCTACTTTCAGATGCAACAGAAATTTTGCGGATTGGTCAATCCGTTCGCGAGATGTGGCAGTTTGGATGTAAGAAACGCTTGAGAAACACAAAATTTTCGCGGTTCTGATGCTCGAAACGAATAACAAGAACGGCCTAGGGGAAAAGTACGCACACCGTTGTAATCGGGCGAGTTTCTACTTTCAGATGCAACAGAAATTTTGCGGATTGGTCATTCCGTTCGCGAGATATGGCAGTTTGGAGGTAAGAAACGCTTGAGAAACTCAAAATTTTCGCAGTTCTGATGCTCGACAAGCATAACTAGAACGGCCTAGGGGAAAAGTACGCACACCGTTGTAATCGGGCGAGTTTCTACTTTCAGATGCAACAGAAATTTTGCGGATTGGTCAATCCGTTCGCGAGATATGGCAGTTTGGAGGTAAGCAACGCTTGAGAAACTCAAAATTTTCGCAGTTCTGTTGCTCGAAACGAATAACTAGAACGGCCTAGGGGAAAAGTAGGCATAGTGTTGTAATCGGGCGAGTTTCTACTTTCAGATGCAACAGAAATTTTGCGGATTGGTCAATCCGTTCGCGAGATATGGCAGTTTGGAGGTAAGAAACGCTTGAGAAACTCAAAATTTTCGCAGTTCTGATGCTCGACAAGCATAACTAGAACGGCCTAGGGGAAAAGTACGCACACCGTTGTAATCGGGCGAGTTTCTACTTTCAGATGCAACAGAAATTTTGCGGATTGGTCATTCCGTTCGCGAGATATGGCAGTTTGGAGGTAAGAAACGCTTGAGAAACTCAAAATTTTCGCAGTTCTGATGCTCGACAAGCATAACTAGAACGGCCTAAGGGAAAAGTACGCACACCGTTGTAATCGGGCGAGTTTCTACTTTCAGATGCAACAGAAGTTTTGCGGATTGGTCAATCCGTTCGCGAGATATGGCAGTTTGGATGTAAGCAACGCTTGAGAAACTCAAAATTTTCGCAGTTCTGTTGCTCGAAACGAATAACTAGAACGGGCTAGGGGAAAAGTACGCATACCGTTGTAATCGGGCGAGTTTCTACTTTCTGATGCAACAGAAATTTTGCGGATTGGACAATCCTTTCGCGAGATATGGCAGTTTGGAGGTAAGAACCGCTTGAGAAACTCAAAATTTTCGCAGTTCTGATGCTCGAAACGAATAACTAGAACGGCCTAGGGGAAAAGTACGCATAGTGTTGTAATCGGGCGAGTTTCTACTTTCAGATGCAACAGAAATTTTGCGGATTGGTCAATCCTTTCGCGAGATATGGCAGTTTGGAAGTAAGGAACGCTTCAGAAACTCAAAATTTTCGCAGTTCTGATGCTCGAAACGAATAACTAGAACGGCCTAGGGGAAAAGTACGCATACCGTTGTAATCGGGCGAGTTTATTCTTTGAGATGCAACAGAAATTTTGCGGATTGGTCAATCCGTTCGCGAGATATGGCAGTTTGGAGGTAAGAAACGCTTGAGAAACTCAAAATTTTGGCGGTTCTGATGCTCGAAACGAATGACAAGAACGGCCTAGGGGAAAAGTACGCACACCGTTGTAATCGGGCGAGTTTCGACCTTCAGATGCAACAGAAATTTTGCGGATTGGTCAATCCGTTCGCGAGATATGGCAGTTTGGAAGTAAGAAACGCTTCAGAAACTCAAAATTTTCGCAGTTCTGATGCTCGACAAGCATAACTAGAACGGCCTAAGGGAAAAGTACGCACACCGTTGTAATCGGGCGAGTTTCTACTTTCAGATGCAACAGAAATTTTGCGGATTGGTCAATCCGTTCGCGAGATATGGCAGTTTGGAGGTAAGCAACGCTTGAGAAACTCAAAATTTTCGCAGTTCTGTTGCTCGAAACGAATAACTAGAACGGGCTAGGGGAAAAGTACGCATACATTTGTAATCGGGCGAATTTCTACTTTCAGATGCAACAGAAATTTTGCGGATTGGTCAATCCGTTCGCGAGATATGGCAGTTTGGATGTAAGAAACGCTCGAGAAACTCAAAATTTTCGCAGTTCTGATGCTCGAAACGAATAACTAGAACGGCCTAGGGGAAAAGTACGCCCACCGTTGTAATCGGGCGAGTTTCTACTTTCAGATGCAACAGAAATTTTGCGGATTGGTCAATCCGTTCGCGAGATATGGCAGTTTGGAAGTAAGAAACGCTTGAGAAACTCAAAATTTTCGCAGTTCTGATGCTCGAAACGAATAACTAACACGGCCTAGGGGAAAAGTACGCATAGTGTTGTAATCGGGCGAGTTTCTACTTTCAGATGCAACAGAAATTTTGCGGATTGGTCAATCCGTTCGCGAGATATGGCAGTTTGGAGGTAAGCAACGCTTGAAAAACTCAAAATTTTCGCAGTTCTGTTGCTCGAAACGAATAACTAGAACGGGCTAGGGGAAAAGTACGCATACCGTTGTAATTGGGCGAGTTTCTACTTTCAGATGCAACAGAAATTTTGCGGATTGGTCAATCCGTTCGCGAGATATGGCAGTTTGGATGTAAGAAACGCTTGAGGAACTCAAAATTTTCGCAGTTCTGATGCTCGAAACGAATAACTAGAACGGCCTAGGGGAAAAGTACGCATACCGTTGTAATCGGGCGAGTTTCTACTTTCAGATGCAACAGAAATTTTGCGGATTGGTTAATCCGTTCGCGAGATGTGGCAGTTTGGATGTAAGAAACGCTTGAGAAACACAAAATTTTCGCGGTTCTGATGCTCGAAACGAATAACAAGAACGGCCTAGGGGAAAAGTACGGACACCGTTGTAATCGGGCGAGTTTCTACTTTCAGATGCAACAGAAATTTTGCGGATTGGTCATTCCGTTCGCGAGATATGGCAGTTTGGAGGTAAGAAACGCTTGAGAAACTCAAAATTTTCGCAGTTCTGATGCTCGACAAGCATAACTAGAACGGCCTAGGGGAAAAGTACGCACACCGTTGTAATCGGGCGAGTTTCTACTTTCAGATGCAACAGAAATTTTGCGGATTGGTCAATCCGTTCGCGAGATATGGCAGTTTGGAGGTAAGCAACGCTTGAGAAACTCAAAATTTTCGCAGTTCTGTTGCTCGAAACGAATAACTAGAACGGGCTAGGGGAAAAGTACGCATACATTTGTAATCGGGCGAATTTCTACTTTCAGATGCAACAGAAATTTTGCGGATTGATCAATCCGTTCGTGAGATATGGCAGTTTGGATGTAAGAAACGCTCGAGAAACTCAAAATTTTCGCAGTTCTGATGCTCGGTACGAATAACTAGAACGGCCTAGGGGAAAAGTACGCCCACCGTTGTAATCGGGCGAGTTTCTACTTTCAGATGCAACAGAAATTTTGCGAATTGTTCAATCCGTTCGCGAGATATGGCAGTTTGGAGGTAAGCAACGCTTGAGAAACTCAAAATTTTCGCGGTTCTGATGCTCTAAACGAATAACTAGAACGGCCTAGGGGAAAAGTACGCATAGTGTTGTAATCGGGCGAGTTTCTACTTTCAGATGCAACAGAAATTTTGCGGATTGGTCAATCCGTTCGCGAGATATGGCAGTTTGGAGGTAAGAAACGCTCGAGAAACTCCAAATTTTCGCAGTTCTGATGCTCGACAAGCATAACTAGAACGGCCTAGGGGAAAAGTACGCACACCGTTGTAATCGGGCGAGTTTCTACTTTCAGATGCAACAGAAATTTTGCGGATTGGTCAATCCGTTCGCGAGATATGGCAGTTTGGAGGTAAGCAACGCTTGAGAAACTCAAAATTTTCGCAGTTCTGTTGCTCGAAACGAATAACTAGAACGGGCTAGGGGAAAAGTACGCATACATTTGTAATCGGGCGAATTTCTACTTTCAGATGCAAGAGAAATTTTGCGGATTGATCAATCCGTTCGTGAGATATGGCAGTTTGGATGTAAGAAACGCTCGAGAAACTCAAAATTTTCGCAGTTCTGATGCTCGAAACGAATAACTAGAACGGCCTAGGGGAAAAGTACGACCACCGTTGTAATCGGGCGAGTTTCTACTTTCAGATGCAACAGAAATTTTGCGAATTGTTCAATCCGTTCGCGAGATATGGCAGTTTGGAGGTAAGCAACGCTTGAGAAACTCAAAATTTTCGCGGTTCTGATGCTCTAAACGAATAACTAGAACGGCCTAGGGGAAAAGTACGCATAGTGTTGTAATCGGGCGAGTTTCTACTTTCAGATGCAACAGAAATTTTGCGGATTGGTCAATCCGTTCGCGAGATATGGCAGTTTGGAGGTAAGCAACGCTTGAAAAACTCAAAATTTTCGCAGTTCTGTTGCTCGAAACGAATAACTAGAACGGGCTAGGGGAAAAGTACGCATACCGTTGTAATCGGGCGAGTTTCTACTTTCAGATGCAACAGAAATTTTGCGGAATGGTCAATCCGTTCGCGAGATATGGCAGTTTGGATGTAAGAAACGCTTGAGAAACTCAAAATTTTCGCAGTTCTGATGCTCGAAACGAATAACTAGAACGGCCTAGGGGAAAAGTACGCATACCGTTGTAATCGGGCGAGTTTCTACTTTCAGATGCAACAGAAATTTTGCGAATTGTTCAATCCGTTCGCGAGATATGGCAGTTTGGAGGTAAGCAACGCTTGAGAAACTCAAAATTTTCGCGGTTCTGATGCTCTAAACGAATAACTAGAACGGCCTAGGGGAAAAGTACGCATAGTGTTGTAATCGGGCGAGTTTCTACTTTCAGATGCAACAGAAATTTTGCGGATTGGTCAATCCGTTCGCGAGATATGGCAGTTTGGAGGTAAGCAACGCTTGAAAAACTCAAAATTTTCGCAGTTCTGTTGCTCGAAACGAATAACTAGAACGGGCTAGGGGAAAAGTACGCATACCGTTGTAATCGGGCGAGTTTCTACTTTCAGATGCAACAGAAATTTTGCGGAATGGTCAATCCGTTCGCGAGATATGGCAGTTTGGATGTAAGAAACGCTTGAGAAACTCAAAATTTTCGCAGTTCTGATGCTCGAAACGAATAACTAGAACGGCCTAGGGGAAAAGTACGCATACCGTTGTAATCGGGCGAGTTTCTACTTTCAGATGCAACAGAAATTTTGAGGATTGGTCAATCCGTTCGCGAGATATGGCAGTTTGGATGTAAGAAACGCTTGAGAAACTCAAAATTTTCGCGGTTCTGATGCTCGAAACGAATAACAAGAACGGCCTATGGGAAAAGTACGCACACCGTTGTAATCGGGCGAGTTTCTACTTTCAGATGCATCAGAAATTTTGCGGATTGGACAATCCGTTCGCGAGATGTGGCAGTTTGTAGGTGAGAAACGCTTGAGAAACTCAAAATTTTCGCAGTTCTGATGCTCGAAACGAATAACTAGAACGGCCTAGGGGAAAAGTACGCATACCGTTGTAATCGGGCGAGTTTCGACCTTCAGATGCAACAGAAATTTTGCGGATTGGTCAATCCGTTCGCGAGATATGGCAGTTTGGAGGTAAGAAACGCTTGAGAAACTCAAAATTTTGGCGGTTCTGATGCTCGAAACGAATGACAAGAACGGCCTAGGGGAAAAGTACGCACACCGTTGTAATCGGGCGAGTTTCGACCTTCAGATGCAACAGAAATTTTGCGGATTGGTCAATCCGTTCGCGAGATATGGCAGTTTGGAAGTAAGAAACGCTTCAGAAACTCAAAATTTTCGCAGTTCTGATGCTCGAAACGAATAACTAGAACGGCCTCGGGGAAAAGTACGCATACCGTTGTAATCGGGCGAGTTTATTCTTTGAGATGCAACAGAAATTTTGCGGATTGGTCAATCCGTTCGCGAGATATGGCAGTTTGGAGGTAAGAAACGCTTGAGAATCTCAAAATTTACGCAGTTCTGATGCTTGAAACGAATAACTAGAACAGGCTAGCGGAAAAGTACGCACACCGTTGTAGTCGGGCGAGTTTCTACTTTCAGATGCAACAGAAATTTTGCGGATTGGTCAATCCGTTCGCGAGATGTGGCAGTTTGGATGTAAGAAACGCTTGAGAAACACAAAATTTTCGCGGTTCTGATGCTCGAAACGAATAACAAGAACGGCCTAGGGGGAAAGTACGCACACCGTTGTAATCGGGCGAGTTTCTACTTTCAGATGCAACAGAAATTTTGCGGATTGGTCATTCCGTTCGCGAGATATGGCAGTTTGGAGGTAAGAAACGCTTGAGAAACTCAAAATTTTCGCAGTTCTGATGCTCGACAAGCATAACTAGAACGGCCTAGGGGAAAAGTACGCACACCGTTGTAATCGGGCGAGTTTCTACTTTCAGATGCAACAGAAATTTTGCGGATTGGTCAATCCGTTCGCGAGATATGGCAGTTTGGAGGTAAGCAACGCTTGAGAAACACAAAATTTTCGCAGTTCTGTTGCTCGAAACGAATAACTAGAACGGCCTAGGGGAAAAGTAGGCATAGTGTTGTAATCGGGCGAGTTTCTACTTTCAGATGCAACAGAAATTTTGCGGATTGGTCAATCCGTTCGCGAGATATGGCAGTTTGGAGGTAAGAAACGCTTGAGAAACTCAAAATTTTCGCAGTTCTGATGCTCGACAAGCATAACTAGAACGGCCTAGGGGAAAAGTACGCACACCGTTGTAATCGGGCGAGTTTCTACTTTCAGATGCAACAGAAATTTTGCGGATTGGTCAATCCGTTCGCGAGATATGGCAGTTTGGAGGTAAGCAACGCTTGAGAAACTCAAAATTTTCGCAGTTCTGTTGCTCGAAACGAATAACTAGAACGGCCTAGGGGAAAAGTAGGCATAGTGTTGTAATCGGGCGAGTTTCTACTTTCAGATGCAACAGAAATTTTGCGGATTGGTCAATCCGTTCGCGAGATATGGCAGTTTGGAGGTAAGAAACGCTTGAGAAACTCAAAATTTTCGCAGTTCTGATGCTCGACAAGCATAACTAGAACGGCCTAGGGGAAAAGTACGCATACCGTTGTAATCGGGCGAGTTTCTACTTTCAGATGCAACTGAAATTTTGAGGATTGGTCAATCCGTTCGCGAGATATGGCAGTTTGGATGTAAGAAACGCTTGAGAAACTCAAAATTTTCGCGGTTCTGATGCTCGAAACGAATAACAAGAACGGCCTAGGGGAAAAGTACGCACACCGTTGTAATCGGGCGAGTTTCTACTTTCAGATGCATCAGAAATTTTGCGGATTGGACAATCCGTTCGCGAGATGTGGCAGTTTGTAGGTGAGAAACGCTTGAGAAACTCAAAATTTTCGCAGTTCTGATGCTCGAAACGAATAACTAGAACGGCCTAGGGGAAAAGTACGCATACCGTTGTAATCGGGCGAGTTTCGACCTTCAGATGCAACAGAAATTTTGCGGATTGGTCAATCCTTTCGCGAGATATGGCAGTTTGGAAGTAAGAAACGCTTCAGAAACTCAAAATTTTCGCAGTTCTGATGCTCGAAACGAATAACTAGAACGGCCTAGGGGAAAAGTACGCATACCGTTGTAATCGGGCGAGTTTATTCTTTGAGATGCAACAGAAATTTTGCGGATTGGTCAATCCGTTCGCGAGATATGGCAGTTTGGAGGTAAGAAACGCTTGAGAAACTCAAAATTTTGGCGGTTCTGATGCTCGAAACGAATGACAAGAACGGCCTAGGGGAAAAGTACGCACACCGTTGTAATCGGGCGAGTTTCGACCTTCAGATGCAACAGAAATTTTGCGGATTGGTCAATCCGTTCGCGAGATATGGCAGTTTGGAAGTAAGAAACGCTTCAGAAACTCAAAATTTTCGCAGTTCTGATGCTCGAAACGAATAACTAGAACGGCCTAGGGGAAAAGTACGCATACCGTTGTAATCGGGCGAGTTTCGACCTTCAGATGCAACAGAAATTTTGCGGATTGGTCAATCCGTTCGCGAGATATGGCAGTTTGGAAGTAAGAAACGCTTCAGAAACTCAAAATTTTCGCAGTTCTGATGCTCGAAACGAATAACTAGAACGGCCTCGGGGAAAAGTACGCATACCGTTGTAATCGGGGAGTTTATTCTTTGAGATGCAACAGAAATTTTGCGGATTGGTCAATCCGTTCGCGAGATATGGCAGTTTGGAGGTAAGAAACGCTTGAGAATCTCAAAATTTACGCAGTTCTGATGCTTGAAACGAATAACTAGAACAGGCTAGCGGAAAAGTACGCACACCGTTGTAGTCGGGCGAGTTTCTACTTTCAGATGCAACAGAAATTTTGCGGATTGGTCATTCCGTTCGCGAGATATGGCAGTTTGGAGGTAAGAAACGCTTGAGAAACTCAAAATTTTCGCAGTTCTGATGCTCGACAAGCATAACTAGAACGGCCTAGGGGAAAAGTACGCACACCGTTGTAATCGGGCGAGTTTCTACTTTCAGATGCAACAGAAATTTTGCGGATTGGTCAATCCGTTCGCGAGATATGGCAGTTTGGAGGTAAGCAACGCTTGAGAAACTCAAAATTTTCGCAGTTCTGTTGCTCGAAACGAATAACTAGAACGGCCTAGGGGGAAAGTAGGCATAGTGTTGTAATCGGGCGAGTTTCTACTTTCAGATGCAACAGAAATTTTGCGGATTGGTCAATCCGTTCGCGAGATATGGCAGTTTGGAGGTAAGGAACGCTTGAGAAACTCAAAATTTTCGCAGTTCTGATGCTCGACAAGCATAACTAGAACGGCCTAGGGGAAAAGTACGCACACCGTTGTAATCGGGCGAGTTTCTGCTTTCAGATGCAACAGAAATTTTGCGGATTGGTCAATCCGTTCGCGAGATATGGCAGTTTGGATGTAAGAAACGCTTGAGGAACTCAAAATTTTCGCAGTTCTGATGCTCGAAACGAATAACTAGAACGGCCTAGGGGAAAAGTACGCATACCGTTGTAATCGGGCGAGTTTCTACTTTCAGATGCAACAGAAATTTTGCGGATTGGTCAATCCGTTGGCGAGATGTGGCAGTTTGGATGTAAGAAACGCTTGAGAAACACAAAATTTTCGCGGTTCTGATGCTCGAAACGAATAACAAGAACGGCCTAGGGGAAAAGTACGGACACCTTTGTAATCGGGCGAGTTTCTACTTTCAGATGCAACAGAAATTTTGCGGATTGGTCATTCCGTTCGCGAGATATGGCAGTTTGGAGGTAAGAAACGCTTGAGAAACTCAAAATTTTCGCAGTTCTGATGCTCGACAAGCATAACTAGAACGGCCTAGGGGAAAAGTACGCACACCGTTGTAATCGGGCGAGTTTCTACTTTCAGATGCAACAGAAATTTTGCGGATTGGTCAATCCGTTCGCGAGATATGGCAGTTTGGAGGTAAGAAACGCTCGAGAAACTCAAAATTTTCGCAGTTCTGATGCTCGACAAGCATAACTAGAACGGCCTAGGGGAAAAGTACGCACACCGTTGTAATCGGGCGAGTATCCACTTTCAGATGCAACAGAAATTTTGCGGATTGGTCAATCCGTTCGCGAGATGTGGCAGTTTGGATGTAACAAACGTTTGAGAAACTCAAAATTTTCGCAGTTCTGATGCTCGAAACGAATAACTAGAACGGCCTAGGGGAAAAGTACGCATACCGTTGTAATCGGGCGAGTTTTTACTTTCAGATGCAACAGAAATTTTTCGGATTGGTCAATCCGTTCGCGAGATGTGGCAGTTTGGATGTAAGAAACGCTTGAGAAACACAAAATTTTCGCGGTTCTGATGCTCGAAACGAATAACAAGAACGGCCTAGGGGAAAAGTACGCACACCGTTGTAATCGGGCGAGTTTCTACTTTCAGATGCAACAGAAATTTTGCGGATTGGTCATTCCGTTCGCGAGATATGGCAGTTTGGAGGTAAGAAACGCTTGAGAAACTCAAAATTTTCGCAGTTCTGATGCTCGACAAGCATAACTAGGACGGCCTAAGGGAAATGTACGCACACCGTTGTAATCGGGCGAGTTTCTACTTTCAGATGCAACAGAAATTTTGCGCATTGGTCAATCCGTTCGCGAGATATGGCAGTTTGGAGGTAAGCAACGCTTGAGAAACTCAAAATTTTCGCAGTTCTGTTGCTCGAAACGAATAACTAGAACGGGCTAGGGGAAAAGTACGCATACATTTGTAATCGGGCGAATTTCTACTTTCAGATGCAACAGAAATTTTGCGGATTGGTCAATCCGTTCGCGAGATATGGCAGTTTGGATGTAAGAAACGCTCGAGAAACTCAAAATTTTCGCAGTTCTGATGCTCGAAACGAATAACTAGAACGGCCTAGGGGAAAAGTACGCCCACCGTTGTAATCGGGCGAGTTTCTACTTTGAGATGCAACAGAAATTTTGCGGATTGGACAGTCCGTTCGCGAGATATGGCAGTTTGGAAGTAAGAAACGCTTGAGAAACTCAATATTTTCGCAGTTCTGATGCTCGAAACGAATAACTAGAACGGCCTAGGGGAAAAGTACGCACACCGTTGTAATCGGGCGAGTTTCTACTTTCTGGTGCAACAGAAATTTTGCGGATTGGTCAATCCGTTCGCGAGATATGGCAGTTTGGAGGTAAGCAACGCTTGAAAAACTCAAAATTTTCGCAGTTCTGATGCTCGAAACGAATAACAAGAACGGCCTAGGGGAAAAGTACGCACACCGTTGTAATCGGGCGAGTTTCTACTTTCAGATGCATCAGAAATTTTGCGGATTGGACAATCCGTTCGCGAGATGTGGCAGTTTGTAGGTGAGAAACGCTTGAGAAACTCAAAATTTTCGCAGTTCTGATGCTCGAAATGAATAACTAGAACGGCCTAGGGGAAAAGTACGCATACCGTTGTAATCGGGCGAGTTTCGACCTTCAGATGCAACAGAAATTTTGCGGATTGGTCAATCCTTTCGCGAGATATGGCAGTTTGGAAGTAAGAAACGCTTCAGAAACTCAAAATTTTCGCAGTTCTGATGCTCGAAACGAATAACTAGAACGGCCTAGGGGAAAAGTACGCATACCGTTGTAATCGGGCGAGTTTATTCTTTGAGATGCAACAGAAATTTTGCGGATTGGTCAATCCGTTCGCGAGATATGGCAGTTTGGAGGTAAGAAACGCTTGAGAAACTCAAAATTTTGGCGGTTCTGATGCTCGAAACGAATGACAAGAACGGCCTAGGGGAAAAGTACGCACACCGTTGTAATCGGGCGAGTTTCTACTTTCAGATGCAACAGAAATTTTGCGGATTGGTCATTCCGTTCGCGAGATGTGGCAGTTTGTAGGTGAGAAACGCTTGAGAAACTCAAAATTTTCGCAGATCTGATGCTTGAAACGAATAACTAGAACGGCCTAGGGTAAAAGTACGCATACCGTTGTAATCGGGCGAGTTTCTACCTTCAGATGCAACAGAAATTTTGCGGATTGGTCAATCCGTTCGCGAGATATGGCAGTTTGTAGGTAAGAAACGCTTGAGAAACTCAACATTTTCGCAGTTCTGATGCTCGAAACGAATAACTAGAACGGCCTAGGGGAAAAGTACGCATACCGTTGTAATCGGGCAAGTTTCGACCTTCAGATGCAACAGAAATTTTGCGGATTGGTCAATCCTTTCGCGAGATATGGCAGTTTGGAAGTAAGAAACGCTTCAGAAACTCAAAATTTTCGCAGTTCTGATGCTCGAAACGAATAACTAGAACGGCCTCGGGGAAAAGTACGCATACCGTTATAATCAGGCGAGTTTATTCTTTGAGATGCAACAGAAATTTTGCGGATTGGTCAATCCGTTCGCGAGATATGGCAGTTTGGAGGTAAGAAAAGCTTGAGAAACTCAAAATTTTCGCGGTTCTGATGCTCGAAACGAATAACAAGAACGGCCTAGGGGAAAAGTACGCACACCGTTGTAATCGGGCGAGTTTCTACTTTCAGATGCAACAGAAATTTTGCGGATTGGTCAATCCGTTCGCGAGATGTGGCAGTTTGGATGTAACAAACGTTTGAGAAACTCAAAATTTTCGCAGTTCTGATGCTCGACAAGCATAACTAGAACGGCCTAGGGGAAAAGTACGCACACCGTTGTAATCGGGCGAGTTTCTACTTTCAGATGCAACAGAAATTTTGCGGATTGGTCAATCCGTTCGCGAGATATGGCAGTTTGGAGGTAAGAAACGCTCGAGAAACTCAAAATTTTCGCAGTTCTGATGCTCGACAAGCATAACTAGAACGGCCTAGGGGAAAAGTACGCACACCGTTGTAATCGGGCGAGTATCCACTTTCAGATGCAACAGAAATTTTGCGGATTGGTCAATCCGTTCGCGAGATGTGGCAGTTTGGATGTAACAAACGTTTGAGAAACTCAATATTTTCGCAGTTCTGATGCTCGAAACGAATAACTAGAACGGCCTAGGGGAAAAGTACGCATACCGTTGTAATCGGGCGAGTTTTTACTTTCAGATGCAACAGAAATTTTTCGGATTGGTCAATCCGTTCGCGAGATGTGGCAGTTTGGATGTAAGAAACGCTTGAGAAACACAAAATTTTCGCGGTTCTGATGCTCGAAACGAATAACAAGAACGGCCTAGGGGAAAAGTACGCACACCGTTGTAATCGGGCGAGTTTCTACTTTCAGATGCAACAGAAATTTTGCGGATTGGTCATTCCGTTCGCGAGATATGGCAGTTTGGAGGTAAGAAACGCTTGAGAAACTCAAAATTTTCGCAGTTCTGATGCTCGACAAGCATAACTAGGACGGCCTAAGGGAAATGTACGCACACCGTTGTAATCGGGCGAGTTTCTACTTTCAGATGCAACAGAAATTTTGCGCATTGGTCAATCCGTTCGCGAGATATGGCAGTTTGGAGGTAAGCAACGCTTGAGAAACTCAAAATTTTCGCAGTTCTGTTGCTCGAAACGAATAACTAGAACGGGCTAGGGGAAAAGTACGCATACATTTGTAATCGGGCGAATTTCTACTTTCAGATGCAACAGAAATTTTGCGGATTGGTCAATCCGTTCGCGAGATATGGCAGTTTGGATGTAAGAAACGCTCGAGAAACTCAAAATTTTCGCAGTTCTGATGCTCGAAACGAATAACTAGAACGGCCTAGGGGAAAAGTACGCCCACCGTTGTAATCGGGCGAGTTTCTACTTTGAGATGCAACAGAAATTTTGCGGATTGGACAGTCCGTTCGCGAGATATGGCAGTTTGGAAGTAAGAAACGCTTGAGAAACTCAATATTTTCGCAGTTCTGATGCTCGAAACGAATAACTAGAACGGCCTAGGGGAAAAGTACGCACACCGTTGTAATCGGGCGAGTTTCTACTTTCTGGTGCAACAGAAATTTTGCGGATTGGTCAATCCGTTCGCGAGATATGGCAGTTTGGAGGTAAGCAACGCTTGAAAAACTCAAAATTTTCGCAGTTCTGATGCTCGAAACGAATAACAAGAACGGCCTAGGGGAAAAGTACGCACACCGTTGTAATCGGGCGAGTTTCTACTTTCAGATGCATCAGAAATTTTGCGGATTGGACAATCCGTTCGCGAGATGTGGCAGTTTGTAGGTGAGAAACGCTTGAGAAACTCAAAATTTTCGCAGTTCTGATGCTCGAAATGAATAACTAGAACGGCCCAGGGGAAAAGTACGCATACCGTTGTAATCGGGCGAGTTTCGACCTTCAGATGCAACAGAAATTTTGCGGATTGGTCAATCCTTTCGCGAGATATGGCAGTTTGGAAGTAAGAAACGCTTCAGAAACTCAAAATTTTCGCAGTTCTGATGCTCGAAACGAATAACTAGAACGGCCTAGGGGAAAAGTACGCATACCGTTGTAATCGGGCGAGTTTATTCTTTGAGATGCAACAGAAATTTTGCGGATTGGTCAATCCGTTCGCGAGATATGGCAGTTTGGAGGTAAGAAACGCTTGAGAAACTCAAAATTTTGGCGGTTCTGATGCTCGAAACGAATGACAAGAACGGCCTAGGGGAAAAGTACGCACACCGTTGTAATCGGGCGAGTTTCTACTTTCAGATGCAACAGAAATTTTGCGGATTGGTCATTCCGTTCGCGAGATGTGGCAGTTTGTAGGTGAGAAACGCTTGAGAAACTCAAAATTTTCGCAGATCTGATGCTTGAAACGAATAACTAGAACGGCCTAGGGTAAAAGTACGCATACCGTTGTAATCGGGCGAGTTTCTACCTTCAGATGCAACAGAAATTTTGCGGATTGGTCAATCCGTTCGCGAGATATGGCAGTTTGTAGGTAAGAAACGCTTGAGAAACTCAACATTTTCGCAGTTCTGATGCTCGAAACGAATAACTAGAACGGCCTAGGGGAAAAGTACGCATACCGTTGTAATCGGGCAAGTTTCGACCTTCAGATGCAACAGAAATTTTGCGGATTGGTCAATCCTTTCGCGAGATATGGCAGTTTGGAAGTAAGAAACGCTTCAGAAACTCAAAATTTTCGCAGTTCTGATGCTCGAAACGAATAACTAGAACGGCCTCGGGGAAAAGTACGCATACCGTTATAATCAGGCGAGTTTATTCTTTGAGATGCAACAGAAATTTTGCGGATTGGTCAATCCGTTCGCGAGATATGGCAGTTTGGAGGTAAGAAAAGCTTGAGAAACTCAAAATTTTCGCGGTTCTGATGCTCGAAACGAATAACAAGAACGGCCTAGGGGAAAAGTACGCACACCGTTGTAATCGGGCGAGTTTCTACTTTCAGATGCAACAGAAATTTTGCGGATTGGTCAATCCGTTCGCGAGATGTGGCAGTTTGTAGGTGAGAAACGCTTGAGAAACTCAAAATTTACGCAGTTCTGATGCTTGAAACGAATAACTAGAACAGGCTAGCGGAAAAGTACGCACACCGTTGTAATCGGGCGAGTTTCTACTTTCAGATGCAACAGAAATTTTGCGGATTGGTCAATCCGTTCGCGAGATATGGCAGTTTGGAGGTAAGCAACGCTTGAGAAACTCAAAATTTTCGCAGTTCTGTTGCTCGAAACGAATAACTAGAACGGCCTAGGGGAAAAGTACGCATAGTGTTGTAATCGGGCGAGTTTCTACTTTCAGATGCAACAGAAATTTTGCGGATTGGTCAATCCGTTCGCGAGATATGGCAGTTTGGAGGTAAGAAACGCTTGAGAAACTCAAAATTTTCGCAGTTCTGTTGCTCGAAACGAATAACTAGAACGGCCTAGGGGAAAAGTACGCATAGTGTTGTAATCGGGCGAGTTTCTACTTTCAGATGCAACAGAAATTTTGCGGATTGGTCAATCCGTTCGCGAGATATGGCAGTTTGGAGGTAAGCAACGCTTGAAAAACTCAAAATTTTCGCAGTTCTGATGCTCGAAACGAATAACAAGAACGGCCTAGGGGAAAAGTACGCACACCGTTGTAATCGGGCGAGTTTCTACTTTCAGATGCATCAGAAATTTTGCGGATTGGACAATCCGTTCGCGAGATGTGGCAGTTTGTAGGTGAGAAACGCTTGAGAAACTCAAAATTTTCGCAGTTCTGATGCTCGAAATGAATAACTAGAACGGCCTAGGGGAAAAGTACGCATACCGTTGTAATCGGGCGAGTTTCGACCTTCAGATGCAACAGAAATTTTGCGGATTGGTCAATCCTTTCGCGAGATATGGCAGTTTGGAAGTAAGAAACGCTTCAGAAACTCAAAATTTTCGCAGTTCTGATGCTCGAAACGAATAACTAGAACGGCCTAGGGGAAAAGTACGCATACCGTTGTAATCGGGCGAGTTTATTCTTTGAGATGCAACAGAAATTTTGCGGATTGGTCAATCCGTTCGCGAGATATGGCAGTTTGGAGGTAAGAAACGCTTGAGAAACTCAAAATTTTGGCGGTTCTGATGCTCGAAACGAATGACAAGAACGGCCTAGGGGAAAAGTACGCACACCGTTGTAATCGGGCGAGTTTCTACCTTCAGATGCAACAGAAATTTTGCGGATTGGTCAATCCGTTCGCGAGATATGGCAGTTTGTAGGTAAGAAACGCTTGAGAAACTCAACATTTTCGCAGTTCTGATGCTCGAAACGAATAACTAGAACGGCCTAGGGGAAAAGTACGCATACCGTTGTAATCGGGCGAGTTTCTACTTTCAGATGCAACAGAAATTTTGCGGATTGGTCAATCCGTTCGCGAGATGTGGCAGTTTGGATGTAAGAAACGCTTGAGAAACACAAAATTTTCGCGGTTCTGATGCTCGAAACGAATAACAAGAACGGCCTAGGGGGAAAGTACGGACACCGTTGTAATCGGGCGAGTTTCTACTTTCAGATGCAACAGAAATTTTGCGGATTGGTCATTCCGTTCGCGAGATATGGCAGTTTGGAGGTAAGAAACGCTTGAGAAACTCAAAATTTTCGCAGTTCTGATGCTCGACAAGCATAACTAGAACGGCCTAGGGGAAAAGTACGCACACCGTTGTAATCGGGCGAGTTTCTACTTTCAGATGCAACAGAAATTTTGCGGATTGGTCAATCCTTTCGCGAGATATGGCAGTTTGGATGTAAGAACCGCTTGAGAAACTCAAAATTTGCGCAGTTCTGATGCTCGAAACGAATAACTAGAACGGCCTAGGGGAAAAGTACGCATAGTGTTGTAATCGGGCGAGTTTCTACTTTCAGATGCAACAGAAATTTTGCGGATTGGTCAATCCGTTCGCGAGATATGGCAGTTTGGAGGTAAGAAACGCTTGAGAAACTCAAAATTTTCGCAGTTCTGATGCTCGACAAGCATAACTAGAACGGCCTAAGGGAAAAGTACGCACACCGTTGTAATCGGGCGAGTTTCTACTTTCAGATGCAACAGAAATTTTGCGGATTGGTCAATCCGTTCGCGAGATATGGCAGTTTGGAGGTAAGCAACGCTTGAGAAACTCAAAATTTTCGCAGTTCTGTTGCTCGAAACGAATAACTAGAACGGCCTAGGGGAAAAGTACGCATAGTGTTGTAATCGGGCGAGTTTCTACTTTCAGATGCAACAGAAATTTTTCGGATTGGTCAATCCGTTCGCGAGATATGGCAGTTTGGAGGTAAGAAACGCTTGAGAAACTCAAAATTTTCGCAGTTCTGATGCTCGACAAGCATAACTAGAACGGCCTAGGGGAAAAGTACGCACACCGTTGTAATCGGGCGAGTTTCTACTTTCAGATGCAACAGAAATTTTGCGGATTGGTCAATCCGTTCGCGAGATATGGCAGTTTGGATGTAAGAAACGCTTGAGGAACTCAAAATTTTCGCAGTTCTGATGCTCGAAACGAATAACTAGAACGGCCTAGGGGAAAAGTACGCATACCGTTGTAATCGGGCGAGTTTCTACTTTCAGATGCAACAGAAATTTTGCGGATTGGTCAATCCGTTCGCGAGATGTGGCAGTTTGGATGTAAGAAACGCTTGAGAAACACAAAATTTTCGCGGTTCTGATGCTCGAAACGAATAACAAGAACGGCCTAGGGGAAAAGTACGGACACCGTTGTAATCGGGCGAGTTTCTACTTTCAGATGCAACAGAAATTTTGCGGATTGGTCATTCCGTTCGCGAGATATGGCAGTTTGGAGGTAAGAAACGCTTGAGAAACTCAAAATTTTCGCAGTTCTGATGCTCGACAAGCATAACTAGAACGGCCTAGGGGAAAAGTACGCACACCGTTGTAATCGGGCGAGTTTCTACTTTCAGATGCAACAGAAATTTTGCGGATTGGTCAATCCGTTCGCGAGATATGGCATTTTGGAGGTAAGCAACGCTTGAGAAACTCAAAATTTTCGCAGTTCTGTTGCTCGAAACGAATAACTAGAACGGCCTAGGGGAAAAGTACGCACACCGTTGTAATCGGGCGAGTTTCTACTTTCAGATGCAACAGAAATTTTGCGGATTGGTCAATCCGTTCGCGAGATATGGCAGTTTGGAGGTAAGAAACGCTCGAGAAACTCAAAATTTTCGCAGTTCTGATGCTCGACAAGCATAACTAGAACGGCCTAGGGGAAAAGTACGCACACCGTTGTAATCGGGCGAGTATCCACTTTCAGATGCAACAGAAATTTTGCGGATTGGTCAATCCGTTCGCGAGATGTGGCAGTTTGGATGTAACAAACGCTTGAGAAACTCAAAATTTTCGCAGTTCTGATGCTCGAAACGAATAACTAGAACGGCCTAGGGGAAAAGTACGCATACCGTTGTAATCGGGCGAGTTTTTACTTTCAGATGCAACAGAAATTTTTCGGATTGGTCAATCCGTTCGCGAGATGTGGCAGTTTGGATGTAAGAAACGCTTGAGAAACACAAAATTTTCGCGGTTCTGATGCTCGAAACGAATAACAAGAACGGCCTAGGGGAAAAGTACGCACACCGTTGTAATCGGGCGAGTTTCTACTTTCAGATGCAACAGAAATTTTGCGGATTGGTCATTCCGTTCGCGAGATATGGCAGTTTGGAGGTAAGAAACGCTTGAGAAACTCAAAATTTTCGCAGTTCTGATGCTCGACAAGCATAACTAGGACGGCCTAAGGGAAAAGTACGCACACCGTTGTAATCGGGCGAGTTTCTACTTTCAGATGCAACAGAAATTTTGCGCATTGGTCAATCCGTTCGCGAGATATGGCAGTTTGGATGTAAGAAACGCTCGAGAAACTCAAAATTTTCGCAGTTCTGATGCTCGAAACGAATAACTAGAACGGCCTAGGGGAAAAGTACGCCCACCGTTGTAATCGGGCGAGTTTCTACTTTCAGATGCAACAGAAATTTTGCGGATTGGTCAGTCCGTTCGCGAGATATGGCAGTTTGGAAGTAAGAAACGCTTGAGAAACTCAATATTTTCGCAGTTCTGATGCTCGAAACGAATAACTAGAACGGCCTAGGGGAAAAGTACGCACACCGTTGTAATCGGGCGAGTTTCTACTTTCTGGTGCAACAGAAATTTTGCGGATTGGTCAATCCGTTCGCGAGATATGGCAGTTTGGAGGTAAGCAACGCTTGAAAAACTCAAAATTTTCGCAGTTCTGATGCTCGAAACGAATAACAAGAACGGCCTAGGGGAAAAGTACGCACACCGTTGTAATCGGGCGAGTTTCTACTTTCAGATGCATCAGAAATTTTGCGGATTGGACAATCCGTTCGCGAGATGTGGCAGTTTGTAGGTGAGAAACGCTTGAGAAACTCAAAATTTTCGCAGTTCTGATGCTCGAAATGAATAACTAGAACGGCCTAGGGGAAAAGTACGCATACCGTTGTAATCGGGCGAGTTTCGACCTTCAGATGCAACAGAAATTTTGCGGATTGGTCAATCCTTTCGCGAGATATGGCAGTTTGGAAGTAAGAAACGCTTCAGAAACTCAAAATTTTCGCAGTTCTGATGCTCGAAACGAATAACTAGAACGGCCTAGGGGAAAAGTACGCATACCGTTGTAATCGGGCGAGTTTATTCTTTGAGATGCAACAGAAATTTTGCGGATTGGTCAATCCGTTCGCGAGATATGGCAGTTTGGAGGTAAGAAACGCTTGAGAAACTCAAAATTTTGGCGGTTCTGATGCTCGAAACGAATGACAAGAACGGCCTAGGGGAAAAGTACGCACACCGTTGTAATCGGGCGAGTTTCTACTTTCAGATGCAACAGAAATTTTGCGGATTGGTCAATCCGTTCGCGAGATGTGGCAGTTTGTAGGTGAGAAACGCTTGAGAAACTCAAAATTTTCGCAGATCTGATGCTTGAAACGAATAACTAGAACGGCCTAGGGTAAAAGTACGCATACCGTTGTAATCGGGCGAGTTTCTACCTTCAGATGCAACAGAAATTTTGCGGATTGGTCAATCCGTTCGCGAGATATGGCAGTTTGTAGGTAAGAAACGCTTGAGAAACTCAACATTTTCGCAGTTCTGATGCTCGAAACGAATAACTAGAACGGCCTAGGGGAAAAGTACGCATACTGTTGTAATCGGGCAAGTTTCGACCTTCAGATGCAACAGAAATTTTGCGGATTGGTCAATCCTTTCGCGAGATATGGCAGTTTGGAAGTAAGAAACGCTTCAGAAACTCAAAATTTTCGCAGTTCTGATGCTCGAAACGAATAACTAGAACGGCCTCGGGGAAAAGTACGCATACCGTTATAATCGGGCGAGTTTATTCTTTGAGATGCAACAGAAATTTTGCGGATTGGTCAATCCGTTCGCGAGATATGGCAGTTTGGAGGTAAGAAACGCTTGAGAAACTCAAAATTTTCGCGGTTCTGATGCTCGAAACGAATAACAAGAACGGCCTAGGGGAAAAGAACGCACACCGTTGTAATCGGGCGAGTTTCTACTTTCAGATGCAACAGAAATTTTGCGGATTGGTCAATCCGTTCGCGAGATGTGGCAGTTTGTAGGTGAGAAACGCTTGAGAAACTCAAAATTTACGCAGTTTTGATGCTTGAAACGAATAACTAGAACAGGCTAGCGGAAAAGTACGCACACCGTTGTAATCGGGCGAGTTTCTACTTTCAGATGCAACAGAAATTTTGCGGATTGGTCAATCCGTTCGCGAGATATGGCAGTTTGGAGGTAAGCAACGCTTGAGAAACTCAAAATTTTCGCAGTTCTGATGCTCGAAACGAATAACTAGAACGGCCTAGGGGAAAAGTACGCATAGTGTTGTAATCGGGCGAGTTTCTACTTTCAGATGCAACAGAAATTTTGCGGATTGGTCAATCCGTTCGCGAGATATGGCAGTTTGGAGGTAAGAAACGCTTGAGAAACTCAAAATTTAAGCAGTTCTGATGCTCGACAAGCATAACTAGAACGGCCTAGGGGAAAAGTACGCACACCGTTGTAATCGGGCGAGTTTCTACTTTCAGATGCAACAGAAATTTTGCGGATTGGTCAATCCGTTCGCGAGATATGGCAGTTTGGATGTAAGAAACGCTTGAGGAACTCAAAATTTTCGCAGTTCTGATGCTCGAAACGAATAACTAGAACGGCCTAGGGGAAAAGTACGCATACCGTTGTAATCGGGCGAGTTTCTACTTTCAGATGCAACAGAAATTTTGCGGATTGGTCAATCCGTTCGCGAGATGTGGCAGTTTGGATGTAAGAAACGCTTGAGAAACACAAAATTTTCGCGGTTCTGATGCTCGAAACGAATAACAAGAACGGCCTAGGGGAAAAGTACGGACACCGTTGTAATCGGGCGAGTTTCTACTTTCAGATGCAACAGAAATTTTGCGGATTGGTCATTCCGTTCGCGAGATATGGCAGTTTGGAGGTAAGAAACGCTTGAGAAACTCAAAATTTTCGCAGTTCTGATGCTCGACAAGCATAACTAGAACGGCCTAGGGGAAAAGTACGCACACCGTTGTAATCGGGCGAGTTTCTACTTTCAGATGCAACAGAAATTTTGCGGATTGGTCAATCCTTTCGCGAGATATGGCAGTTTGGAGGTAAGAACCGCTTGAGAAACTCAAAATTTTCGCAGTTCTGATGCTCGAAACGAATAACTAGAACGGCCTAGGGGAAAAGTACGCATAGTGTTGTAATCGGGCGAGTTTCTACTTTCAGATGCAACAGAAATTTTGCGGATTGGTCAATCCGTTCGCGAGATATGGCAGTTTGGAGGTAAGAAACGCTTGAGAAACTCAAAATTTTCGCAGTTCTGATGCTCGACAAGCATAACTAGAACGGCCTAAGGGAAAAGTACGCACACCGTTGTAATCGGGCGAGTTTCTACTTTCAGATGCAACAGAAATTTTGCGGATTGGTCAATCCGTTCGCGAGATATGGCAGTTTGGAGGTAAGCAACGCTTGAGAAACTCAAAATTTTCGCAGTTCTGTTGCTCGAAACGAATAACTAGAACGGGCTAGGGGAAAAGTACGCATACATTTGTAATCGGGCGAATTTCTACTTTCAGATGCAACAGAAATTTTGCGGATTGGTCAATCCGTTCGCGAGATATGGCAGTTTGGATGTAAGAAACGCTGGAGAAACTCAAAATTTTCGCAGTTCTGATGCTCGAAACGAATAACTAGAACGGCCTAGGGGAAAAGTACGCATACCGTTGTAATCGGGCGAGTTTCGACCTTCAGATGCAATAGAAATTTTGCGGATTGGTCAATCCTTTCGCGAGATATGGCAGTTTGGAAGTAAGAAACGCTTCAGAAACTCAAAATTTTCGCAGTTCTGATGCTCGAAACGAATAACTAGAACGGCCTAGGGGAAAAGTACGCATACCGTTGTAATCGGGCGAGTTTATTCTTTGAGATGCAACAGAAATTTTGCGGATTGGTCAATCCGTTCGCGAGATATGGCAGTTTGGAGGTAAGAAACGCTTGAGAAACTCAAAATTTTGGCGGTTCTGATGCTCGAAACGAATGAAAAGAACGGCCTAGGGGAAAAGTACGCACACCGTTGTAATCGGGCGAGTTTCTACTTTCAGATGCAACAGAAATTTTGCGGATTGGTCAATCCGTTCGCGAGATGTGGCAGTTTGTAGGTGAGAAACGCTTGAGAAACTCAAAATTTTCGCAGATCTGATGCTTGAAACGAATAACTAGAACGGCCTAGGGTAAAAGTACGCATACCGTTGTAATCGGGCGAGTTTCTACCTTCAGATGCAACAGAAATTTTGCGGATTGGTCAATCCGTTCGCGAGATATGGCAGTTTGGATGTAAGCAACGCTTGAGAAACTCAAAATTTTCGCAGTTCTGTTGCTCGAAACGAATAACTAGAACGGGCTAGGGGAAAAGTACGCACACCGTTGTAATCGGGCGAGTTTCTACTTTCAGATGCATCAGAAATTTTGCGGATTGGACAATCCGTTCGCGAGATGTGGCAGTTTGTAGGTGAGAAACGCTTGAGAAACTCAAAATTTTCGCAGTTCTGTTGCTCGAAACGAATAACTAGAACGGGCTAGGGGAAAAGTACGCACACCGTTGTAATCGGGCGAGTTTATTCTTTGAGATGCAACAGAAATTTTGCGGATTGGTCAATCCGTTCGCGAGATATGGCAGTTTGGAGGTAAGAAACGCTTGAGAAACTCAAAATTTTGGCGGTTCTGATGCTCGAAACGAATGACAAGAATGGCCTAGGGGAAAAGTACGCACACCGTTGTAATCGGGCGAGTTTCTACTTTCAGATGCAACAGAAATTTTGCGGATTGGTCAATCCGTTCGCGAGATGTGGCAGTTTGTAGGTGAGAAACGCTTGAGAAACTCAAAATTTTCGCAGATCTGATGCTTGAAACGAATAACTAGAACGGCCTAGGGTAAAAGTACGCATACCGTTGTAATCGGGCGAGTTTCTACCTTCAGATGCAACAGAAATTTTGCGGATTGGTCAATCCGTTCGCGAGATATGGCAGTTTGTAGGTAAGAAACGCTTGAGAAACTCAACATTTTCGCAGTTCTGATGCTCGAAACGAATAACTAGAACGGCCTAGGGGAAAAGTACGCATACCGTTGTAATCGGGCAAGTTTCGACCTTCAGATGCAACAGAAATTTTGCGGATTGGTCAATCCTTTCGCGAGATATGGCAGTTTGGAAGTAAGAAACGCTTCAGAAACTCAAAATTTTCGCAGTTCTGATGCTCGAAACGAATAACTAGAACGGCCTCGGGGAAAAGTACGCATACCGTTATAATCGGGCGAGTTTATTCTTTGAGATGCAACAGAAATTTTGCGGATTGGTCAATCCGTTCGCGAGATATGGCAGTTTGGAGGTAAGCAACGCTTGAGAAACTCAAAATTTTCGCGGTTCTGATGCTCGAAACGAATAACAAGAACGGCCTAGGGGAAAAGAACGCACACCGTTGTAATCGGGCGAGTTTCTACTTTCAGATGCAACAGAAATTTTGCGGATTGGTCAATCCGTTCGCGAGATGTGGCAGTTTGTAGGTGAGAAACGCTTGAGAAACTCAAAATTTACGCAGTTCTGATGCTTGAAACGAATAACTAGAACAGGCTAGCGGAAAAGTACGCACACCGTTGTAATCGGGCGAGTTTCTACTTTCAGATGCAACAGAAATTTTGCGGATTGGTCAATCCGTTCGCGAGATATGGCAGTTTGGAGGTAAGCAACGCTTGAGAAACTCAAAATTTTCGCAGTTCTGTTGCTCGAAACGAATAACTAGAACGGCCTAGGGGAAAAGTACGCATAGTGTTGTAATCGGGCGAGTTTCTACTTTCAGATGCAACAGAAATTTTGCGGATTGGTCAATCCGTTCGCGAGATATGGCAGTTTGGAGGTAAGAAACGCTTGAGAAACTCAAAATTTAAGCAGTTCTGATGCTCGACAAGCATAACTAGAACGGCCTAGGGGAAAAGTACGCACACCGTTGTAATCGGGCGAGTTTCTACTTTCAGATGCAACAGAAATTTTGCGGATTGGTCATTCCGTTCGCGAGATATGGCAGTTTGGAGGTAAGAAACGCTTGAGAAACTCAAAATTTTCGCAGTTCTGATGCTCGACAAGCATAACTAGAACGGCCTAGGGGAAAAGTACGCACACCGTTGTAATCGGGCGAGTTTCTACTTTCAGATGCAACAGAAATTTTGCGGATTGGTCAATCCTTTCGCGAGATATGGCAGTTTGGAGGTAAGAACCGCTTGAGAAACTCAAAATTTTCGCAGTTCTGATGCTCGAAACGAATAACTAGAACGGCCTAGGGGAAAAGTACGCATAGTGTTGTAATCGGGCGAGTTTCTACTTTCAGATGCAACAGAAATTTTGCGGATTGGTCAATCCGTTCGCGAGATATGGCAGTTTGGAGGTAAGAAACGCTTGAGAAACTCAAAATTTTCGCAGTTCTGATGCTCGACAAGCATAACTAGAACGGCCTAAGGGAAAAGTACGCACACCGTTGTAATCGGGCGAGTTTCTACTTTCAGATGCAACAAAAATTTTGCGGATTGGTCAATCCGTTCGCGAGATATGGCAGTTTGGAGGTAAGCAACGCTTGAGAAACTCAAAATTTTCGCAGTTCTGTTGCTCGAAACGAATAACTAGAACGGGCTAGGGGAAAAGTACGCATACATTTGTAATCGGGCGAATTTCTACTTTCAGATGCAACAGAAATTTTGCGGATTGGTCAATCCGTTCGCGAGATATGGCAGTTTGGATGTAAGAAACGCTGGAGAAACTCAAAATTTTCGCAGTTCTGATGCTCGAAACGAATAACTAGAACGGCCTAGGGGAAAAGTACGCCCACCGTTGTAATCGGGCGAGTTTCTACTTTCAGATGCAACAGAAATTTTGCGGATTGGTCAGTCCGTTCGCGAGATATGGCAGTTTGGAAGTAAGAAACGCTTGAGAAACTCAATATTTTCGCAGTTCTGATGTTCGAAACGAATAACTAGAACGGCCTAGGGGAAAAGTACGCACACCGTTGTAATCGGGCGAGTTTCTACTTTCTGGTGCAACAGAAATTTTGCGGATTGGTCAATCCGTTCGCGAGATATGGCAGTTTGGAGGTAAGCAACGCTTGAAAAACTCAAAATTTTCGCAGTTCTGATGCTCGACAAGCATAACTAGGACGGCCTAAGGGAAAAGTACGCACACCGTTGTAATCGGGCGAGTTTCTACTTTCAGATGCAACAGAAATTTTGCGCATTGGTCAATCCGTTCGCGAGATATGGCAGTTTGGAGGTAAGCAACGCTTGAGAAACTCAAAATTTTCGCAGTTCTGTTGCTCGAAACGAATAACTAGAACGGGCTAGGGGAAAAGTACGCATACATTTGTAATCGGGCGAATTTCTACTTTCAGATGCAACAGAAATTTTGCGGATTGGTCAATCCGTTCGCGAGATATGGCAGTTTGGATGTAAGAAACGCTCGAGAAACTCAAAATTTTCGCAGTTCTGATGCTCGAAACGAATAACTAGAACGGCCTAGGGGAAAAGTACGCCCACCGTTGTAATCGGGCGAGTTTCTACTTTCAGATGCAACAGAAATTTTGCGGATTGGTCAGTCCGTTCGCGAGATATGGCAGTTTGGAAGTAAGAAACGCTTGAGAAACTCAATATTTTCGCAGTTCTGATGCTCGAAACGAATAACTAGAACGGCCTAGGGGAAAAGTACGCACACCGTTGTAATCGGGCGAGTTTCTACTTTCTGGTGCAACAGAAATTTTGCGGATTGGTCAATCCGTTCGCGAGATATGGCAGTTTGGAGGTAAGCAACGCTTGAAAAACTCAAAATTTTCGCAGTTCTGATGCTCGAAACGAATAACAAGAACGGCCTAGGGGAAAAGTACGCACACCGTTGTAATCGGGCGAGTTTCTACTTTCAGATGCATCAGAAATTTTGCGGATGGGACAATCCGTTCGCGAGATGTGGCAGTTTGTAGGTGAGAAACGCTTGAGAAACTCAAAATTTTCGCAGTTCTGATGCTCGAAATGAATAACTAGAACGGCCTAGGGGAAAAGTACGCATACCGTTGTAATCGGGCGAGTTTCGACCTTCAGATGCAACAGAAATTTTGCGGATTGGTCAATCCGTTCGCGAGATGTGGCAGTTTGTAGGTGAGAAACGCTTGAGAAACTCAAAATTTTCGCAGATCTGATGCTTGAAACGAATAACTAGAACGGCCTAGGGTAAAAGTACGCATACCGTTGTAATCGGGCGAGTTTCTACCTTCAGATGCAACAGAAATTTTGCGGATTGGTCAATCCTTTCGCGAGATATGGCAGTTTGGAAGTAAGAAACGCTTCAGAAACTCAAAATTTTCGCAGTTCTGATGCTCGAAACGAATAACTAGAATGGCCTAGGGGAAAAGTACGCATACCGTTGTAATCGGGCGAGTTTATTCTTTGAGATGCAACAGAAATTTTGCGGATTGGTCAATCCGTTCGCGAGATATGGCAGTTTGGAGGTAAGAAACGCTTGAGAAACTCAAAATTTTGGCGGTTCTGATGCTCGAAACGAATGACAAGAATGGCCTAGGGGAAAAGTACGCACACCGTTGTAATCGGGCGAGTTTCTACTTTCAGATGCAACAGAAATTTTGCGGATTGGTCAATCCGTTCGCGAGATGTGGCAGTTTGTAGGTGAGAAACGCTTGAGAAACTCAAAATTTTCGCAGATCTGATGCTTGAAACGAATAACTAGAACGGCCTAGGGTAAAAGTACGCATACCGTTGTAATCGGGCGAGTTTCTACCTTCAGATGCAACAGAAATTTTGCGGATTGGTCAATCCGTTCGCGAGATATGGCAGTTTGTAGGTAAGAAACGCTTGAGAAACTCAACATTTTCGCAGTTCTGATGCTCGAAACGAATAACTAGAACGGCCTAGGGGAAAAGTACGCATACCGTTGTAATCGGGCAAGTTTCGACCTTCAGATGCAACAGAAATTTTGCGGATTGGTCAATCCTTTCGCGAGATATGGCAGTTTGGAAGTAAGAAACGCTTCAGAAACTCAAAATTTTCGCAGTTCTGATGCTCGAAACGAATAACTAGAACGGCCTCGGGGAAAAGTACGCATACCGTTATAATCGGGCGAGTTTATTCTTTGAGATGCAACAGAAATTTTGCGGATTGGTCAATCCGTTCGCGAGATATGGCAGTTTGGAGGTAAGCAACGCTTGAGAAACTCAAAATTTTCGCGGTTCTGATGCTCGAAACGAATAACAAGAACGGCCTAGGGGAAAAGAACGCACACCGTTGTAATCGGGCGAGTTTCTACTTTCAGATGCAACAGAAATTTTGCGGATTGGTCAATCCGTTCGCGAGATGTGGCAGTTTGTAGGTGAGAAACGCTTGAGAAACTCAAAATTTACGCAGTTCTGATGCTTGAAACGAATAACTAGAACAGGCTAGCGGAAAAGTACGCACACCGTTGTAATCGGGCGAGTTTCTACTTTCAGATGCAACAGAAATTTTGCGGATTGGTCAATCCGTTCGCGAGATATGGCAGTTTGGAGGTAAGCAACGCTTGAGAAACTCAAAATTTTCGCAGTTCTGTTGCTCGAAACGAATAACTAGAACGGCCTAGGGGAAAAGTACGCATAGTGTTGTAATCGGGCGAGTTTCTACTTTCAGATGCAACAGAAATTTTGCGGATTGGTCAATCCGTTCGCGAGATATGGCAGTTTGGAGGTAAGAAACGCTTGAGAAACTCAAAATTTAAGCAGTTCTGATGCTCGACAAGCATAACTAGAACGGCCTAGGGGAAAAGTACGTACACCGTTGTAATCGGGCGAGTTTCTACTTTCAGATGCAACAGAAATTTTGCGGATTGGTCATTCCGTTCGCGAGATATGGCAGTTTGGAGGTAAGAAACGCTTGAGAAACTCAAAATTTTCGCAGTTCTGATGCTCGACAAGCATAACTAGAACGGCCTAGGGGAAAAGTACGCACACCGTTGTAATCGGGCGAGTTTCTACTTTCAGATGCAACAGAAATTTTGCGGATTGGTCAATCCTTTCGCGAGATATGGCAGTTTGGAGGTAAGAACCGCTTGAGAAACTCAAAATTTTCGCAGTTCTGATGCTCGAAACGAATAACTAGAACGGCCTAGGGGAAAAGTACGCATAGTGTTGTAATCGGGCGAGTTTCTACTTTCAGATGCAACAGAAATTTTGCGGATTGGTCAATCCGTTCGCGAGATATGGCAGTTTGGAGGTAAGAAACGCTTGAGAAACTCAAAATTTTCGCAGTTCTGATGCTCGACAAGCATAACTAGAACGGCCTAAGGGAAAAGTACGCACACCGTTGTAATCGGGCGAGTTTCTACTTTCAGATGCAACAGAAATTTTGCGGATTGGTCAATCCGTTCGCGAGATATGGCAGTTTGGAGGTAAGCAACGCTTGAGAAACTCAAAATTTTCGCAGTTCTGTTGCTCGAAACGAATAACTAGAACGGGCTAGGGGAAAAGTACGCATACATTTGTAATCGGGCGAATTTCTACTTTCAGATGCAACAGAAATTTTGCGGATTGGTCAATCCGTTCGCGAGATATGGCAGTTTGGATGTAAGAAACGCTGGAGAAACTCAAAATTTTCGCAGTTCTGATGCTCGAAACGAATAACTAGAACGGCCTAGGGGAAAAGTACGCCCACCGTTGTAATCGGGCGAGTTTCTACTTTCAGATGCAACAGAAATTTTGCGGATTGGTCAGTCCGTTCGCGAGATATGGCAGTTTCGAAGTAAGAAACGCTTGAGAAACTCAATATTTTCGCAGTTCTGATGTTCGAAACGAATAACTAGAACGGCCTAGGGGAAAAGTACGCACACCGTTGTAATCGGGCGAGTTTCTACTTTCTGGTGCAACAGAAATTTTGCGGATTGGTCAATCCGTTCGCGAGATATGGCAGTTTGGAGGTAAGCAACGCTTGAAAAACTCAAAATTTTCGCAGTTCTGATGCTCGACAAGCATAACTAGGACGGCCTAAGGGAAAAGTACGCACACCGTTGTAATCGGGCGAGTTTCTACTTTCAGATGCAACAGAAATTTTGCGCATTGGTCAATCCGTTCGCGAGATATGGCAGTTTGGAGGTAAGCAACGCTTGAGAAACTCAAAATTTTCGCAGTTCTGTTGCTCGAAACGAATAACTAGAACGGGCTAGGGGAAAAGTACGCATACATTTGTAATCGGGCGAATTTCTACTTTCAGATGCAACAGAAATTTTGCGGATTGGTCAATCCGTTCGCGAGATATGGCAGTTTGGATGTAAGAAACGCTCGAGAAACTCAAAATTTTCGCAGTTCTGATGCTCGAAACGAATAACTAGAACGGCCTAGGGGAAAAGTACGCCCACCGTTGTAATCGGGCGAGTTTCTACTTTCAGATGCAACAGAAATTTTGCGGATTGGTCAGTCCGTTCGCGAGATATGGCAGTTTGGAAGTAAGAAACGCTTGAGAAACTCAATATTTTCGCAGTTCTGATGCTCGAAACGAATAACTAGAACGGCCTAGGGGAAAAGTACGCACACCGTTGTAATCGGGCGAGTTTCTACTTTCTGGTGCAACAGAAATTTTGCGGATTGGTCAATCCGTTCGCGAGATATGGCAGTTTGGAGGTAAGCAACGCTTGAAAAACTCAAAATTTTCGCAGTTCTGATGCTCGAAACGAATAACAAAAACGGCCTAGGGGAAAAGTACGCACACCGTTGTAATCGGGCGAGTTTCTACTTTCAGATGCATCAGAAATTTTGCGGATGGGACAATCCGTTCGCGAGATGTGGCAGTTTGTAGGTGAGAAACGCTTGAGAAACTCAAAATTTTCGCAGTTCTGATGCTCGAAATGAATAACTAGAACGGCCTAGGGGAAAAGTACGCATACCGTTGTAATCGGGCGAGTTTCGACCTTCAGATGCAACAGAAATTTTGCGGATTGGTCAATCCTTTCGCGAGATATGGCAGTTTGGAAGTAAGAAACGCTTCAGAAACTCAAAATTTTCGCAGTTCTGATGCTCGAAACGAATAACTAGAACGGCCTAGGGGAAAAGTACGCATACCGTTGTAATCGGGCGAGTTTATTCTTTGAGATGGAACAGAAATTTTGCGGATTGGTCAATCCGTTCGCGAGATATGGCAGTTTGGAGGTAAGAAACGCTTGAGAAACTCAAAATTTTGGCGGTTCTGATGCTCGAAACGAATGACAAGAACGGCCTAGGGGAAAAGTACGCACACCGTTGTAATCGGGCGAGTTTCTACTTTCAGATGCAACAGAAATTTTGCGGATTGGTCAATCCGTTCGCGAGATGTGGCAGTTTGTAGGTGAGAAACGCTTGAGAAACTCAAAATTTTCGCAGATCTGATGCTTGAAACGAATAACTAGAACGGCCTAGGGTAAAAGTACGCATACCGTTGTAATCGGGCGAGTTTCTAACTTCAGATGCAACAGAAATTTTGCGGATTGGTCAATCCGTTCGCGAGATATGGCAGTTTGTAGGTAAGAAACGCTTGAGAAACTCAACATTTTCGCAGTTCTGATGCTCGAAACGAATAACTAGAACGGCCTAGGGGAAAAGTACGCATACCGTTGTAATCGGGCAAGTTTCGACCTTCAGATGCAACAGAAATTTTGCGGATTGGTCAATCCTTTCGCGAGATATGGCAGTTTGGAAGTAAGAAACGCTTCAGAAACTCAAAATTTTCGCAGTTCTGATGCTCGAAACGAATAACTAGAACGGCCTCGGGGAAAAGTACGCATACCGTTATAATCGGGCGAGTTTATTCTTTGAGATGCAACAGAAATTTTGCGGATTGGTCAATCCGTTCGCGAGATATGGCAGTTTGGAGGTAAGAAACGCTTGAGAAACTCAAAATTTTCGCGGTTCTGATGCTCGAAACGAATAACAAGAACGGCCTAGGGGAAAAGTACGCACACCGTTGTAATCGGGCGAGTTTCTACTTTCAGATGCAACAGAAATTTTGCGGATTGGTCAATCCGTTCGCGAGATGTGGCAGTTTGTAGGTGAGAAACGCTTGAGAAACTCAAAATTTACGCAGTTCTGATGCTTGAAACGAATAACTAGAACAGGCTAGCGGAAAAGTACGCACACCGTTGTAATCGGGCGAGTTTCTACTTTCAGATGCAACAGAAATTTTGCGGATTGGTCAATCCGTTCGCGAGATATGGCAGTTTGGAGGTAAGCAACGCTTGAGAAACTCAAAATTTTCGCAGTTCTGTTGCTCGAAACGAATAACTAGAACGGCCTAGGGGAAAAGTACGCATAGTGTTGTAATCGGGCGAGTTTCTACTTTCAGATGCAACAGAAATTTTGCGGATTGGTCAATCCGTTCGCGAGATATGGCAGTTTGGAGGTAAGAAACGCTTGAGAAACTCAAAATTTAAGCAGTTCTGATGCTCGACAAGCATAACTAGAACGGCCTAGGGGAAAAGTACGCACACCGTTGTAATCGGGCGAGTTTCTACTTTCAGATGCAACAGAAATTTTGCGGATTGGTCAATCCGTTCGCGAGATATGGCAGTTTGGATGTAAGAAACGCTTGAGGAACTCAAAATTTTCGCAGTTCTGATGCTCGAAACGAATAACTAGAACGGCCTAGGGGAAAAGTACGCATACCGTTGTAATCGGGCGAGTTTCTACTTTCAGATGCAACAGAAATTTTGCGGATTGGTCAATCCGTTCGCGAGATGTGGCAGTTTGGATGTAAGAAACGCTTGAGAAACACAAAATGTTCGCGGTTCTGATGCTCGAAACGAATAACAAGAACGGCCTAGGGGAAAAGTACGGACACCGTTGTAATCGGGCGAGTTTCTACTTTCAGATGCAACAGAAATTTTGCGGATTGGTCATTCCGTTCGCGAGATATGGCAGTTTGGAGGTAAGAAACGCTTGAGAAACTCAAAATTTTCGCAGTTCTGCTGCTCGACAAGCATAACTAGAACGGCCTAGGGGAAAAGTACGCACACCGTTGTAATCGGGCGAGTTTCTACTTTCAGATGCAACAGAAATTTTGCGGATTGGTCAATCCGTTCGCGAGATATGGCAGTTTGGAGGTAAGCAACGCTTGAGAAACTCAAAATTTTCGCAGTTCTGTTGCTCGAAACGAATAACTAGAACGGCCTAGGGGAAAAGTACGCATAGTGTTGTAATCGGGCGAGTTTCTACTTTCAGATGCAACAGAAATTTTGCGGATTGGTCAATCCGTTCGCGAGATATGGCAGTTTGGAGGTAAGAAACGCTTGAGAAACTCAAAATTTTCGCAGTTCTGATGCTCGAAACGAATAACTAGAACGGCCTAGGGGAATAGTACGCACACCGTTGTAGTCGGGCGAGTTTCTACTTTCTGATGCAACAGAAATTTTGCGGATTGGACAATCCTTTCGCGAGATATGGCAGTTTGGAGGTAAGAACAGCTTGAGAAACTCAAAATTTTCGCAGTTCTGATGCTCGAAACGAATAACTAGAACGGCCTAGGGGAAAAGTACGCATAGTGTTGTAATCGGGCGAGTTTCTACTTTCAGATGCAACAGAAATTTTGCGGATTGGTCAATCCGTTCGCGAGATATGGCAGTTTGGAGGTAAGAAACGCTTGAGAAACTCAAAATTTTCGCAGTTCTGATGCTCGCCAAGCATAACTAGAACGGCCTAAGGGAAAAGTACGCACACCGTTGTAATCGGGCGAGTTTCTACTTTCAGATGCAACAGAAATTTTGCGGATTGGTCAATCCGTTCGCGAGATATGGCAGTTTGGAGGTAAGCAACGCTTGAGAAACTCAAAATTTTCGCAGTTCTGTTGCTCGAAACGAATAACTAGAACGGGCTAGGGGAAAAGTACGCATACATTTGTAATCGGGCGAATTTCTACTTTCAGATGCAACAGAAATTTTGCGGATTGGTCAATCCGTTCGCGAGATATGGCAGTTTGGATGTAAGAAACGCTGGAGAAACTCAAAATTTTCGCAGTTCTGATGCTCGAAACGAATAACTAGAACGGCCTAGGGGAAAAGTACGCCCACCGTTGTAATCGGGCGAGTTTCTACTTTCAGATGCAACAGAAATTTTGCGGATTGGTCAGTCCGTTCGCGAGATATGGCAGTTTGGAAGTAAGAAACGCTTGAGAAACTCAATATTTTCGCAGTTCTGATGTTCGAAACGAATAACTAGAACGGCCTAGGGGAAAAGTACGCACACCGTTGTAATCGGGCGAGTTTCTACTTTCTGGTGCAACAGAAATTTTGCGGATTGGTCAATCCGTTCGCGAGATATGGCAGTTTGGAGGTAAGCAACGCTTGAAAAACTCAAAATTTTCGCAGTTCTGTTGCTCGAAACGAATAACTAGAACGGGCTAGGGGAAAAGTACGCATACCGTTGTAATTGGGCGAGTTTCTACTTTCAGATGCAACAGAAATTTTGCGGATTGGTCAATCCGTTCGCGAGATATGGCAGTTTGGATGTAAGAAACGCTTGAGGAACTCAAAATTTTCGCAGTTCTGATGCTCGAAACGAATAACTAGAACGGCCTAGGGGAAAAGTACGCATACCGTTGTAATCGGGCGAGTTTCTACTTTCAGATGCAACAGAAATTTTGCGGATTGGTCAATCCGTTCGCGAGATATGGCAGTTTGGAGGTAAGAAACGCTTGAGAAACTCAAAATTTAAGCAGTTCTGATGCTCGACAAGCATAACTAGAACGGCCTAGGGGAAAAGTACGCACACCGTTGTAATCGGGCGAGTTTCTACTTTCAGATGCAACAGAAATTTTGCGGATTGGTCAATCCGTTCGCGAGATATGGCAATTTGGAGATAAGAAACGCTTGGGAAACTCAAAATTTTCGCAGTTTTGATGCTCGATACGAATAACTAGAACGGCCTAGGGGAGAAGTACGCATACCGTTGTAATCGAGCGAGTTTCTACTTTCAGATACAACAGAAATTTTGCGGATTGGTCATTCCGTTCGCGAGATATGGCAGTTTGGAGGTAAGAAACGCTTGAGAAACTCAAAATTTTCGCACTTCTGATGCACGAAAGGAGTAACTAGAACGGCATAGGGGAAAAGTACGCAAACCGTTGTAATCGGGCGAGTTTCTACTTTCAGATGCAACAGAAATTTTGAGGATTGATCAATCCGTTCGCGAGATATGGCACTTTGGAGATAAGAAACGCTTGAGAAACTCAAAATTTTCGCCGTTCTGATGCTCGAAACGAATAACTGGAACGGCCTAGGGGAAAACTACACATACCGTTGTAATCGGGCGAGTCTCTATTTTCAGATGCAACAGAAATTTTGCGGATTGTCCGATCCGTTCGCGAGATGTGGCAGTTTGGAAGTAAGAAACGCTTGAGAAACTCAAAATTTTCGCAGTTCTGATGCTCGAAACGAACAACTAGAACGGCCTAGGAGAAAAGTGCGCATACCGTTGTAATCGGGCGCGTTTCTACTTTCAGATGCAACAGAAATTTTGCGGATTGGTCAATCCGTGCGCGAGATATGGCAGTTTGGAGGTAAGAAACGCTTGAGAAACTCATAATTTGCGCAGTTCTGATGCTCGAAACGAATAACTGGAACGGCCTAGGGGAAAAGTGCGCATACCGTTGTAATCGGGCGAGTTTCTACTTTCAGATGCAAAAGAAATTTTGCGGATTGGTCATTCCGTTCGCGAGATATGGCAGTTTGGAGGTAAGAAACGCTTGAGAAACTCAAAATTTTCGCAGTTCTGATGCACGAAAGGAGTAACTAGAACGGCATAGGGGAAAAGTACGCATACCGTTGTAATCGGGCGAGTTTCTACTTTCAGATGCAACAGAAATTTTGAGGATTGATCAATCCGTTCGCGAGATATGGCACTTTGGAGATAAGAAACGCTTGAGAAACTCAAAATTTTCGCAGTTTTGATGCTCGATACGAATAACTAGAACGGCCTAGGGGAGAAGTACGCATACCGTTGTAATCGGGCGAGTTTCTACTTTCAGATGCAACAGAAATTTGGCGGATTGGTAATTCCGTTCGCGAGATATGGCAGTTTGGAGGTAAGAAACGCTTGAGAAACTCAAAATTTTCGCCGTTCTGATGCTCGAAACGAATAACTGGAACGGCCTAGGGGAAAACTACACATACCGTTGTAATCGGGCGAGTCTCTACTTTCAGATGCAACAGAAATTTTGCGGATTGTCCGATCCGTTCGCGAGATGTGGCAGTTTGGAAGTAAGAAACGCTTGAGAAACTCAAAATTTTCGCAGTTCTGATGCTCAAAACGAACAACTAGAACGGCCTAGGGGAAAAGTGCGCATACCGTTGTAATCGGGCGAGTTTCTACTTTCAGATGCAACAGAAATTTTGCGGATTGGTCATTCCGTTCGCGAGATATGGCAGTTTGGAGGTAAGAAACGCTTGAGAAACTCAAAATTTTCGCAGTTCTGATGCACGAAAGGAGTAACTAGAACGGCATAGGGGAAAAGTACGCATACCGTTGTAATCGGGCGAGTTTCTACTTTCAGATGCAACAGAAATTTTGAGGATTGATCAATCCGTTCGCGAGATATGGCACTTTGGAGATAAGAAACGCTTGAGAAACTCAAAATTTTCGCAGTTCTGATGCTCGATACGTATGACTAGAACGGCCTAGGGGAGAAGTACGCATACCGTTGTAATCGGGCGAGTTTCTACTTTCAGATGCAACAGAAATTTTGCGGATTGGTAATTCCGTTCGCGAGATATGGCAGTTTGGAGGTAAGATACGCTTGAGAAACTCAAAATTTTCGCCGTTCTGATGCTCGAAACGAATAACTGGAACGGCCTAGGGGGAAACTACACATACCGTTGTAATCGGGCGAGTCTCTACTTTCAGATGCAACAGAAATTTTGCGGATTGTCCGATCCGTTCGCGAGATGTGGCAGTTTGGATGTAAGAAACGCTTGAGAAACTCAAAATTTTCTCCGTTCTGATGCTCGAAACGAATAACTAGAACGGGCTAGGGGAAAAGTGCGCATACCGTTGTAATCGGGCGAGTTTCTACTTTCAGATGAAACAGAAATTTTGCGGATTGAACAATCCGTTCGCGAGATATGGCAGTTTGGAGATAAGAAACGCTTGAGAAACTCAAAATTTTCGCAGTTCTGATGCTCGAAACGAATGACTAGAACGGCCTAGGGGAAAACTACACATACCGTTGTAATCGGGCGAGTCTCTACATTCAGATGCAACAGAAATTTTGCGGAGTGGTCAATCCGTTCGCGAGATATGGCAATTTGGGGATAAGAAACGCTTGAGAAACTCAAAATTTTCGCAGTTCTGATGCTCGAATCGAATGACTAGAACGGCCTAGGGGAGAAGTACGCATACCGTTGTAATCGGGCGAGTTTCTACTTTCAGATACAACAGAAATTTTGCGGATTGGTCATTCCGTTCGCGAGATATGGCAGTTTGGATGTAAGAAACGCTTGAGAAACTCAAAATTTTCGCACTTCTGATGCACGAAAGGAGTAACTAGAACGGCATAGGGGAAAAGTACGCATACCGTTGTAATCGGGCGAGTTTCTACTTTCAGATGCAAAAGAAATTTTGCGGATTGGTCCATCCGTTCGCGAGATATGGCAGTTTGGAGGTAAGAAACGCTTGTGAAACTCATAATTTGCGCAGTTCTGAAGCTCGAAACGAATAACTGGAACGGCCTAGGGGAGAAGTACGCATACCGTTGTAATCGGGCGAGTTTCTACTTTCAGATGCAAAAGAAATTTTGCGGATTGGTCATTCCGTTCGCGAGATATGGCAGTTTGGATGTAAGAAACGCTTGAGAAACTCAAAATTTTCGCAGTTCTGATGCACGAAAGGAGTAACTAGAACGGCATAGGGGAAAAGTACGCATACCGTTGTAATCGGGCGAGTTTCTACTTTCAGATGCAACAGAAATTTTGAGGATTGATCAATCCGTTCGCGAGATATGGCACTTTGGAGATAAGAAACGCTTGAGAAACTCAAAATTTTCGCAGTTCTGATGCTCGATACGTATGACTAGAACGGCCTAGGGGAGAAGTACGCATACCGTTGTAATCGGGCGAGTTTCTACTTTCAGATGCAACAGAAATTTTGCGGATTGGTAATTCCGTTCGCGAGATATGGCAGTTTGGATGTAAGAAACGCTTGAGAAACTCATAATTTGCGCTGTTCTGTTGCTCGAAACGAATAACTGGAACAGCCTAGGGGAAAACTACACATACCGTTGTAATCGGGCGAGTGTCTACTTTCAGATGCAACAGAAATTTTGCGGATTGGTCAATCCGTTCGCGAGATATGGCAGTTTGTAGGTAAGAAACGCTTGAGAAACTCAAAATTTTCGCAGTTCTGATGCTCGAAACGAATAACTAGAACGGCCTAGGGGAAAAGTACTCATACCGTTGTAATCGGGCGAGTTTCTACTTTCAGATGCAACAGATATTTTGCAGATTGGTCAATCCGTTCGCGAGATATGGCAGTTTGGATGTATGAAACACATGAGAAACTCAAAATTTTCGCAGTTCAGATGCTCGCAACGAATAACGAGAACGGCCTAGGGGAAAAGTACTCATACCGTTGTAATCGGGCGAGTTTCTACTTTCAGATGCAACGGAAATTTTGCGGATTAGTCAATCCGTTCGCGAGATATGGCAGTTTGGATGTAAGAAACGCCTGAGAAACTCAAAATTTTCGCAGTTCTGATGCTCGAAACGAATAACTAGAATGGCCTATGGGAAAAGTACGGATACCATTGTAATCGGGCGAGTTTCTACTTTCAGATGCAACAGACATTTTGCGGATTGGTCAATCCGTTCGCGAGATATGGCAGTTTGGAGGCAAGAAACGCTTCAGAAACTCAAAATTTTCACACTTCTGATGCTCGAAACGAATAACTAGAACGGCCTAGGGGAAAAGTACTCATACCGTTGTAATCGGGCGAGTTTCTACGTTCAGATGCAACAGAAATTTTGCGGATTGGTCTATCCGTTCGCGAAATATGGCAGTTTGGAGGTAAGAAACGCTTGAGAAACTCAAAACTTTCGCAGTTCTGATGCTCGAAACGAATAACTAGAACGGCCTAGGGGAAAAGTACTCATACCGTTGTAATCGGGCGAGTTTCTACTTTCAGATGCAACGGAAATTTTGCGGATTAGTCAATCCGTTCGCGAGATATGGCAGTTTGGATGTAAGAAACGCCTGAGAAACTCAAAATTTTCGCAGTTCTGATGCTCGAAACGAATAACTAGAATGGCCTAGGGGAAGAGTACGCATACCGTTGTAATCGGGCCAGATGCTATTTTCAGATGCAACAGAAATTTTGCGGATTGGTGTATCCGTTCGCGAGATATGGCAGTTTGTAGGTAAGAAACGCATGAGAAACTCAAAATTTTCGCAGTTCTTATGCTCGAAACGAATAACTAGAACGGCTTAGGGGAAAAGTACACATCCCGTTGTAATCGGGCGAGTATCTACTTTCAGATGCAACAGAAATTTTGCGGATTTGTGTATCCGTTCGCGAGATATGACAGTTTGGATGTAAGAAACGCTTGAGCAACTCAAAATTTTCGCAGTTCTGATGCTCGAAACGAATAACCAGAACGGCCTAGGGTAAAAGTACGCATACCGTTGTAATCGGGCAAGTTTCTACTTTCAGATGCAACTGAAATTTTGCGGATTGGTCAATCCGTTCGCGAGATATGGCAGTTTGGAGGAAAGAAACGCTTGAGAAACTCAAAATTTTCGCATCTCTGATGCTCGAAACGAATTAGTAAAATGGCCTAGGGGAAAGTGCACATACCGTTGTAATTGGGCGAGTTTCTACGTTCAGATGCAACAGAAATTTTGCGGATTGGTCTATCCGTTCGCGAGATGTGGCAGTTTGTAGGTAAGAAACGCTTGAGAAACTCAAAATTTTCGCAGTTCTGATGCTCGAAACGAATAACTAGAACGGCCTATGGGAAAAGTACGGATACCATTGTAATCGGGCGAGTTTCTACTTTCAGATGCAACAGAAATTTTGCGGATTGGTCTATCCGTTCGCGAGATATGGCAGTTTGGAGGTAAGAAACGCTTGAGAAACTCAAAATTTTCGCAGTTCTGATGCTCGAAACGAATAACCAGAACGGCCTACGGGAAAAGTACGCATACCGTTGTAATCGGGCGGGTTTCTACTTTCAGATGCAACAGAAATTTTGCGGATTGGTCTATCCGTTCGCGAGATATGGCAGTTTGTAGGTAAGAAACGCTTGAGAAACTCAAAATTTTCGCAGTTCTGATGCTCGAAACGAATAACTAGAACGGCCTAGGGGAAATGTACGCCTACCGTTGTAATCGGGCGGGTTTCTACTATCAGATGCAACAGAAGTTTTACGGATTGGTCAATCCGTTCGCGAGATATGGCAGTTTGGAGGTAAGAAACGGTTGAGAAACTCAAAATTTTCACACTTCTGATGCTCCAAACGAATAACTAGAACGGCCTAGGGGAAGAGTACGCATACCGTTGTAATCGGGCCAGATGCTATTTTCAGATGCAACAGAAATTTTGCGGATTGGTCAATCCTTTCGCGAGATATGGCAGTTTGGAGGTAAAAAACGCTTGAGAAACTCAAAATTTTCGCAGTTCTGTTGCTCGAAACGAATAACTAGAACGGCCTAGGGGAAAAGTACGCATACCGTTGTATTCGGGCAAGTTTCTACTATCAGATGCAACTGAAATTTTGCGGATTGGTCAATCCGTTCGCGAGATATGGCAGTTTGGGGATAAGAAACGCTTGAGAAACTCAAGATTTTCGCAGTTCTGATGCTCGAAACGAATAACTAGAACGTCCTAGGGGAAAAGTACGAATACCGTTGTAATCGGGCGAGTTTCTACTTACAGATGCAACAGAAATTTTGCGGACTGGTCAATCCGTTCGCGAGATATGGCAGTTTGGAGGTAAGAAACGCTTGTGAAACTCATAATTTGCGCAGTTCTGAAGCTCGAAACGAATAACTGGAACGGCCTAGGGGAGAAGTACGCATACCGTTGTAATCGGGCGAGTTTCTACTTTCAGATGCAAAAGAAATTTTGCGGATTGGTCATTCCGTTCGCGAGATATGGCAGTTTGGATGTAAGAAACGCTTGAGAAACTCAAAATTTTCGCAGTTCTGATGCACGAAAGGAGTAACTAGAACGGCATAGGGGAAAAGTACGCATACCGTTGTAATCGGGCGAGTTTCTACTTTCAGATGCAACAGAAATTTTGAGGATTGATCAATCCGTTCGCGAGATATGGCACTTTGGAGATAAGAAACGCTTGAGAAACTCAAAATTTTCGCAGTTCTGATGCTCGATACGTATGACTAGAACGGCCTAGGGGAGAAGTACGCATACCGTTGTAATCGGGCGAGTTTCTACTTTCAGATGCAACAGAAATTTTGCGGATTGGTAATTCCGTTCGCGAGATATGGCAGTTTGGATGTAAGAAACGCTTGAGAAACTCATAATTTGCGCTGTTCTGTTGCTCGAAACGAATAACTGGAACAGCCTAGGGGAAAACTACACATACCGTTGTAATCGGGCGAGTGTCTACTTTCAGATGCAACAGAAATTTTGCGGATTGGTCAATCCGTTCGCGAGATATGGCAGTTTGTAGGTAAGAAACGCTTGAGAAACTCAAAATTTTCGCAGTTCTGATGCTCGAAACGAATAACTAGAACGGCCTAGGGGAAAAGTACTCATACCGTTGTAATCGGGCGAGTTTCTACTTTCAGATGCAACAGATATTTTGCAGATTGGTCAATCCGTTCGCGAGATATGGCAGTTTGGATGTAAGAAACACATGAGAAACTCAAAATTTTCGCAGTTCAGATGCTCGCAACGAATAACGAGAACGGCCTAGGGGAAAAGTACTCATACCGTTGTAATCGGGCGAGTTTCTACTTTCAGATGCAACGGAAATTTTGCGGATTAGTCAATCCGTTCGCGAGATATGGCAGTTTGGATGTAAGAAACGCCTGAGAAACTCAAAATTTTCGCAGTTCTGATGCTCGAAACGAATAACTAGAATGGCCTATGGGAAAAGTACGGATACCATTGTAATCGGGCGAGTTTCTACTTTCAGATGCAACAGACATTTTGCGGATTGGTCAATCCGTTCGCGAGATATGGCAGTTTGGAGGCAAGAAACGCTTCAGAAACTCAAAATTTTCACACTTCTGATGCTCGAAACGAATAACTAGAACGGCCTAGGGGAAAAGTACTCATACCGTTGTAATCGGGCGAGTTTCTACGTTCAGATGCAACAGAAATTTTGCGGATTGGTCTATCCGTTCGCGAAATATGGCAGTTTGGAGGTAAGAAACGCTTGAGAAACTCAAAACTTTCGCAGTTCTGATGCTCGAAACGAATAACTAGAACGGCCTAGGGGAAAAGTACTCATACCGTTGTAATCGGGCGAGTTTCTACTTTCAGATGCAACGGAAATTTTGCGGATTAGTCAATCCGTTCGCGAGATATGGCAGTTTGGATGTAAGAAACGCCTGAGAAACTCAAAATTTTCGCAGTTCTGATGCTCGAAACGAATAACTAGAATGGCCTAGGGGAAGAGTACGCATACCGTTGTAATCGGGCCAGATGCTATTTTCAGATGCAACAGAAATTTTGCGGATTGGTGTATCCGTTCGCGAGATATGGCAGTTTGTAGGTAAGAAACGCATGAGAAACTCAAAATTTTCGCAGTTCTTATGCTCGAAACGAATAACTAGAACGGCTTAGGGGAAAAGTACACATCCCGTTGTAATCGGGCGAGTATCTACTTTCAGATGCAACAGAAATTTTGCGGATTTGTGTATCCGTTCGCGAGATATGACAGTTTGGATGTAAGAAACGCTTGAGCAACTCAAAATTTTCGCAGTTCTGATGCTCGAAACGAATAACCAGAACGGCCTAGGGTAAAAGTACGCATACCGTTGTAATCGGGCAAGTTTCTACTTTCAGATGCAACTGAAATTTTGCGGATTGGTCAATCCGTTCGCGAGATATGGCAGTTTGGAGGAAAGAAACGCTTGAGAAACTCAAAATTTTCGCATCTCTGATGCTCGAAACGAATTAGTAAAATGGCCTAGGGGAAAGTGCACATACCGTTGTAATTGGGCGAGTTTCTACGTTCAGATGCAACAGAAATTTTGCGGATTGGTCTATCCGTTCGCGAGATGTGGCAGTTTGTAGGTAAGAAACGCTTGAGAAACTCAAAATTTTCGCAGTTCTGATGCTCGAAACGAATAACTAGAACAGCCTATGGGAAAAGTACGGATACCATTGTAATCGGGCGAGTTTCTACTTTCAGATGCAACAGAAATTTTGCGGATTGGTCTATCCGTTCGCGAGATATGGCAGTTTGGAGGTAAGAAACGCTTGAGAAACTCAAAATTTTCGCAGTTCTGATGCTCGAAACGAATAACCAGAACGGCCTACGGGAAAAGTACGCATACCGTTGTAATCGGGCGGGTTTCTACTTTCAGATGCAACAGAAATTTTGCGGATTGGTCTATCCGTTCGCGAGATATGGCAGTTTGTAGGTAAGAAACGCTTGAGAAACTCAAAATTTTCGCAGTTCTGATGCTCGAAACGAATAACTAGAACGGCCTAGGGGAAATGTACGCCTACCGTTGTAATCGGGCGGGTTTCTACTATCAGATGCAACAGAAGTTTTACGGATTGGTCAATCCGTTCGCGAGATATGGCAGTTTGGAGGTAAGAAACGGTTGAGAAACTCAAAATTTTCACACTTCTGATGCTCCAAACGAATAACTAGAACGGCCTAGGGGAAGAGTACGCATACCGTTGTAATCGGGCCAGATGCTATTTTCAGATGCAACAGAAATTTTGCGGATTGGTCAATCCTTTCGCGAGATATGGCAGTTTGGAGGTAAAAAACGCTTGAGAAACTCAAAATTTTCGCAGTTCTGTTGCTCGAAACGAATAACTAGAACGGCCTAGGGGAAAAGTACGCATACCGTTGTATTCGGGCAAGTTTCTACTATCAGATGCAACTGAAATTTTGCGGATTGGTCAATCCGTTCGCGAGATATGGCAGTTTGGGGATAAGAAACGCTTGAGAAACTCAAGATTTTCGCAGTTCTGATGCTCGAAACGAATAACTAGAACGTCCTAGGGGAAAAGTACGAATACCGTTGTAATCGGGCGAGTTTCTACTTACAGATGCAACAGAAATTTTGCGGACTGGTCAATCCGTTCGCGAGATATGGCAGTTTGGAGGTAAGAAACGCTTGAGAAACTCAAGATTTTCGCAGTTCTGATGCTCGAGAAGCATAACTAAAACGGCCTAGTGGAAATGTACGCACACTGTTGTAATCGGGCGAGTTTCTACTTTCAGATGCAACAGACATTTTACGGATTGGTCAATCCGTTCGCGAGATATGGCAGTTTGGAGGTAAGAAACGCTTGAGAAACTCAAAATTTTCGCAGTTCTGATGCTCGAAACGAATAACTAGAATGGCCTAGGGGAAATGTACCCATACCGTTGTAATTGGGCGAGAATCTACTTTCAGATGCAACAGACATTTTGCGGATTGGTCAATCCGTTCGCGAGATATGGCAGTTTGGACGTAAGAAACGCTTCAGAAACTCAAAATTATGGCAGTTCTGATGCTCGAAACGAATAACTAGAACGGTCTAGGGGAAAAGTACGCATACCGTTGTAATTGGGCGAGTTTCGACTTTCAGGTGCAACAGAAATTTTGCGGATTGGTCAATCCGTTCGCGAAATATGGCAGTTTGGAGGTAAGAAACGCTTGAGAAACTCAAGATTTTCGCAGTTCTGATGCTCGAAACGAATAACCAGAACGTCCTAGGGGAATAGTACGAATACCGTTGTAATCGGGCGAGTTTCTACTTTCAGGTGCAACAGAAATTTTGCGGATTGGTCAATCCGTTCGCGAGATATGGCAGTTTGGAGGTAAGAAACGCTTGAGAAACTCAAAATTTTCGCAGTTCTGATGCTCGAAACGAATAACCAGAACGGCCTAGGGGAAATGTACACACACCGTTGTAATTGGGCGAGTTTCTACTTTCAGATGCAACAGACATTTTGCGGATTGGTCAATCCGTTCGCGAAATATGGCAGTTTGGAGGTAAGAAACGCTTGAGAAACTCAAGATTTTCGCAGTTCTGATGCTCGAAACGAATAACCAGAACGTCCTAGGGGAATAGTACGAATACCGTTGTAATCGGGCGAGTTTCCACTTTCAGATGCAACAGACATTTTGCGGATTGGTCAATCCGTTCGCGAGATATGGCAGTTTGGTGGTAAGAAACGCTTGAGAAACTCAAAATTTTCGCAGTTCTGATGCTCGAAACGAATAACTAGAATGGCCTAGGGGAAATGTACACATACCGTTGTAATCGGGCGAGTTTCCACTTTCAGATGCAACAGACATTTTGCGGATTGGTCAATCCGTTCGCGAGATATGGCAGTTTGGAGGTAAGAAACGCTTGAGAAACTCAAAATTTTCGCAGTTCTGATGCTCGAAACGAATAACTAGAATGGCCTAGGGGAAATGTACACATACCGTTGTAATCGGGCGAGTTTCTACATTCAGGTGCAACAGAAATTTTGCTGATTGGTCTATCCGTTCTCGAGATATGGCAGTTTGGAGGTAAGAAACGCTTGAGAAACTCAAAATTTTCGCAGTTCTGACGCTCGCAACGAATAACTAGAATGGCCTAGGGGAAATGTACACATACCGTTGTAATCGGGCGAGTTTCTACATTCAGATGCAACAGAAATTTTGCTGATTGGTCTATCCGTTCGCGAGATATGGCAGTTTGGAGGTAAAAAACGCATGAGAAACTCAAAATTTTCGCAGTTCTGATGCTCGCAACGAATAACTAGAACGGCCTAGGGGAAATGTACACATACCGTTGTAATTGGGCGAGAATCTACTTTCAGATGCAACAGACATTTTGCGGATTGGTCAATCCGTTCGCGAGATATGGCAGTTTGGAGGTAAGAAACGCTTCAGAAACTCAAAATTTTGGCAGTTCTGATGTTCGAAACGAATAACTAGAACGGTCTAGGGGAAATGTACGCATACCGTTGTAATTGGGCGAGTTTCGACTTTCAGGTGCAACAGAAATTTTGCGGATTCGTCAATCCTTTCGCGAGATATGGCAGTTTGGAGGTAAAAAACGCTTGAGAAACTCAAAATTTTCGCAGTTCTGATGCTCGCAACGAATAACTAGAACGGCCTAGGGGAATAGTACGAATACCGTTGTAATCGGGCGAGTTTCCACTTTAAGATGCAACAGACATTTTGCGGATTGGTCAATCCGTTCGCGAGATATGGCAGTTTGGAGGTAAGAAACGCTTGAGAAACTCAAAATTTTCGCAGTTCTGATGCTCGAAACGAATAACCAGAACGGCCTAGGGGAAAAGTACGCATACCGTTGTAATCGGGCCAGATGCTATTTTCAGATGCAACAGAAATTTTGCGGATTGGTCTATCCGTTCGCGAGATATGGCAGTTTGGAGGTAAGAAACGCTTGAGAAACTCAAAATTTTCGCAGTTCTGATGCTCGAAACGAATAACTAGAATGGCCTAGGGGAAATGTACACATACCGTTGTAATAGGGCGAGTTTCTACATTCAGGTGCAACAGAAATTTTTCTGATTGGTCTATCCGTTCTCGAGATATGGCAGTTTGGAGGTAAGAAACGCTTGAGAAACTCAAAATTTTCGCAGTTCTGACGCTCGCAACGAATAACTAGAATGGCCTAGGGGAAATGTACACATACCGTTGTAATCGGGCGAGTTTCTACATTCAGATGCAACAGAAATTTTGCTGATTGGTCTATCCGTTCGCGAGATATGGCAGTTTGGAGGTAAGAAACGCTTCAGAAACTCAAAATTTTGGCAGTTCTGATGCTCGAAACGAATAACTAGAACGGTCTAGGGGAAAAGTACGCATACCGTTGCAATTGGGCGAGTTTCGACTTTCAGGGGCAACAGAAATTTTGCGGATTCGTCAATCCTTTAGCGAGATATGGCAGTTTGGAGGTAAAAAACGCTTGAGAAACTCAAAATTTTCGCAGTTCTGATGCTCGCAACGAATAACTAGAACGGCCTAGTGGAAAAGTACGCATACTGTTGTAATCCGGCGAGTTTCTACTTTCAGATGCAACAGACATTTTGCGGATTGGTCAATCCGTTCGCGAGATATGGCAGTTTGGAGGTAAGAAACGCATGAGAAACTCAAAATTTTCGCAGTTCTGATGCTCGAAACGAATAACTAGAATGGCCTAGGGGAAATGTACACATACCGTTGTAATCGGGCGAGTTTCTACTTTCAGATGCAACAGACACTTTGCGGATTGGTCAATCCGTTCGCGAGATATGGCAGTTTGGAGGTAAGAAACGCTTGAAAAACTCAAGATTTTCGCAGTTCTGATGTTCGAAACGAATAACCAGAACGGCCTAGGGGAAAAGTACGCATACCGTTGTAATCGGGCGAGTTTCCACTTTCAGATGCAACAGACATTTTGCGAATTGGTCAATCCGTTCGCGAGATATGGCAGTTTGGAGGTAAGAAACGCTTGAGAAACTCAAAATTTTCGCAGTTCTGATGCTCGAAACGAATAACTAGAACGGCCTAGGGGAAAAGTACACATACCGTTGTAATTGGGCGGGTTTCTACTTTCAGATGCAACAGAAATTTTGCGGATTAGTCAATCCGTTCGCGAGATATGGCTGTTTGGAGGTAAGAAACGCTTGAGAAACTCAAGATTTTCGCAGTTCTGATGCTCGAAACGAATAACTAGAACGTCCTAGCGGAAAAGTACGAATACCGTTGTAATCGGGCGAGTTTCTACTTACAGATGCAACAGAAATTTTGCGGATTGGTCAATCCGTCCGCGAGATGTGGCAGTTTGTAGGTAAGAAACGCTTGAGAAACTCAAAATTTTCGCAGTTCTGATGCTCGCAAGGAATAACTAGAACGGCCTAGGGGAAAAGTACGCATATTGTTGTAATCGGGCGAGTTCCTACTTTCAGATGCAACAGAAATTTTGCGGATTGGTCAATCCGTTCGCGAGATATGGCAGTTTGGAGGTAAGAAACGCTTGAGAAACTCAAAATTTTCGCAGTTCTGATGCTCGAAACGAATAACTAGAATGGCCTAGGGGAAATGTACTCATACCGTTGTAATTGGGCGAGTTTCTACTTTCAGATGCAACAGACATTTTGCGGATTGGTCAATCCGTTCGCGAAATATGGCAGTTTGGTGGTAAGAAACGCTTGAGAAACTCAAGATTTTCGCAGTTCTGATGCTCGAAACGAATAACTAGAACGTCCTAGGGGAAAAGTACGAATACCGTTGTAATCGGGCGAGTTTCTACTTACAGATGCAACAGAAATTTTGCGGACTGGTCAATCCGTTCGCGAGATATGGCAGTTTGGAGGTAAGAAACGCTTGAGAAACTCAAAATTTTCGCAGTTCTGATGCTCGAAACGAATAACTAGAATGGCCTAGGGGAAATGTACACATACCGTTGTAATTGGGCGAGTTTCTACTTGCAGATGCAACAGACATTTTGCGGATTGGTCAATCCGTTCGTGAGATATGGCAGTTTGGAGGTAAGAAACGCTTGAGAAACTCAAAATTTTCGCAGTTCTGATGCTCGAAAGGAATAACTAGAATGGCCTAGGGGAAATGTACACATACCGTTCTAATTGGGCGAGTTTCTACTTTCAGATGCAACAGAAATTTTGCGGATTGGTCAATCCGTTCGCGAGATATGGCAGTTTGGATGTGAGAAACGCTTGAGAAACTCAAAATTTTTGCAGGTCTGATGCTCGAAACGAATAACTAGAACGTCCTAGGGGAAAAGTACGCATACCGTTGTAATCGCGCGAGTTTCTACTTTCATGTGCAACAGAAATTTTGCGGATTCGTCAATCCATTCGCGAGATATGGCAGTTTGGAGGTAAGAAACGCCTGAGAAACTCAAGATTTTCGCAGTTCTGATGCTCGAGAAGCATAACTAGAACGGCCTAGTGGAAATGTACGTACACTGTTGTAATCCGGCGAGTTTCTACTTTCAGATGCAACAGACATTTTGCGGATTGGTCAATCCGTTCGCGAGATATGGCAGTTTGGAGGTAAGAAACGCTTGAGAAACTCAAAATTTTCGCAGTTCTGATGCTCGAAACGAATAACTAGAATGGCCTAGGGGAAATGTACACATACTGTTGTAATTGGGCGAGTTTCTACTTGCAGATGCAACAGACATTTTGCGGATTGGTCAATCCGTTCGCGAGATATGGCAGTTTGGAGGTAAGAAACGCTTGAGAAACTCAAAATTTTCGCAGTTCTGATGCTCGAAACGAATAACCAGAACGGCCTAGGGGAAAAGTACGCATACAGTTGTAATCGGGCGAGTTTCGACTTTCAGGTGCAACAGAAATTTTGCGGATTGGTCAATCCGTCCGCGAGATGTGTCAGTTTGTAGGTAAGACACGCTTGAGAAACTCAAAATTTTCGCAGTTCTGATGCTCGAAACGAATAAGTGGAACGTCCTAGGGGAAAAGTACGCATACCGTTGTAATCGCGCGAGTTTCTACTTACAGGTGCAACAGAAATTTTGCGGATTCGTCAATCCGTTCGCGAGATATGGCAGTTTGGAGGTAAGAAACGCTTGAGAAACTCAAGATTTTCGCAGTTCTGATGCTCGAGAAGCATAACTAGAACGGCCTAGGGGAAAACCACGCATACCGTTGTAATCGGGCGAGTTTCGACTTTCAGGTGCAACAGAAATTTTGCGGATTGGTCAATCCGTCCGCGAGATGTGTCAGTTTGTAGGTAAGAAACGCTTGAGAAACTCAAAATTTTCGCAGTTCTGTTGCTCGAAACGAATAACTAGAACGGCCTAGGGGAAAAGTACGCATACCGTTGTAAACGGGCAAGTTTCTACTTTCAGATGCAACTGAAATTTTGCGGATTGGTCAACCCGTTCGCGAGATATGGCAGTTTGGATGTGAGAAACGCTTGAGAAACTCAAAATTTTGGCAGTTCTGATGCTCGAAACGAATAACTAGAACGTCCTAGGGGAAAAGTACGCACACCGTTGTAATCGCGCGAGTTTCTACTTACAGGTGTAACAGAAATTTTGCGGATTCGTCTATCCGTTCGCGAGATATGGCAGTTTGGAGGTAAGAAACGCTTGAGAAACTCAAGATTTTCGCAGTTCTGATGCTCGAGAAGCATAACTAGAACGGCCTAGTGGAAATGTACGCACACTGTTGTAATCCGGCGAGTTTCTACTTTCAGATGCAACAGACATTTTGCGGATTGGTCAATCCGTTCGCGAGATATGGCAGTTTGGAGATAAGAAACGCTTGAGAAACTCAAAATTTTCGCAGTTCTGATGCTCGAAACGAATAACTAGAATGGCCTAGGGGAAATGTACACATACCGTTGTAATTGGGCGAGTTTCTACTTTCAGATGCAACAGACATTTTGCGGATTGGTCAATCCGTTCGCGAGATATGGCAGTTTGGAGGTAAGAAACGCTTGAGAAACTCAAAATTTTCGCAGTTCTGATGCTCGAAACGAATAACTAGAACGTCCTAGGGGAAAAGTACGTATACCGTTGTAATCGGGCGAGATTCTACTTACAGATGCAACAGAAATTTTGCGGACTGGTCAATCCGTTCGCGAGATATGGCAGTTTGGAGGTAAGAAACGCTTGAGAAACTCAAAATTTTCGCAGTTCGGATGCTCGAAACGAATAACTACAACGGCCTAGGGGAAAAGTACTCATACCGTTGTAATCGGGCGAGTTTCTACTTTCAGGTGCAACAGAAATTTTGCGGATTCGTCAATCCGTTCGCGAGATATGGCAGTTTGGCGGTAAGAAACGCTTGAGAAACTCAAAATTTTCGCAGTTCTGATGCTCGAAACGAATAACCAGAACGGCATAGGGGAAAAGTACTCATACCGTTGTAATCGGGCGAGTTTCTACTTTCAGGTGCAACAGAAATTTTGCGGATTCGTCAATCCGTTCGCGAGATATGATAGTTTGGAGGTAAGAAACGCTTGAGAAACTCAAGATTTTCGCAGTTCTGATGCTCGAGAAGCATAACTAGAACGGCCTAGTGGAAATGTACGCACACTGTTGTAATCGGGCGAGTTTCTACTTTCAGATGCAACAGACGTTTTGCGGATTGGTCAATCCGTTCGCGAGATATGGCAGTTTGGAGGTAAGAAACGCTTGAGAAACTCAAAATTTTCGCAGTTCTGATGCTCGAAACGAATAACTAGAATGGCCTAGGGGAAATGTACTCATACCGTTGTAATTGGGCGAGTTTCTACTTTCAGATACAACAGACATTTTGCGGATTGGTCAATCCGTTCGCGAGATATGGCAGTTTGGATGTAAGAAACGCTTCAGAAACTCAAAATTTTGGCAGTTCTAATGCTCGAAACGAATAACTAGAACGGTCTAGGGGAAAAGTACGCATACCGTTGTAATTGGGCGAGTTTCGACTTTCAGGTGCAACAGAAATTTTGCGGATTCGTCAATCCTTTCGCGAGATATGGCAGTTTGGAGGTAAAAAACGCTTGAGAAACTCAAAATTTTCACAGTTCTGTTGCTCGCAACGAATAACTAGAACGGCCTAGTGGAAAAGTACGCATACTGTTGTAATCCGGCGAGTTTCTACTTTCAGATGCAACAGACATTTTGCGGATTGGTCAATCCGTTCGCGAGATATGGCAGTTTGGAGGTAAGAAACGCTTGAGAAACACAAGATTTTCGCAGTTCTGATGCTCGAAACGAATAACTAGAACGGCCTAGGGGAAAAGTACGCATACCGTTGTAATCGGGCGAGTTTCTACATTCAGATGCAACAGAAATTTTGCTGATTGGTCTATCCGTTCTCGAGATATGGCAGTTTGGACGTAAGAAACGCTTGAGAAACTCAAAATTTTCGCAGTTCTGATGCTCGCAACGAATAACTAGAACGGCCTAGGGGAAAAGTACGCATACCGTTGTACTCGGGCGAGTTTCCACTTTCAGATGCAACAGAAATTTTGCTGATTGGTCTATCCGTTCTCGAGATATGGCAGTTTGGAGGTGAGAAACGCTTGAGAAACACACAATTTTCGCAGTTCTGATGCTCGAAACGAATAACTAGAACGGCCTAGGGGAAAACCACGCATACCGTTGTAATGGGGCGAGTTTCGACTTACAGATGCAACAGAAATTTTGCGGATTGGTCAACCCGTTCGCGAGATATGGCAGTTTGGATGTGAGAAACGCTTGAGAAACTCAAAATTTTGGCAGTTCTGATGCTCGAAACGAATAACTAGAACGTCCTAGGGGAAAACTACGCATACCGTTGTAATCGCGCGAGTTTCTACCTACAGGTGCAACAGAAATTTTGCGGATTCGTCAATCCGTTCGCGAGATATGGCAGTTTGGAGGTAAGAAACGCTTGAGAAACTCAAGATTTTCGCAGTTCTGATGCTCGAGAAGCATAACTAGAACGGCCTAGGGGAAAACCACACATACCGTTGTAATGGGGCGAGTTTCGACTTTCAGGTGCAACAGAAATTTTGCGGATTTGTCAATCCGTTCGCGAGATATGGCAGTTTGGAGGTAAGAAACGCTTGAGAAACTCAAAATTTTCGCAGTTCTGATGCTCGAAACGAATAACTAGAACGGCCTAGGGGAAAAGTACGCATACCGTTGTAATTGGGCGAGTTTCGACTTTCAGGTGCAACAGAAATTTTGCGGATTCGTCAATCCGTTCTCGAGATATGGCAGTTTGGAGGTGAGAAACGCTTGAGAAACTCAAAATTTTCGCAGTTCTGATGCTCGACAAGCATAACTAGAACGGCCTAGGGGAAAAGTACGCATACCGTTGTAATCGGGCGTGTTTCAACTTTCAGATGCAACAGAAATTTTGCGGATTGGTCAATCCGTTCGCGAGATATGGCAGTTTGGACGTAAGAAACGCTTGAGAAACTAAAAATTTTCGCAGTTCTGATGCTCGAAACGAATAACTAGAACGGCCTAGGGGAAAAGTACGCATACCGTTGTAATCGGGCTAGTTTCTACTTTCAGATGCAACAGAAATTTTGCGGATTGGTCAATCCGTTCCCGAGATATGGTAGTTTGGAGGAAAGAAACGCTTGAGAAACTCAAAATTTTCGCAGTTCTGATGCTCGAAACGAATAACTAGAACGGCTTAGGGGAAAAGTACGCATACAGTTGTAATCGGGCGAGTTTCTACTTTCAGATGCAACAGAAAGTTTGCGGATTGGTCAATCCGTTCGCGCGGTATGAAAGTTTGGAGGTGAGAAACGCTTGAGAAACTCAGAATTTTCGCAGTTCTGATGCTCGACAAGCATAACTAGAACGGCCTAGGGGAAAAGTACGCATACCGTTGTAATCGCTCGAGTTTCTACTTTCAGGTGCAACAGAAATTTTGCGGATTCGTCAATCCTTTCGCGAGATATGGCAGTTTGGACGTAAGAAACGCTTGAAAAACTCAAAATTTTCGCAGTTCTGATGCTCGAAACGAATAACTAGAACGGCCTAGGGGAAAGGTTCGCATACCGTTGTAATCGGGCGAGTTTCTACTTTCAGGTGCAACAGAAATTTTGCGGATTCGTCAATCCGTTCGCGAGATGTGGCAGTTTGGAGGTAAGATTCGCATGAGAAACTCAAAATTTTCGCAGTTCTGATGCTCGAAACGAATAACTAGAACGACTTACGGGAAAAGTACGCATACCGTTGTAATCGGGCGAGTTTCTACTATCAGAGGCAACAGAAATTTTGCGGATTGTTCAATCCGTTCGCGAGATATGGCTGTTTGGAGGTGAGAAACGCTTGAGAAACTCAAAATTCTCGCAGTTCTGATGCTCGACAAGCATAACTAGAAGGGCCTAGGGGAAAAGTACACATACCGTTGCAATTGGGCGTGTTTCTACTTTCAGATGCAACAGAAATTCTGCGGATTGGTCTATCCGTTCGCGAGATATGGCTGTTTGGAGGTAAGAAACGCTTGAGAAACTCAAAATTTTGGCAGTTCTGATGCTCGAAACGAATAACTAGAACGTCCTAGGGGAAAAGTACGCATACCATTGTAATCGGGCGAGTTTCTACTTTCAGATGCAACAGAAATTTTGCGGATTGGTCAATCCGTTCGCGAGATATGGCAGTTTGGAGGAAAGAAACGGCTGAGAAACTCGACATTTTCACATTTCTGATGCTCGAAACGAATAATTAGAACGGCATAGGGGAAAAGTACGCATACAGTTGTAATCGGGCGAGTTTCTACTTTCAGATGCAACAGAAATTTTGCGGATTGTTCAATCCGTTCGCGAGATATGGCTGTTTGGAGGTAAGAAACGCTTGAGAAACTCAAAATTTTCGCAGTTCTGATGCTCGAAACGAATAACTAGAACGGCCTAGGGGAAAAGTACGCATACCGTTGTAATCGGGCGAGTTTCTACTTTCAGATGCAACAGAAATTTTGCGGATTGTTCAATCCGTTCGCGAGATATGGCTGTTTGGAGGTAAGAAACGCTTGAGAAACTCAAAATTTTCGCAGTTCTGATGCTCGAAACGAATAACTAGAACGGCCTAGGGGAAAAGTACGCATACCGTTGAAATCGGGCGAGTTTCTACTTTCAGATGCAACAGAAATTTTGCGGATTGGACAATCCGTTCGCGAGATATGGCAGTTTGGAAGTAAGAAACGCTTGAGAAACTCAAAATTTTCGGAGTTCTGATGCTCGAAACGAATAACTAGAACGTCTTAGGGGAAAAGTACGCATACAGTTGTAATCGGGCGAGTTTCTACTTTCAGATGCAACAGAAAGTTTGCGGATTGGTCATTCCGTTCGCGCGATATGGCAGTTTGGAGGTGAGAAACGCTTGAGAAACTCAAAATTTTCGCAGTTCTGATGCTCGACAAGCATAACTAGAAGGGCCTAGGGGAAAAGTACGCATACCGTTGTAATCGGGCGAGTTTCTACTTTCAGATGCAACAGAAATTTTGCGGATTGGTCAATCCGTTCGCGTGATATGGCAGTTTGGAGGTAAGAAACGCTTGAGAAACTCAAAATTTTGGCAGTTCTGATGCTCGAAACGAATAACTAGAACGTCTTAGGGGAAAAGTACGCATACCTTTGTAATCGCGCGAGTTTCTACTTTCAGGTGCAACAGAAATTTTGCGGATTCGTCAATCCTTTCGCGAGATATGGCAGTTTGGATGTAAGAAACGCTTGAGAAACTCAAAATTTTCGCAGTTCTGATGCTCGAAACGAATAACCAGAACGGCCTACGGGAAAAGTACTCATACTGATGTAATCGGGCTAGTTTCTACTTTCAGATGCAACAGCAATTTTGCGGATTGGTGTATCCGTTCGCGAGATATGGCAGTTTGGAGGTAAGAAACGCTTGAGAAACTCAAAATTTTGGCAGTTCTGATGCTCGAAACGAATAACTAGAACGTCTTAGGGGAAAAGCACGCATACCTTTGTAATCGCGCGTGTTTCTACTTTCAGGTGCAACAGAAATTTTGCGGATTCGTCAATCCTTTCGCGAGATATGGCAGTTTGGATGTAAGAAACGCTTGAGAAACTCAAAATTTTCGCAGTTCTGATGCTCGAAACGAATAACCAGAACGGCCTACGGGAAAAGTACGCACACCATTGTAATCGGGCGAGTTTCTACTTTCAGATGCAACAGAAATTTTGCGGATTGGTCAATCCGTTCGCAAGATATGGCAGTTTGGAGGTAAGAAACGCTTGAGAAACTCAAAATTTTGGCAGTTCTGATGCTCGAAACGAATAACTAGAACGTCCTAGGGGAAAAGTACGCATACCGTTGTAATCGCGCGAGTTTCTACTTTCAGGTGCAACAGAAATTTTGCGGATTCGTCAATCCTTTCGCGAGATATGGCAGTTTGGATGTAAGAAACGCTTGAGAAACTCAAAATTTTCGCAGTTCTGATGCTCGAAACGAATAACTAGAACGGCCTAGGGGAAAAGTACTCATACCGTTGCAATTGGGCGTGTTTCTTCATTCAGATGCAACAGAAATTTTGCGGATTGGTCTATCCGTTCGCGAGATATGGCAGTTTGGAGGTAAGAAACGCTTGAGCAACTCAAAATTTTCGCAGTTCTGATGCTCGAAACGAATAACCAGAACGGCCTACGGGAAAAGTACGCATACCATTGTAATCGGGCGAGTTTCTCACTTTCAGATGCAACAGAAATTTTGCGGATTGGTCAATCCGTTCGCGAGATATGGCAGTTTGGAGGGAAGAAACGGCTGAGAAACTCGAAATTTTCACATTTCTGATGCTCGAAACGAATAACTAGAACGGCCTAGGGGAAAAGTACTCATACCGTTGTAATCGGGCGAGTATCTACTTTCAGATGCAACAGAAATTTTACGGATTGGTCAATCCGTTCGCGAGATATGGCAGTTTGGAGGTAAGAAACGCATGAGAAACTCAAAATTTTCGCAGTTCTGATGCTCGAAACGAATAACTAGAACGGCCTAGGGGAAAAGTACTCATACCGTTGTAATCGGGCGTGTTTCAACTTTCAGATGCAACAGAAAGTTTGCGGATTGGTCTATCCGTTCGCGAGATATGGCAGTTTGGAGGTAAGAAACGCTTGAGAAACTCAAAATTTTCGCAGTTCTGATGCTCGAAACGAATAACTAGAACGGCTTAGGGGAAGAGTACGCATACAGTTGTAATCGGGCGAGTTTCTACTTTCAGATGCAACAGAAAGTTTGCGGATTGGTCATTCCGTTCGCGCGATATGGCAGTTTGGAGGTGAGAAACGCTTGAGAAACTCAAAATTTTCACAGTTCTGATGCTCGAAACGAATAACTAGAACGGCCTAGGGGAAAAGTACACATACCGTTGCAATTGGGCGTGTTTCTTCTTTCAGATGCAACAGAAGTTTTGCGGATTGGTCTATCCGTTCGCGAGATATGGCAGTTTGGAGGTAAGAAACGCTTGAGAAACTCAAAATTTTGGCAGTTCTGATGCTCGAAACGAATAACTAGAACGTCCTAGGGGAAAAGTACGCATACCGTTGTAATCGCGCGAGTTTCTACTTTCAGGTGCAACAGAAATTTTGCGGATTCGTCAATCCTTTCACGAGATATGGCAGTTTGGATGTAAGAAACGCTTGACAAACTCAAAATTTTCGCAGTTCTGATGCTCGACAAGCATAACTAGAACGGCCTAGGGGAAAAGTACTCATACTGATGTAATCGGGCTAGTTTCTACTTTCAGATGCAACAGCAATTTTGCGGATTGGTGTATCCGTTCGCGAGATATGGCAGTTTGGAGGTAAGAAACGCTTGAGAAACTCAAAATTTTGGCAGTTCTGATGCTCGAAACGAATAACTAGAACGTCTTAGGGGAAAAGTACGCATACCTTTGTAATCGCGCGAGTTTCTACTTTCAGGTGCAACAGAAATTTTGCGGATTCGTCAATCCTTTCGCGAGATATGGCAGTTTGGATGTAAGAAACGCTTGAGAAACTCAAAATTTTCGCAGTTCTGATGCTCGAAACGAATAACCAGAACGGCCTACGGGAAAAGTACGCACACCATTGTAATCGGGCGAGTTTCTACTTTCAGATGCAACAGAAATTTTGCGGATTGGTCAATCCGTTCGCGAGATATGGCAGTTTGGAGGTAAGAAACGCTTGAGAAACTGAAAATTTTGGCAGTTCTGATGCTCGAAACGAATAACTAGAACGTCCTAGGGGAAAAGTACGCATACCGTTGTAATCGCGCGAGTTTCTACTTTCAGGAGCAACAGAAATTTTGCGGATTGGTCAATCCGTTCGCGAGATATGGCAGTTTGGAGGTAAGAAACGCTTGAGAAACTGAAAATTTTGGCAGTTCTGATGCTCGAAACGAATAACTAGAACGTCCTAGGGGAAAAGTACGCATACCGTTGTAATCGCGCGAGTTTCTACTTTCAGGTGCAACAGAAATTTTGCGGATTCGTCAATCCTTTCACGAGATATGGCAGTTTGGATGTAAGAAACGCTTGACAAACTCAAAATTTTCGCAGTTCTGATGCTCGACAAGCATAACTAGAACGGCCTAGGGGAAAAGTACTCATACTGATGTAATCGGGCTAGTTTCTACTTTCAGATGCAACAGCAATTTTGCGGATTGGTGTATCCGTTCGCGAGATATGGCAGTTTGGAGGTAAGAAACGCTTGAGAAACTCAAAATTTTGGCAGTTCTGATGCTCGAAACGAATAACTAGAACGTCTTAGGGGAAAAGCACGCATACCTTTGTAATCGCGCGAGTTTCTACTTTCAGGTGCAACAGAAATTTTGCGGATTCGTCAATCCTTTCGCGAGATATGGCAGTTTGGATGTAAGAAACGCTTGAGAAACTCAAAATTTTCGCAGTTCTGTTGCTCGAAACGAATAACCAGAACGGCCTACGGGAAAAGTACGCACACCATTGTAATCGGGCGAGTTTCTACTTTCAGATGCAACAGAAATTTTGCGGATTGGTCAATCCGTTCGCGAGATATGGCAGTTTGGAGGTAAGAAACGCTTGAGAAACTCAAAATTTTGGCAGTTCTGATGCTCGAAACGAATAACTAGAACGTCCTAGGGGAAAAGTACGCATACCGTTGTAATCGCGCGAGTTTCTACTTTCAGGTGCAACAGAAATTTTGCGGATTCGTCAATCCTTTCGCGAGATATGGCAGTTTGGATGTAAGAAACGCTTGAGAAACTCAAAATTTTCGCAGTTCTGATGCTCGACAAGCATAACTAGAACGGCCTAGGGGAAAAGTACAAATACTGATGTAATCGGGCTAGTTTCTACTTTCAGATGCAACAGAAATTTTGCGGATTGGTCTATCCGTTCGCGAGATATGGCAGTCTGGATGTAAGAAACGCTGGAGAAACTCAAAATTTTTGCAGTTCTGATGCTCGAAACGAATAACTAGAACGGCCTAGGGGAGAAGTACACATACCGTTGCAATTGGGCGTGTTTCTTCATTCAGATGCAACAGAAATTTTGCGGATTGGTCTATCCGTTCGCGAGATATGGCAGTTTGGAGGTAAGAAACGCTTGAGCAACTCAAAATTTTCGCAGTTCTGATGCTCGAAACGAATAACCAGAACGGCCTACGGGAAAAGTACGCATACCATTGTAATCGGGCGAGTTTATACTTTCAGATGCAACAGAAATTTTGCGGATTGGTCAATCCGTTCGCGAGATATGGCAGTTTGGAGGAAAGAAACGGCTGAGAAACTCGAAATTTTCACATTTCTGATGCTCGAAACGAATAACTAGAACGGCCTAGGGGAAAAGTACTCATACCGTTGTAATCGGGCGAGTATCTACTTTCAGATGCAACAGAAATTTTACGGATTGGTCAATCCGTTCGCGAGATATGGCAGTTTGGAGGTAAGAAACGCATGAGAAACTCAAAATTTTCGCAGTTCTGATGCTCGAAACGAATAACTAGAACGGCCTAGGGGAAAAGTACTCATACCGTTGTAATCGGGCGTGTTTCAACTTTCAGATGCAACAGAAAGTTTGCGGATTGGTCTATCCGTTCGCGAGATATGGCAGTTTGGAGGTAAGAAACGCTTGAGAAACTCAAAATTTTCGCAGTTCTGATGCTCGAAACGAATAACTAGAACGGCTTAGGGGAAAAGTACGCATACAGTTGTAATCGGGCGAGTTTGTACTTTCAGATGCAACAGAAATTTTGCGGATTGGTCAATCCGTTCGCGAGATATGGCAGTTTGGAGGTAAGAAACGCATGAGAAACTCAAAATTTTCGCAGTTCTGATGCTCGAAACGAATAACTAGAACGGCCTAGGGGAAAAGTACACATACCGTTGCAATTGGGCGTGTTTCTTCTTTCAGATGCAACAGAAATTTTGCGGATTGGTATATCCGTTCGCGAGATATGGCAGTTTGGAGGTAAGAAACGCTTGAGCAACTCAAAATTTTCGCAGTTCTGATGCTCGAAACGAATAACCAGAACGGCCTACGGGAAAAGTACGCATACCATTGTAATCGGGCGAGTTTCTACTTTCAGATGCAACAGAAATTTTGCGGATTGGTCTATCCGTTCGCGAGATATGGCAGTTTGGAGGTAAGAAACGCATGAGAAACTCAAAATTTTCGCAGTTCTGATGCTCGAAACGAATAACTAGAACGGCCTAGGGGAAAAGTACTCATACCGTTGTAATCGGGCGTGTTTCAACTTTCAGATGCAACAGAAAGTTTGCGGATTGGTCTATCCGTTCGCGAGATATGGCAGTTTGGAGGTAAGAAACGCTTGAGAAACTCAAAATTTTCGCAGTTCTGATGCTCGAAACGAATAACTAGAACGGCTTAGGGGAAAAGTACGCATACAGTTGTAATCGGGCGAGTTTCTACTTTCAGATGCAACAGAAAGTTTGCGGATTGGTCATTCCGTTCGCGCGATATGGCGGTTTGGAGGTGAGAAACGCTTGAGAAACTCAAAATTTTCACAGTTCTGATGCTCGAAACGAATAACTAGAACGGCCTAGGGGAAAAGTACACATACCGTTGCAATTGGGCGTGTTTCTTCTTTCAGATGCAACAGAAGTTTTGCGGATTGGTCTATCCGTTCGCGAGATATGGCAGTTTGGAGGTAAGAAACGCTTGAGAAACTCAAAATTTTGGCAGTTCTGATGCTCGAAACGAATAACTAGAACGTCCTAGGGGAAAAGTACGCATACCTTTGTAATCGCGCGAGTTTCTACTTTCAGGTGCAACAGAAATTTTGCGGATTCGTCAATCCTTTCGCGAGATATGGCAGTTTGGATGTAAGAAACGCTTGAGAAACTCAAAATTTTCGCAGTTCTGATGCTCGAAACGAATAACCAGAACGGCCTACGGGAAAAGTACGCACACCATTGTAATCGGGCGAGTTTCTACTTTCAGATGCAACAGAAATTTTGCGGATTGGTCAATCCGTTCGCGAGATATGGCAGTTTGGAGGTAAGAAACGCTTGAGAAACTGAAAATTTTCGCAGTTCTGATGCTCGAAACGAATAACTAGAACGTCCTGGGGGAAAAGTACGCATACCGTTGTAATCGCGCGAGTTTCTACTTTCAGGTGCAACAGAAATTTTGCGGATTCGTCAATCCTTTCACGAGATATGGCAGTTTGGATGTAAGAAACGCATGACAAACTCAAAATTTTCGCAGTTCTGATGCTCGACAAGCATAACTAGAACGGCCTAGGGGAAAAGTACTCATACTGATGTAATCGGGCTAGTTTCTACTTTCAGATGCAACAGCAATTTTGCGGATTGGTGTATCCGTTCGCGAGATATGGCAGTTTGGAGGTAAGAAACGCTTGAGAAACTCAAAATTTTGGCAGTTCTGATGCTCGAAACGAATAACTAGAACGTCTTAGGGGAAAAGCACGCATACCTTTGTAATCGCGCGAGTTTCTACTTTCAGGTGCAACAGAAATTTTGCGGATTCGTCAATCCTTTCGCGAGATATGGCAGTTTGGATGTAAGAAACGCTTGAGAAACTCAAAATTTTCGCAGTTCTGTTGCTCGAAACGAATAACCAGAACGGCCTACGGGAAAAGTACGCACACCATTGTAATCGGGCGAGTTTCTACTTTCAGATGCAACAGAAATTTTGCGGATTGGTCAATCCGTTCGCGAGATATGGCAGTTTGGAGGTAAGAAACGCTTGAGAAACTCAAAATTTTGGCAGTTCTGATGCTCGAAACGAATAACTAGAACGTCCTAGGGGAAAAGTACGCATACCGTTGTAATCGCGCGAGTTTCTACTTTCAGGTGCAACAGAAATTTTGCGGATTCGTCAATCCTTTCGCGAGATATGGCAGTTTGGATGTAAGAAACGCTTGAGAAACTCAAAATTTTCGCAGTTCTGATGCTCGACAAGCATAACTAGAACGGCCTAGGGGAAAAGTACAAATACTGATGTAATCGGGCTAGTTTCTACTTTCAGATGCAACAGAAATTTTGCGGATTGGTCTATCCGTTCGCGAGATATGGCAGTCTGGATGTAAGAAACGCTGGAGAAACTCAAAATTTTTGCAGTTCTGATGCTCGAAACGAATAACTAGAACGGCCTAGGGGAAAAGTACACATACCGTTGCAATTGGGCGTGTTTCTTCATTCAGATGCAACAGAAATTTTGCGGATTGGTCTATCCGTTCGCGAGATATGGCAGTTTGGAGGTAAGAAACGCTTGAGCAACTCAAAATTTTCGCAGTTCTGATGCTCGAAACGAATAACCAGAACGGCCTACGGGAAAAGTACGCATACCATTGTAATCGGGCGAGTTTCTACTTTCAGATGCAACAGAAATTTTGCGGATTGGTCAATCCGTTCGCGAGATATGGCAGTTTGGAGGTAAGAAACGCATGAGAAACTCAAAATTTTCGCAGTTCTGATGCTCGAAACGAATAACTAGAACGGCCTAGGGGAAAAGTACACATACCGTTGCAATTGGGCGTGTTTCTTCTTTCAGATGCAACAGAAATTTTGCGGATTGGTCTATCCGTTCGCGAGATATGGCAGTTTGGAGGTAAGAAACGCTTGAGCAACTCAAAATTTTCGCAGTTCTGATGCTCGAAACGAATAACCAGAACGGCCTACGGGAAAAGTACGCATACCATTGTAATCGGGCGAGTTTCTACTTTCAGATGCAACAGAAATTTTGCGGATTGGTCAATCCGTTCGCGAGATATGGCAGTTTGGAGGTAAGAAACGCATGAGAAACTCAAAATTTTCGCAGTTCTGATGCTCGAAACGAATAACTAGAACGGCCTAGGGGAAAAGTACACATACCGTTGCAATTGGGCGTGTTTGTACTTTCAGATGCAACAGAAATTTTGCGGATTGGTCTATCCGTTCGCGATATATGGCAGTTTGGAGGTAAGAAACGCTTGAGAAACACAACATTTTCGCAGTTCTGATGCTCGAAACGAATAACTAGAACGGCTTAGGGGAAAAGTAAGCATACAGTTGTAATCGGGCGAGTTTCTACTTTCAGATGCAACAGAAAGTTTGCGGATTGGTCAATCCGTTCGCGCGATATGGCAGTTTGGAGGTGAGAAACGCATGAGAAACTCAAAATTTTCGCAGTTCTGATGCTCGAAACGAATAACTAGAACGGCCTAGGGGAAAAGTACACATACCGTTGCAATTGGGCGTGTTTCTTCTTTCAGATGCAACAGAAATTTTGCGGATTGGTCTATCCGTTCGCGAGATATGGCAGTTTGGAGGTAAGAAACGCTTGAGCAACTCAAAATTTTCGCAGTTCTGATGCTCGAAACGAATAACCAGAACGGCCTACGGGAAAAGTACGCATACCATTGTAATCGGGCGAGTTTCTACTTTCAGATGCAACAGAAATTTTGCGGATTTGTCAATCCGTTCGCGAGATATGGCAGTTTGGAGGTAAGAAACGCATGAGAAACTCAAAATTTTCGCAGTTCTGATGCTGGAAACGAATAACCAGAACGGCCTACGGGAAAAGTACGCATACCATTGTAATCGGGCGAGTTTCTACTTTCAGATGCAACAGAAATTTTGCGGATTGGTCAATCCGTTCGCGAGATATGGCAGTTTGGAGGAAAGAAACGGCTGAGAAACTCGAAATTTTCACATTTCTGATGCTCGAAACGAATAACTAGAACGGCCTAGGGGAAAAGTACTCATACCGTTGTAATCGGGCGAGTATCTACTTTCAGATGCAACAGAAATTTTACGGATTGGTCAATCCGTTCGCGAGATATGGCAGTTTGGAGGTAAGAAACGCATGAGAAACTCAAAATTTTCGCAGTTCTGATGCTCGAAACGAATAACTAGAACGGCCTAGGGGAAAAGTACTCATACCGTTGTAATCGGGCGTGTTTCAACTTTCAGATGCAACAGAAAGTTTGCGGATTGGTCTATCCGTTCGCGAGATATGGCAGTTTGGAGGTAAGAAACGCTTGAGAAACTCAAAACTTTCGCAGTTCTGATGCTCGAAACGAATAACTAGAACGGCTTAGGGGAAAAGTACGCATACAGTTGTAATCGGGCGAGTTTGTACTTTCAGATGCAACAGAAATTTTGCGGATTGGTCAATCCGTTCGCGAGATATGGCAGTTTGGAGGTAAGAAACGCTTGAGAAACACAACATTTTCGCAGTTCTGATGCTCGAAACGAATAACTAGAACGGCTTAGGGGAAAAGTAAGCATACAGTTGTAATCGGGCGAGTTTCTACTTTCAGATGCAACAGAAAGTTTGCGGATTGGTCAATCCGTTCGCGCGATATGGCAGTTTGGAGGTGAGAAACGCATGAGAAACTCAAAATTTTCGCAGTTCTGATGCTCGAAACGAATAACTAGAACGGCCTAGGGGAAAAGTACACATACCGTTGCAATTGGGCGTGTTTCTTCTTTCAGATGCAACAGAAATTTTGCGGATTGGTCTATCCGTTCGCGAGATATGGCAGTTTGGAGGTAAGAAACGCTTGAGCAACTCAAAATTTTCGCAGTTCTGATGCTCGAAACGAATAACCAGAACGGCCTACGGGAAAAGTACGCATACCATTGTAATCGGGCGAGTTTCTACTTTCAGATGCAACAGAAATTTTGCGGATTTGTCAATCCGTTCGCGAGATATGGCAGTTTGGAGGTAAGAAACGCATGAGAAACTCAAAATTTTCGCAGTTCTGATGCTCGAAACGAATAACCAGAACGGCCTACGGGAAAAGTACGCATACCATTGTAATCGGGCGAGTTTCTACTTTCAGATGCAACAGAAATTTTGCGGATTGGTCAATCCGTTCGCGAGATATGGCAGTTTGGAGGAAAGAAACGGCTGAGAAACTCGAAATTTTCACATTTCTGATGCTCGAAACGAATAACTAGAACGGCCTAGGGGAAAAGTACTCATACCGTTGTAATCGGGCGAGTATCTACTTTCAGATGCAACAGAAATTTTACGGATTGGTCAATCCGTTCGCGAGATATGGCAGTTTGGAGGTAAGAAACGCATGAGAAACTCAAAATTTTCGCAGTTCTGATGCTCGAAACGAATAACTAGAACGGCTTAGGGGAAAAGTACGCATACAGTTGTAATCGGGCGAGTTTCTACTTTCAGATGCAACAGAAATTTTGCGGATTGGTCTATCCGTTCGCGAGATATGGCAGTTTGGAGGTAAGAAACGCTTGAGAAACTCAACATTTTCGCAGTTCTGATGCTCGAAACGAATAACTAGAACGGCTTAGGGGAAAAGTACGCATACAGTTGTAATCGGGCGAGTTTCTACTTTCAGATGCAACAGAAAGTTTGCGGATTGGTCAATCCGTTCGCGCGATATGGCAGTTTGGAGGTGAGAAACGCATGAGAAACTCAAAATTTTCGCAGTTCTGATGCTCGAAACGAATAACTAGAACGGCCTAGGGGAAAAGTACACATACCGTTGCAATTGGGCGTGTTTCTTCTTTCAGATGCAACAGAAATTTTGCGGATTGGTCTATCCGTTCGCGAGATATGGCAGTTTGGAGGTAAGAAACGCTTGAGCAACTCAAAATTTTCGCAGTTCTGATGCTCGAAACGAATAACCAGAACGGCCTACGGGAAAAGTACGCATACCATTGTAATCGGGCGAGTTTCTACTTTCAGATGCAACAGAAATTTTGCGGATTGGTCAATCCGTTCGCGAGATATGGCAGTTTGGAGGTAAGAAACGCATGAGAAACTCAAAATTTTCGCAGTTCTGATGCTCGAAACGAATAACTAGAACGGCCTAGGGGAAAAGTACACATACCGTTGCAATTGGGCGTGTTTGTACTTTCAGATGCAACAGAAATTTTGCGGATTGGTCTATCCGTTCGCGAGATATGGCAGTTTGGAGGTAAGAAACGCTTGAGAAACTCAAAATTTTCGCAGTTCTGATGCTCGAAACGAATAACTAGAACGGCTTAGGGGAAAAGTACGCATACAGTTGTAATCGGGCGAGTTTGTACTTTCAGATGCAACAGAAATTTTGCGGATTGGTCAATCCGTTCGCGAGATATGGCAGTTTGGAGGTAAGAAACGCATGAGAAACTCAAAATTTTCGCAGTTCTGATGCTCGAAACGAATAACTAGAACGGCCTAGGGGAAAAGTACACATACCGTTGCAATTGGGCGTGTTTCTTCTTTCAGATGCAACAGAAATTTTGCGGATTGGTCTATCCGTTCGCGAGATATGGCAGTTTGGAGGTAAGAAACGCTTGAGCAACTCAAAATTTTCGCAGTTCTGATGCTCGAAACGAATAACCAGAACGGCCTACGGGAAAAGTACGCATACCATTGTAATCGGGCGAGTTTCTACTTTCAGATGCAACAGAAATTTTGCGGATTGGTCAATCCGTTCGCGAGATATGGCAGTTTGGAGGTAAGAAACGCATGAGAAACTCAAAATTTTCGCAGTTCTGATGCTCGAAACGAATAACTAGAACGGCCTAGGGGAAAAGTACACATACCGTTGCAATTGGGCGTGTTTGTACTTTCAGATGCAACAGAAATTTTGCGGATTGGTCTATCCGTTCGCCAGATATGGCAGTTTGGAGGTAAGAAACGCTTGAGAAACTCAAAATTTTCGCAGTTCTGATGCTCGAAACGAATAACTAGAACGGCTTAGGGGAAAAGTACGCATACAGTTGTAATCGGGCGAGTTTCTACTTTCAGATGCAACAGAAAGTTTGCGGATTGGTCAATCCGTTCGCGCGATATGGCAGTTTGGAGGTGAGAAACGCTTGAGAAACTCAAAATTTTCGCAGTTCTGACGCTCGACAAGCATAACTAGAACGGCCTAGGGGAAAAGTACGCATACCGTTGTAATCGGGCGAGTTTCTACTTTCAGATGCAACAGAAATTTTGTGGATTGGTCAATCCGTTCCCGAGATATGGCAGTTTGGAGGAAAGAAACGGTTGAGAAACTCAAAATTTTCACATTTCTGATGCTCGAATCGAATAACTAGAACGGCATAGGGGAAAAGTACGCTTACAGTTGTAATCGGGCGAGTTTCTACTTTCAGATGCAACAGAAATTTTGCGGATTGTGCAATCCGTTCGCGAGATATGGCTGTTTGGAGGTAAGAAACGCTTGAGAAACTCAAAATTTTCGCAGTTCTGATGCTCGAAACGAATAACTAGGACGGCCTAGGGGAAAAGTACGCATACCGTTGAAATCGGGCGAGTTTCTACTTTCAGATGCAACAGAAATTTTGCGGATTGGACAATCCGTTCGCGAGATATGGCAGTTTGGAGGTAAGAAACGCATGAGAAACACAAAATTTTGGCAGTTCTGATGCTCGAAACGAATAACTAGAACGTCCTAGGGGAAAAGTACGCATACCGTTGTAATCGCGCGAGCTTCTACTTTCAGGTGCAACAGAAATTTTGCGGATTCGTCAATCCTTTCGCGAGATATGGCAGTTTGGATGTAAGAAACGCTTGAGAAACTCAAAATTTTCGCAGTTCTGATGCTCCAAACGAATAACTAAAACGGCCTAGGGGAAAAGTACTCATACCGTTGTAATCGGGCGAGTTTCTACTTTCAGGTGCAACAGAAATTTTGCGGATTCGTCAATCCGTTCGCGAGATGTGGCAGTTTGGAGGTAAGATTCGCTTGAGAAACTCAAAATTTTCGCAGTTCTGATGCTCGAAACGAATAACTAGGACGACTTACGGGAAAAGTTCGCATACCGTTGTAATCGGGCGAGTTTCTACTTTCAGATGCAACAGAAATTTTGCGGATTGGTCAATCCGTTCGCGAGATATGGCAGTTTGGAGGTAAGAAACGCTTGAGAAACTCAAAATATTGGCAGTTCTGATGCTCGAAACGAATGACCAGAACGGCCTAGGGGAAAAGTACTCATACCGTTGTAATCGGGCGAGTATCTACTTTCAGATGCAACAGCAATTTTGCGGATTGGTCAATCCGTTCGCGAGATATGGCAGTTTGGAGGTAAGATTCGCTTGAGAAACTCAAAATTTTCGCAGTTCTGATGCTCGAAACGAATAACTAGAACGACTTACGGGAAAAGTACGCATACCGTTGTAATCGGGCGAGTTTCTACTTTCAGATGCAACAGAAATTTTGCAGATTGGTCAATCCGTTCCCGAGATTTGGCAGTTTGGACGAAAGAAACGGTTGAGTATCTCAAAATTTTCACATTTCTGATGCTCGAAACGAATAACTAGAACGGCATAGGGGAAAAGTACGCATACAGTTGTAATCGGGCGAGCTTCTACTTTCAGATGCAACAGAAAGTTTGCGGATTGGTCAATCCGTTCGCGTGATATGGCAGTTTGGAGGTAAGAAACGGTTGAGAAACTCAAAATTTTCACAGTTCTGATGCTCGAAACGAATAACTAGCACGGCCTAGGGGAAAAGTACTCATACCGTTGTAATCGGGCGTGTTTCAACTTTCAGATGCAACAGAAATTTTACGGATTGGTCAATCCGTTCGCGAGATATGGCAGTTTGGAGGTAAGAAACGCATGAGAAACTCAAAATTTTCGCAGTTCTGATGCTCGAAACGAATAACTAGAACGGCTTAGGGGAAAAGTACGCATACAGTTGTAATCGGGCGAGTTTCTACTTTCAGATGCAACAGAAAGTTTGCGGATTGGTCAATCCGTTCGTGCGATATGGCAGTTTGGAGGTGAGAAACGCTTGAGAAACTCAAAATTTTCGCAGTTCTGATGCTCGACAAGCATAACTAGAACGGCCTAGGGGAAAAGTACGCATACCGTTGTAATCGGGCGTGTTTCTTCTTTCAGATGCAACAGAAATTTTGCGGATTGGTCTATCCGTTCGCGAGATATGGCAGTTTGGAGGTAAGAAACGCTTGAGCAACTCAAAATTTTCGCAGTTCTGATGCTCGAAACGAATGATCAGAACGGCCTAGGGGAAAAGTACTCATACCGTTGTAATCGGGCGAGTATCTACTTTCAGATGCAACAGCAATTTTGCGGATTGGTGTATCCGTTCGCGAGATATGGCAGTTTGGAGGTAAGAAACGCTTGAGAAACTCAAAATTTTGGCAGTTCTGATGCTCGATACGAATAACTAGAACGGCTTAGGGGAAAAGTACGCATACAGTTGTAATCGGGCGAGTTTCTACTTTCAGATGCAACAGAAAGTTTGCGGATTGGTCAATCCGTTCGCGCGATATGGCAGTTTGGAGGTGAGAAACGCTTGAGAAACTCAAAATTTTCGCAGTTCTGATGCTCGACAAGCATAACTAGAACGGCCTAGGGGAAAAGTACGCATACCGTTGTAATCGGGCGAGTTTCTACTTTCAGATGCAACAGAAATTTTGCGGATTGTTCAATCCGTTCGCGTGATATGGCAGTTTGGAGGTAAGAAACGCTTGAGAAACTCAATATTTTGGCAGTTCTGATGCTCCAAACGAATAACTAGAACGACTTACGGGAAAAGTACGCATACCGTTGTAATCGGGCAAGTTTCTACTTTCAGATGCAACAGAAATTTTGCGGATTGGTCAATCCGTTCCCGAGATTTGGCAGTTTGGAGGAAAGAAACGGTTGAGAATCTCAAAATTTTCACATTTCTGATGCTCGAAACGAATAACTAGAACGGCATAGGGAAAAAGTACGCATACAGTAGTAATCGGGCGAGTTTCTACTTTCAGATGCAACAGAAATTTTGCGGATTGTTCAATCCGTTCGCGAGATATGGCAGTTTGGAGGTAAGAAACGCTTGAGAAACTCAAAATTTTCGCAGTTCTGATGCTCGAAACGAATAACTAGAACGGCTTAGGGGAAAAGTACGCATACAGTTGTAATCGGGCGAGTTTCTACTTTCAGATGCAACAGAAAGTTTGCGGATTGGTCAATCCTTTCGTGCGATATGGCAGTTTGGAGGTGAGAAACGCTTGAGAAACTCAAAATTTTCGCAGTTCTGATGCTCGACAAGCATAACTAGAACGGCCTAGGGGAAAAGTACGCATACCGTTGTAATCGGGCGAGTTTCTACTTTCAGATGCAACAGAAATTTTGCGGATTGGTCAATCCGTTCGCGTGATATGGCAGTTTGGAGGTAAGAAACGGTTGAGAAACTCAAAATTTTCACAGTTCTGATGCTCGAAACGAATAACTAGCACGGCCTAGGGGAAAAGTACGCATACAGTTGTAATCGGGCGAGTTTCTACTTTCAGATGCAACAGAAATTTTGCGGATTGGTCAATCCGTTCGCGAGATGTGGCAGTTTGTAAGTAAGAAACGCTTGAGAAACTCAAAATATTCGCAGTTCTGATGCTCGAAACGAATAACTAGAACGACTTACGGGAAAAGTACGCATACCGTTGTAATCGGGCGAGTTTCTACTTTCAGATGCAACAGAAATTTTGCGGATTGGTCAATCCGTTCCCGAGATTTGGCAGTTTGGAGGAAAGAAACGGTTGAGAATCTCAAAATTTTCACATTTCTGATGCTCGAAACGAATAACTAGAACGGCATAGGGGAAAAGTACGCATACAGTTGTAATCGGGCGAGTTTCTACTTTCAGATGCAACAGAAAGTTTGCGGATTGGTCAATTCGTTCGTGCGATATGGCAGTTTGGAGGTGAGAAACGCTTGAGAAACTCAAAATTTTCGCAGTTCTGATGCTCGACAAGCACAACTAGAACGGCCTAGGGGAAAAGTACGCATACCGTTGTAATCGGGCGAGTTTCTACTTTCAGATGCAACAGAAATTTTGCGGATTGGTCAATCCGTTCGCGTGATATGGCAGTTTGGAGGTAAGAAACGGTTGAGAAACTCAAAATTTTCACAGTTCTGATGCTCGAAACGAATAACTAGCACGGCCTAGGGGAAAAGTACTCATACCGTTGTAATCGGGCGTGTTTCAACTTTCAGATGCAACAGAAATTTTACGGATTGGTCAATCCGTTCGCGAGATATGGCAGTTTGGACGTAAGAAACGCATGAGAAACTCAAAATTTTCGCAGTTCTGATGCTCGAAACGAATGACCAGAACGGCCTAGGGGAAAAGTACTCATACCGTTGTAATCGGGCGAGTATCTACTTTCAGATGCAACAGCAATTTTGCGGATTTGTGTATCCGTTCGCGAGATATGGCAGTTTGGAGGTAAGTAACGCTTGAGAAACTCAAAATTTTGGCAGTTCTGATGCTCGATACGAATAACTAGAACGGCTTAGGGGAAAAGTACGCATACAGTTGTAATCGGGCGAGTTTCTACTTTCAGATGCAACAGAAAGTTTGCGGATTGGTCAATCCGTTCGCGCGATATGGCAGTTTGGAGGTGAGAAACGCTTGAGAAACTCAAAATTTTCGCAGTTCTGATGCTCGACAAGCATAACTAGAACGGCCTAGGGGAGAAGTACTCATACTGATGTAATCGGGCTAGTTTCTACTTTCAGATGCAACAGAAATTTTGCGGATTGGTCTATCCGTTCGCGAGGTATGGCAGTTTGGAGGAAAGAAACGGCTGAGAAACTCGAAATTTTCACATTTCTGATGCTCGAAACGAATAACTAGAACGGCCTAGGGGAAAAGTACTCATACCGTTGCAATCGGTCGAGTATCTACTTTCAGATGCAACAGAAAAGTTGCGGATTCGTCAATCTTTTCGCGAGATATGGCAGTTTGGATGTAAGAAACGCTTGAGAAACTCAAAATTTTCGCAGTTCTTCTGCTCGACAAGCATAACTAGAACGGCCTAGGGGAGAAGTACTCATACTGATGTAATCGGGCTAGTTTCTACTTTCAGATGCAACAGAAATTTTGCGGATTGGTCTATCCGTTCGCGAGATATGGCAGTTTGGAGGTAAGAAACGCTTGAGCAACTCAAAATTTTAGCAGTTCTGATGCTCGAAACGAACAACCAGAACGGCCTAGGGGAAAAGTACGCATACCATTGTAATCGGGCGAGTTTCTACTTTCAGATGCAACAGAAATTTTGCTGATTGGTCAATCCGTTCGCGAGATATGGCAGTTTGGATGTAAGAAACGCATGAGAAACTCAAAATTTTCGCAGTTCTGATGCTCGAAACGAATAACTAGAACGGCCTAGGGGAAAAGTACACATACCGTTGCAATTGGGCGTATTTGTACTTTCAGATGCAACAGAAATTTTGCGGATTGGTCTATCCGTTCGCGAGATATGGCAGTTTGGAGGTAAGAAACGCTTGAGAAACTCAAAATTTTCGCAGTTCTGATGCTCGAAACGAATAACTAGAACGGCTTAGGGGAAAAGTACGCATACAGTTGTAATCGGGCGAGTTTCTACTTTCAGATGCAACAGAAAGTTTGCGGATTGGTCAATCCGTTCGCGCGATATGGCAGTTTGGAGGTGAGAAACGCTTGAGAAACTCAAAATTTTCGCAGTTATGATGCTCGACAAGCATAACTAGAACGGCCTAGGGGAATAGTACGCATACCGTTGTAATCGGGCGAGTTTCCACTTTCAGATGCAACAGAAATTTTGCGGATTGGTCAATCCGTTCCCGAGATATGGCAGTTTGGAGGAAAGAAACGGTTGAGAAACTCAAAATTTTCACATTTCTGATGCTCGAAACGAATAACTAGAACGGCATAGGGGAAAAGTACGCATACAGTTGTAATCGGGCGAGTTTCTACTTTCAGATGCAACAGAAATTTTGCGGATTGTTCAATCCGTTCGCGAGATATGGCTGTTTGGAGGTAAGAAATGCTTGAGAAACTCAAAATTTTCGCAGTTCTGATGCTCGAAACGAATAACTAGAACGGCCTAGGGGAAAAGTACGCATACGGTTGAAATCGGGCGAGTCTCTACTTTCAGATGCAACAGAAATTTTGCGGATTGGACAATCCGTTCGCGAGATATGGCAGTTTGGAGGTAAGAAACGCATGAGAAACACAAAATTTTCGCAGTTCTGATGCTCGAAACGAATGACCAGAACGGCCTAGGGGAAAAGTACTCATACCGTTGTAATCGGGCGAGTATCTACTTTCAGATGCAACAGCAATTTTGCGGATTGGTGTATCCGTGCGCGAGATATGGCAGTTTGGATGTAAGAAACGCTTGAGAAACTCAAAATTTTCGCAGTTCTGATGCTCCAAACGAATAACTAAAACGGCCTAGGGGAAAAGTACTCATACCGTTGTAATCGGGCGAGTTTCTACTTTCAGGTGCAACAGAAATTTTGCGGATTCGTCAATCCGTTCGCGAGATGTGGCAGTTTGGAGGTAAGATTCGCTTGAGAAACTCAAAATTTTCGCAGTTCTGATGCTCAAAACGAATAACTAGAACGACTTACGGGAAAAGTACGCATACCGTTGTAATCGGGCGTGTTTCAACTTTCAGATGCAACAGAAATTTTGCGGATTGGTCAATCCGTTCGCGAGATATGGCAGTTTGGACGTAAGAAACGCTTGAGAAACTAAAAATTTTTGCAGTTCTGATGCTCGAAACGAATAACTAGAACGGCCTAGGGGAAAAGTATACATACCGTTGTAATCGGGCGAGTTTCTACTTTCAGATGCAACAGAAATTTTGCGGATTGGTCAATCCGTTCGCGAGATATGGCAGTTTGGAGGTAAGAAACGCTTGAGAAACTCAAAATTTTCGCAGTTCTGATGCTCGAAACGAATAACTAGAACGGCTTAGGGGAAAAGTACGCATACAGTTGTAATCGGGCGAGTTTCTACTTTCAGATGCAACAGAAAGTTTGCGGATTGGTCAATCCGTTCGTGCGATATGGCAGTTTGGAGGTGAGAAACGCTTGAGAAACTCAAAATTTTCGCAGTTCTGATGCTCGACAAGCATAACTAGAACGGCCTAGGGGAAAAGTACGCATACCGTTGTAATCGGGCGAGTTTCTACTTTCAGATGCAACAGAAATTTTGCGGATTGGTCAATCCGTTCGCGTGATATGGCAGTTTGGAGGTAAGAAACTGTTGAGAAACTCAAAATTTTCACAGTTCTGATGCTCGAAACGAATAACTAGCACGGCCTAGGGGAAAAGTACGCATACAGTTGTAATCGGGCGAGTTTCTACTTTCAGATGCAACAGAAATTTTGCGGATTGGTCAATCCGTTCGCGAGATATGGCAGTTTGTAAGTAAGAAACGCTTGAGAAACTCAAAATATTCGCAGTTCTGATGCTCGAAACGAATAACTAGAACGACTTACGGGAAAAGTACGCATACCGTTGTAATCGGGCGAGTTTCTACTTTCAGATGCAACAAAAATTTTGCGGATTGGTCAATCCGTTCCCGAGATTTGGCAGTTTGGAGGAAAGAAACGGTTGAGAATCTCAAAATTTTCACATTTCTGATGCTCGAAACGAATAACTAGTACGGCATAGGGGAAAAGTACGCATACAGTTGTAATCGGGCGAGTTTCTACTTTCAGATGCAACAGAAAGTTTGCGGATTGGTCAATTCGTTCGTGCGATATGGCAGTTTGGAGGTGAGAAACGCTTGAGAAACTCAAAATTTTCGCAGTTCTGATGCTCGACAAGCACAACTAGAACGGCCTAGGGGAAAAGTACGCATACCGTTGTAATCGGGCGAGTTTCTACTTTCAGATGCAACAGAAATTTTGCGGATTGGTCAATCCGTTCGCGTGATATGGCAGTTTGGAGGTAAGAAACGGTTGAGAAACTCAAAATTTTCACAGTTCTGATGCTCGAAACGAATAACTAGCACGGCCTAGGGGAAAAGTACTCATACCGTTGTAATCGGGCGTGTTTCAACTTTCAGATGCAACAGAAATTTTACGGATTGGTCAATCCGTTCGCGAGATATGGCAGTTTGGACGTAAGAAACGCATGAGAAACTCAAAATTTTCGCAGTTCTGATGCTCGAAACGAATGACCAGAACGGCCTAGGGGAAAAGTACTCATACCGTTGTAATCGGGCGAGTATCTACTTTCAGATGCAACAGCAATTTTGCGGATTGGTGTATCCGTTCGCGAGATATGGCAGTTTGGAGGTAAGTAACGCTTGAGAAACTCAAAATTTTGGCAGTTCTGATGCTCGATACGAATAAGGCTTAGGGGAAAAGTACGCATACAGTTGTAATCGGGCGAGTTTCTACTTTCAGATGCAACAGAAAGTTTGCGGATTGGTCAATCCGTTCGCGCGATATGGCAGTTTGGAGGTGAGAAACGCTTGAGAAACTCAAAATTTTCGCAGTTCTGATGCTCGACAAGCATAACTAGAACGGCCTAGGGGAGAAGTACTCATACTGATGTAATCGGGCTAGTTTCTACTTTCAGATGCAACAGAAATTTTGCGGATTGGTCTATCCGTTCGCGAGGTATGGCAGTTTGGAGGAAAGAAACGGCTGAGAAACTCGAAATTTTCACACTTCTGATGCTCGAAACGAATAACTAGAACGGCCTAGGGGAAAAGTACTCATACCGTTGCAATCGGTCGAGTATCTACTTTCAGATGCAACAGAAAAGTTGCGGATTCGTCAATCCTTTCGCGAGATATGGCAGTTTGGATGTAAGAAACGCTTGAGAAACTCAAAATTTTCGCAGTTCTTCTGCTCGACAAGCATAACTAGAACGGCCTAGGGGAGAAGTACTCATACTGATGTAATCGGGCTAGTTTCTACTTTCAGATGCAACAGAAATTTTGCGGATTGGTCTATCCGTTCGCGAGATATGGCAGTTTGGAGGTAAGAAACGCTTGAGCAACTCAAAATTTTAGCAGTTCTGATGCTCGAAACGAACAACCAGAACGGCCTAGGGGAAAAGTACGCATACCATTGTAATCGGGCGAGTTTCTACTTTCAGATGCAACAGAAATTTTGCGGATTGTTCAATCCGTTCGCGAGATATGGCTGTTTGGAGGTAAGAAATGCTTGAGAAACTCAAAATTTTCGCAGTTCTGATGCTCGAAACGAATAACTAGAACGGCCTAGGGGAAAAGTACGCATACAGTTGTAATCGGGCGAGTTTCTACTTTCAGATGCAACAGAAATTTTGCGGATTGTTCAATCCGTTCGCGAGATATGGCTGTTTGGAGGTAAGAAATGCTTGAGAAACTCAAAATTTTCGCAGTTCTGATGCTCGACAAGCACAACTAGAACGGCCTAGGGGAAAAGTACGCATACCGTTGTAATCGGGCTAGTTTCTACTTTCAGATGCAACAGAAATTTTGCGGATTGGTCAATCCGTTCGCGCGATATGGCAGTTTGGAGGTGAGAAACGCTTGAGAAACTCAAAATTTTCGCAGTTATGATGCTCGACAAGCATAACTAGAACGGCCTAGGGGAATAGTACGCATACCGTTGTAATCGGGCGAAGTTTCCACTTCCAGATGCAACAGAAATTTTGCGGATTGGTCAATCCGTTCCCGAGATATGGCAGTTTGGAGGAAAGAAACGGTTGAGAAACTCAAAATTTTCACATTTCTGATGCTCGAAACGAATAACTAGAACGGCATAGGGGAAAAGTACGCATACAGTTGTAATCGGGCGAGTTTCTCTACTTTCAGATGCAACAGAAATTTTGCGGATTGTTCAATCCGTTCGCGAGATATGGCTGTTTGGATGTAAGAAATGCTTGAGAAACCCAAAATTTTCGCAGTTCTGATGCTCGAAACGAATAACTAGAACGGCCTAGGGGAAAAGTACGCATACGGTTGAAATCGGGCGAGTCTCTACTTTCAGATGCAACAGAAATTTTGCGGATTGGACAATCCGTTCGCGAGATATGGCAGTTTGGAGGTAAGAAACGCATGAGAAACACAAAATTTTCGCAGTTCTGATGCTCGAAACGAATGACCAGAACGGCCTAGGGGAAAAGTACTCATACCGTTGTAATCGGGCGAGTATCTACTTTCAGATGCAACAGCAATTTTGCGGATTGGTGTATCCGTGCGCGAGATATGGCAGTTTGGATGTAAGAAACGCTTGAGAAACTCAAAATTTTCGCAGTTCTGATGCTCCAAACGAATAACTAAAACGGCCTAGGGGAAAAGTACTCATACCGTTGTAATCGGGCGAGTTTCTACTTTCAGGTGCAACAGAAATTTTGCGGATTCGTCAATCCGTTCGCGAGATGTGGCAGTTTGGAGGTAAGATTCGCTTGAGAAACTCAAAATTTTCGCAGTTCTGATGCTCAAAACGAATAACTAGAACGACTTACGGGAAAAGTACGCATACCGTTGTAATCGGGCGAGTTTCTACTTTCAGATGCAACAGAAATTTTGCGGATTGGTCAATCCGTTCGCGTGATATGGCAGTTTGGAGGTAAGAAACGGTTGAGAAACTCAAAATTTTCACAGTTCTGATGCTCGAAACGAATAACTAGTACGGCCTAGGGGAAAAGTACTCATACCGTTGTAATCGGGCGTGTTTCAACTTTCAGATGCAACAGAAATTTTGCGGATTGGTCAATCCGTTCGCGGGATATGGCAGTTTGGACGTAAGAGACGCTTGAGAAACTAAAAATTTTTGCAGTTCTGATGCTCGAAACGAATAACTAGAACGGCCTAGGGGAAAAGTATACATACCGTTGTAATCGGGCGAGTTTCTACTTTCAGATGCAACAGAAATTTTGCGGATTGGTCAATCCGTTCGCGAGATATGGCAGTTTGGAGGTAAGAAACGCTTGAGAAACTCAAAATTTTCGCAGTTCTGATGCTCGAAACGAATAACTAGAACGGCTTAGGGAAAAGTACGCATACAGTTGTAATCGGGCGAGTTTCTACTTTCAGATTGCAACAGAAAGTTTGCGGATTGGTCAATCCGTTCGTGCGATATGGCAGTTTGGAGGTGAGAAACGCTTGAGAAACTCAAAATTTTCGCAGTTTCTGATGCTCGACAAGCATAACTAGAACGGCCTAGGGGAAAAGTACGCATACCGTTGTAACGGGCGAGTTTCTACTTTCAGATGCAACAGAAATTTTGCGGATTGGTCAATCCGTTCGCGTGATATGGCAGTTTGGAGGTAAGAAACGGTTGAGAAACTCAAAATTTTCACAGTTCTGATGCTCGAAACGAATAACTAGCACGGCCTAGGGGAAAAGTACGCATACAGTTGTAATCGGGCCGAGTTTCTACTTTCAGATGCAACAGAAATTTTGCGGATTGGTCAATCCGTTCGCGAGATGTGGCAGTTTGTAAGTAAGAAACGCTTGAGAAAACTCAAAAATATTCGCAGTTCTGATGCTCGAAACGAATAACTAGAACGACTTACGGGAAAAGTACGCATACCGTTGTAATCGGGCGAGTTTCTACTTTCAGATGCAACAGAAATTTTGCGGATTGGTCAATCCGTTCCCGAGATTTGGCAGTTTGGAGGAAAGAAACGGTTGAGAATCTCAAAATTTTCACATTTCTGATGCTCGAAACGAATAACTAGAACGGCATAGGGGAAAAGTACGCATACAGTTGTAATCGGGCGAGTTTCTACTTTCAGATGCAACAGAAAGTTTGCGGATTGGTCAATTCGTTCGTGCGATATGGCAGTTTGGAGGTGAGAAACGCTTGAGAAACTCAAAATTTTCGCAGTTCTGATGCTCGACAAGCACAACTAGAACGGCCTAGGGGAAAAGTACGCATACCGTTGTAATCGGGCGAGTTTCTACTTTCAGATGCAACAGAAATTTTGCGGATTGGTCAATCCGTTCGCGTGATATGGCAGTTTGGAGGTAAGAAACGGTTGAGAAACTCAAAATTTTCACAGTTCTGATGCTCGAAACGAATAACTAGCACGGCCTAGGGGAAAAGTACTCATACCGTTGTAATCGGGCGTGTTTCAACTTTCAGATGCAACAGAAATTTTACGGATTGGTCAATCTGTTCGCGAGATATGGCAGTTTGGACGTAAGAAACGCATGAGAAACTCAAAATTTTCGCAGTTCTGATTCTCGACAAGCATAACTAGAACGGCCTAGGGGAGAAGTACTCATACTGATGTAATCGGGCTAGTTTCTACTTTCAGATGCAACAGAAATTTTGCGGATTGGTCTATCCGTTCGCGAGGTATGGCAGTTTGGAGGAAAGAAACGGCTGAGAAACTCGAAATTTTCACATTTCTGATGCTCGAAACGAATAACTAGAACGGCCTAGGGGAAAAGTACTCATACCGTTGCAATCGGTCGAGTATCTACTTTCAGATGCAACAGAAAAGTTGCGGATTCGTCAATCCTTTCGCGAGATATGGCAGTTTGGATGTAAGAAACGCTTGAGAAACTCAAAATTTTCGCAGTTCTGATGCTCCAAGCGAATAACTAAAACGGCCTAGGGGAAAAGTACTCATACCGTTGTAATCGGGCGAGTTTCTACTTTCAGGTGCAACAGAAATTTTGCGGATTCGTCAATCCGTTCGCGAGATGTGGCAGTTTGGAGGTAAGATTCGCTTGAGAAACTCAAAATTTTCGCAGTTCTGATGCTCAAAACGAATAACTAGAACGACTTACGGGAAAAGTACGCATACCGTTGTAATCGGGCGAGTTTCTACTTTCAGATGCAACAGAAATTTTGCGGATTGGTCAATCCGTTCGCGTGATATGGCAGTTTGGAGGCAAGAAACGGTTGAGAAACTCAAAATTTTCACAGATCTGATGCTCGAAACGAATAACTAGTACGGCCTAGGGGAAAAGTACTCATACCGTTGTAATCGGGCGTGTTTCAACTTTCAGATGCAACAGAAATTTTGCGGATTGGTCAATCCGTTCGCGAGATATGGCAGTTTGGACGTAAGAAACGCTTGAGAAACTGAAAATTTTTGCAGTTCTGATGCTCGAAACGAATAACTAGAACGGCCTAGGGGAAAAGTATACATACCGTTGTAATCGGGCGAGTTTCTACTTTCAGATGCAACAGAAATTTTGCGGATTGGTCAATCCGTTCGCGAGATATGGCAGTTTGGAGGTAAGAAACGCTTGAGAAACTCAAAATTTTCGCAGTTCTGATGCTCGAAACGAATAACTAGAACGGCTTAGGGGAAAAGTACGCATACAGTTGTAATCGGGCGAGTTTCTACTTTCAGATGCAACAGAAAGTTTGCGGATTGGTCAATCCGTTCGTGCGATATGGCAGTTTGGAGGTGAGAAACGCTTGAGAAACTCAAAATTTTCGCAGTTCTGATGCTCGACAAGCATAACTAGAACGGCCTAGGGGAAAAGTACGCATACCGTTGTAATCGGGCGAGTTTCTACTTTCAGATGCAACAGAAATTTTGCGGATTGGTCAATCCGTTCGCGTGATATGGCAGTTTGGAGGTAAGAAACGGTTGAGAAACTCAAAATTTTCACAGTTCTGATGCTCGAAACGAATAACTAGCACGGCCTAGGGGAAAAGTACGCATACAGTTGTAATCGGGCGAGTTTCTACTTTCAGATGCAACAGAAATTTTGCGGATTGGTCAATCCGTTCGCGAGATGTGGCAGTTTGTAAGTAAGAAACGCTTGAGAAACTCAAAATATTCGCAGTTCTGATGCTCGAAACGAATAACTAGAACGACTTACGGGAAAAGTACGCATACCGTTGTAATCGGGCGAGTTTCTACTTTCAGATGCAACAGAAAGTTTGCGGATTGGTCAATTCGTTCGTGCGATATGGCAGTTTGGAGGTGAGAAACGCTTGAGAAACTCAAAATTTTCGCAGTTCTGATGCTCGACAAGCACAACTAGAACGGCCTAGGGGAAAAGTACGCATACCGTTGTAATCGGGCGAGTTTCTACTTTCAGATGCAACAGAAATTTTGCGGATTGGTCAATCCGTTCGCGTGATATGGCAGTTTGGAGGTAAGAAACGGTTGAGAAACTCGAAATTTTCACATTTCTGATGCTCGAAACGAATAACTAGAACGGCCTAGGGGAAAAGCACTCATACCGTTGCAATCGGTCGAGTATCTACTTCAGATGCAACAGAAAAGTTGCGGATTCGTCATCCTTTCGCGAGATATGGCAGTTTGGATGTAAGAAACGCTTGAGAAACTCAAAATTTTCGAGTTCTTCTGCTCGACAAGCATAACGTAGAACGGCCTAGGGGAGAAGTACTCATACTGATGTAATCGGGCTAGTTTCTACTTTCAGATGCAACAGAAATTTTGCGGATTGGTCTATCCGTTCGCGAGATATGGCAGTTTGGAGGTAAGAAACGCTTGAGCAACTCAAATTTTAGCAGTTCTGATGCTCGAAACGAACAACCAGAACGGCCTAGGGGAAAAGTACGCATACCATTGTAATCGGGCGAGTTTCTACTTTCAGATGCAACAGAAATTTTGCGGATTGGTCAATCCGTTCGCGAGATATGGCAGTTTGGAGGTAAGAAACGCTTGAGAAACTCAAAATTTTCGCAGTTCTGATGCTCCAAACGAATAACTAAAACGGCCTAGGGGAAAAGTACTCATACCGTTGTAATCGGGCGAGTTTCTACTTTCAGGTGCAACAGAAATTTTGCGGATTCGTCAATCCGTTCGCGAGATGTGGCAGTTTGGAGGTAAGATTCGCTTGAGAAACTCAAAATTTTCGCAGTTCTGATGCTCAAAACGAATAACTAGAACGACTTACGGGAAAAGTACGCATACCGTTGTAATCGGGCGAGTTTCTACTTTCAGATGCAACAGAAATTTTGCGGATTGGTCTATCCGTTCGCGAGATATGGCAGTTTGGAGGTAAGAAACGCTTGAGAAACTCAAAATTTTCGCAGTTATGATGCTCGACAAGCATAACTAGAACGGCCTAGGGGAATAGTACGCATACCGTTGTAATCGGGCGAGTTTCCACTTTCAGATGCAACAGAAATTTTGCGGATTGGTCAATCCGTTCCCGAGATATGGCAGTTTGGAGGAAAGAAACGGTTGAGAAACTCAAAATTTTCACATTTCTGATGCTCGAAACGAATAACTAGAACGGCATAGGGGAAAAGTACGCATACAGTTGTAATCGGGCGAGTTTCTACTTTCAGATGCAACAGAAATTTTGCGGATTGTTCAATCCGTTCGCGAGATATGGCTGTTTGGAGGTAAGAAATGCTTGAGAAACTCAAAATTTTCGCAGTTCTGATGCTCAAAACGAATAACTAGAACGACTTACGGGAAAAGTACGCATACCGTTGTAATCGGGCGAGTTTCTACTTTCAGATGCAACAGAAATTTTGCGGATTGGTCAATCCGTTCGCGTGATATGGCAGTTTGGAGGTAAGAAACGGTTGAGAAACTCAAAATTTTCACAGTTCTGATGCTCGAAACGAATAACTAGTACGGCCTAGGGGAAAAGTACTCATACCGTTGTAATCGGGCGTGTTTCAACTTTCAGATGCAACAGAAATTTTGCGGATTGGTCAATCCGTTCGCGAGATATGGCAGTTTGGACGTAAGAAACGCTTGAGAAACTAAAAATTTTTGCAGTTCTGATGCTCGAAACGAATAACTAGAACGGCCTAGGGGAAAAGTATACATACCGTTGTAATCGGGCGAGTTTCTACTTTCAGATGCAACAGAAATTTTGCGGATTGGTCAATCCGTTCCCGAGATATGGCAGTTTGGAGGTAAGAAACGGTTGAGAAACTCAAAATTTTCACAGTTCTGATGCTCGAAACGAATAACTAGTACGGCCTAGGGGAAAAGTACTCATACCGTTGTAATCGGGCGTGTTTCAACTTTCAGATGCAACAGAAATTTTGCGGATTGGTCATCCGTTCGCGAGATATGGCAGTTTGACGTAAGAAACGCTTGAGAAACTAAAATATTTTGCAGTTCTGATGCTCGAAACGAATAACTAGAACGGGCCTAGGGGAAAAGTATACATACCGTTGTAATCGGGCGAGTTTCTACTTTCAGATGCAACAGAAATTTGCGGATTGGTCAATCCGTTCGCGTGATATGGCAGTTTGGAGGTAAGAAACGGTTGAGAAACTCAAAATTTTTCACAGTTCTGATGCTCGAAACGAATAACTAGCACGGCCTAGGGAAAGTACGCATACAGTTGTAATCGGGCGAGTTTCTACTTTCAGATGCAACAGAAATTTTGCGGATTGGTCAATCCGTTCGCGAGAGGGTGGCAGTTTGTAAGTAAGAAACGCTTGAGTAACTCAAAATATTCGCAGTTCTGATGCTCGAACGAATAACTAGAACGACTTACGGGAAAAGTACGCATACCGTGTAATTCGGCGAGTTTCTACTTTCAGATGCAACAGAAATTTTGCGGATTGGTCAATCCGTTCCCGAGATTTGGCAGTTTGGAGGAAAGAAACGGTTGAGAATCTCAAATTTTCACATTTCTGATGCTCGAAACGAATAACTAGAACGGCATAGGGGAAAAGTACGCATACAGTTGTAATCGGGCGAGTTTCTACTTTCAGATGCAACAGAAAGTTTGCGGAGTTGGTCAATTCGTTCGTGCGATATGGCAGTTTGGAGGTGTGAAACGCTTGAGAAACTCAAAATTTTCGCAGGTTCTGATGCTCGACAAGCACAACGTAGAGACGGCCTAGGGGAAAAGTACGCATACCGTTGTAATCGGCGAGTTTCTACTTTCAGATGCAACAGAAATTTTGCGGATTGGTCAATCCGTTCGCGTGATATGGCAGGTTTGGAGGTAAGAAACGGTTGAGAAACTCAAAATTTCACAGTTCTGATGCTCGAACGAATAACTAGCACGGCCTAGGGGAAAAGTACTCATACCGTTGTAATCGGGCGTGTTTCAACTTTCAGATGCAACAGAAATTTTACGGATTGGTCAATCTGTTCGCGAGATATGGCAGTTTGGACGTAAGAAACGCATGAGAAACTCAAAATTTTCGCAGTTCTGATT